>NC_000071.6:145070321-145411571 GCF_000001635.26 Mus musculus
TTGCATCTCTGTACATGTATGTGCAAGAGTGTGTGTGTGTCTACACGCATGTGTCACAGCTTATGAGTGAGGTCTGAACAATGCGTTGGAGTCTGTTCTCTCCTGCCACACATAGATTTCAGGAATTGCACTTAGGTCTGTGCGTGCGCACATGTGTGGAGGTCAGAAGACAATTTGCAGAGTAAATTGTTCTCTCCTTCTATCATGTGAGTTCTGGGGTTAAATTCAGACCCTCAAGCTTAGAGTTAAATGTTTTTACCATTGAGCATTCTTGCCAGCCCCAACTACTAAAACATCTGTTCAGTCTGTCTGTCTGTGTGTCTGTCTGTCTGTCTGTCTGTCTAGGGGGTCACGGGGAGTGCACATTCCATGGCCACGTGTATGAAGGTTACAGGATAACTTTTAGAAGTCAGTTCTCTCCCACCACATGGGAGCCAAGGCTTAAACTCAGTAGCCAGGCTTGGCAGCAAGTGCCCTACCCACTAAGCAATACCACTGGCCCCCAACTTGCTTTTTTGCTTTGATTTATTTATTTATCTATTTGACAGACCTTAAACTAGGAAGGAGACCCACCAGCTTCTGGAACTAAAGGTGTCACCATGACACCTGGCTCCAAGTTACTTTTGGAGCAAGGTCTATGTTCACTGGCTTGGAACTTGTGAATCAGATTAGGCTGACTGGCTAGTGAGCCCCTGAAGTCATCTGTCTCTCCTTCTTCTCCAGAGATGGAGTCATAAGCACGGGACACAGGGCTTCACTTCTTTCTTTTTTTTACCTGAGTTCTGCCGATCACGCCCCTGGCCCTCAGGTTTGCAGAGCAAAACTTCCATTTACCCGAGAGTTCGCAGCTGCACTACTTCCCCAGCCCCGAGTGTGGCTTTTAAATACCTTAGCACAGAACTCATCTTGTATGACAATTAGACATCTGCCATCGATCTTCAGATGCTCTGTAGAACTTCAGCATCTGGTCCTCAGAGGACGGCTCAGCTGGGCCCATCATTGCAGCTGCTGACAGCTGCAGGACTCTTGTTGGAGAAATCCCAGGATGGTCCGAGACCTTGGCAACATTTTTTCAGGAAAATGCTTCATCTGTGTCCTCCTCACACTCTCAGAACTCCAAACAGCCCCTTGACGAAGTTCTTAACTGCAGAGGGCCCAATTCGCAACACCTTCATGGCGGCTCACTTCCATGGCAACTCCAATTCAAGGGGATCTAGCGCCATCTTCTGGCATTAGTGGGCACTGTACACTTGTGTTTACATACATCCATGGGGGCGGTGTGTGTGTGTGTGTGTGTGTGTGTGTGTGTGTGTGTGTAAAAAATGTAAATTACCTGTAATGTGAGGTGAGGTGATGTTTCTCCCTCAGTTGTTTTGTTTTTGTTTTTTCAAAGAAGCACTTCCAGGTGGTAGTACACACCTCTAACCCCAGCTTCTGGAAAGGCTCAGGCAAGAAGGTGACAAGTTCAAAGTCCACCTGAGCAACTTAGAAACACTCTGTCCACCCCCCAAAAAATTTTAGAGGCGGGGGTGTGTGTCATATGTTCATAACTCAGTGGCAGGATGTTTGCCTAGAACATGCAAAATACTGGGTCCTTAGCACAACATACATACAAAGGAAGTAGGCGGCAGAGGCAGGGGGATCTGGTCTATACAGTGAGTCCTTGTTCATATATATATATATATATATATCAGAAAGAAGGGAGGAGGAAAGCGAGGGAGAGAGAGGGAGGGAGGAAGAGAAGGAGAGGGAGGGCAAGAGAGAGGGGGAAGGGAGGGGGAGGGAGAGGGAGGCAGGGGAGAAAGGAGCAGTGACATGGCTCATGTTAAAGGTTAAGGGTTAAAGTTCAATTTTCAACCAAGCCTGACATCCTGAGTTGAATCCCAGAAACACACACAACCTCAGGGTGCCGTGGCATGCATGTGCCCACACACGTACACACAGCAAATGAAGGCAGAATACATTTTTAAAAGAAATACTTATTTACTGTTGAATGGTTATGTTGTTTCACCTGCATGTATATCTGTGTACCACATGCAGAAAGCACCCATGGAGGCCAGAATAGGGCATCAGATCCCTAGAATTGGAATTACAGATGGTGGTGAGCTACCACGTGGGGTCTGGGAAATAAACCTGGGTCCTCTGGAAGAGCAGCCTGTGCTCTCATCTGCTGAGCCATCTCCCCAGCCTAGGAATACAGCTTAAAACAACAACAAAAACATAGTGACATACACTCTAAGGGTATCTGATGGTTATTTAAAAACACTTATTCTTCATTTTATAATAAGGTGTGTGTGTGCATGTCTGCATGTGTGCGTGTGTGTACATGTGTATGTGTACATGCCTGTGTGTGCATGTGTGTGAGTGTGTGTGTGTGTGCGTGTGCGTGTGCGTGTGCGTGTGTGTGTGTGTGTGTGTACATTCATTCTTGCAGGTGCCTACAGAGGCTAGAAGGGAGCATCAGAACCTCTGGGCTGTTGCAAGCTGCCTAGTATAGGTGCTGGGGTCTGAACTCAGGATTTTTGGAACATGCTCAACCACTGAGCCATCCTTCCAACCCTGGTGCTTAACGCTGTCAACTTGACATGCTCTAGAATCAAGCAATAGATATAACCAGCCCTCTGAGTATACCTGTGAGAGATGTTTCTAAACTGTGTTGATCGAGGTGGGAAGCGTTCTCTAAATGCGAATGATGCCATTTGGTGGGCTCAGTATAAAGGAGAAAGCAAGCTGAGCGCCAGGATTCTTGGTTTCCTGCCTGGATGAAGGGTGACCAGATGCCTCCTGACCCTGCCCTTGCCCTCATCCCCATGTCCCCATGCTTCCCCCACCCCAAGGGACTGTGAACCTTCAGACTGTGAGCACCACAAGGGACTGTACCCTCAAACTGTGAGCCAAAGAAAAACCTCCCTCCCTTAAGTTACTTCATAGAGTATTTTGTTATAGCAGTGAGAAAAGTAACTAATGCTATTATGTAAAGTATAATCTCTGACCTTGAAAAACAATGACAGCCATTATCCACAATAATAGGAGCTGGGGCTCTGACACCACATTCTGCAGAGAAAATGGACCAAAGACTACTCAAATGGGTCTGCTGCATGTCCATAGCTAGGTTTCAAGGCTGCAAATTAGTGTCACCAGGGCTTTTTTTTTATGTTCCCCTGCCCCCGCTCTGGAACCCAAACATGAATCTCAGTAGGGAACCCAGAAGGTTCTGAGACTTCTTTATTATGTAGCACACTTGTGGGTGTTGCCAGGACTCGGGAAATCATCACAAAACCCCTCAAGCCTCCCACTCATGATCTACTCGGAACCAAGGCTAGGATTTATTGTAAAAAGGACATTCTGAATGAGAGCTGAATCAAGAGAATCTGCTAGGAATCTTTAGGAGTTATTAACAGAGGTTTTTCTGTTGCTGGTGGTGGAGGTTTGGTTTGAGGGGGATGGTTGCTGTTGTTGTTCAGTTTTGTTCTGTTAAGACAGGGTCTCATATAACCAAGGCTAATCTCAACCTCGTCAATGTGATGACCCTAAACGTCTAATCCTCCTGCCTCCAGCACTATTCCAGGTTGATAGTAGTGCTGGGCATGGAACTCAGACAGTTCCATGCATGGTAGATAAGCCCCTGCCAAAAGAACTGTTCTAGCCCACCCAGAACCATTCTTTCTCTTTCTTCCTAGGATGTGGAGTAAGCTAACAAAAGGGAGAAAAATATGGTAAAAGCCGGGCGTGGTGGCGCACGCCTTTAATCCCAGCACTCGGGAGGCAGAGGCAGGTGGATTTCTGAGTTCGAGGCCAGCCTGTTCTACAAAGTGAGTTCCAGGACAGCCAGAGAAACCCTGTCTCGAAAAACAAAACAAACAAACAAAAAATATGGTAAAGGGTCTGCCATGCAAACATGAAGGCCTGAAGTCAATCACCAGAGACAGCCAACAGCAGTGGTGTGGGGCATGCTTGGAACCCCTGCATTGGGGAGGCAGAGGCTGGAGGGGCTCTAGGGCTGGCTGACTGGCTGTTAGGCTGGCTTGAACTGGTGAACTCCAGGTCCAGGGAGAGACCTTGCCTCAATAAATAAAGTGACAAGTGACTGTGGAAGACACTTGTAATATCAACTTTGGGTTTCCACATGCACGTGTACCTGTGCATTCAGACATGCAAGCATGTATACACACACACATGCACACACACACACACACACACACACACAGAATGTCAGCCCCACCCCTAGCAACCAGTCTCTCCTCCAGTATAAAAGACATCTGATATGAACTTTGGGCTTTCACATGCATATGTACTTGTGCATGCATACATGTAAACACACACACACACACACAGAATGTCATCCCCACCCCTAGCAACCAGTTCCTCCTCTGAATGGAAGACATCTGATACCAACTTTGAGCTTTCACATGCATGGATACCTGACATGTAAACACACACACACACACACACACACACACACACACACACACTGTCATCCCCACCCCACCCCTAGCAACCAGCTCCTCCTCCTGTACGGATGCGAGGAAGCCCTGTCAGTAAGCAGATACTCTTGCTCAGAGCCTGGAGCTCCCTTGCAGGAAATCCACGCTGCCCTTTTGCTTTGCCTCTGAGTGACCCCCCTTGCTGCTACGCTTCTTTATGCATACTTCCTCTACTCTTTGAACAGATACCAAGACCCTGCAAATGCTTGGTCCAGACAAAGACCTCTGAGAACAAGGGGAAGCCTGGAACTGGTGACAGAACTGACAGCGGCTATGGTTTGAGTGAGAAATGCCCGCAGAGGCTCATGCACTTGAAAACTCTGTCCCCACCGGGTGGTGCTAATTGGGGAGGTGATGGAACCTTTAGCAGGTGGAGCCTTGCTGGAAAAAATGTCACTGGGGGTGGGCCTT
Organism: Mus musculus; assembly: GCF_000001635.26. Lineage (NCBI taxonomy): Eukaryota > Metazoa > Chordata > Mammalia > Rodentia > Muridae > Mus > Mus musculus. Next base: position 145,075,217 of record NC_000071.6, read on the forward strand.
GAGGGTTTATACAGTCTTGTCCCATTTCCTATATGAGTGCTCTCTCTCTCTCTCTCTCTCTCTCTCTCTCTCTCTCTCTCTCTCTCTCTCCCCTGACAGCTGATAAAATGTGATTGGCCAGCTTCCTACTTCTGCCGCCATCACCATGCCATACCTCCCCAGAATGCCATGGCTCCTCCCCACCCCACATGCCATGGCTCCCCCCACTCCACATGCCATGGCTCACCCCCACCCCTCATGCCATGGCTCCCACCCCCACCCCTCATGCCATGGCTCCCACCCCCACCTCTCATGCCATGGCTCACCCACACCCCACATGCCATGGCTCCCACCCCCACCTCTCATGCCATGGCTCCCACCCCCACCCCACATGCCATGGCTCACCCCCACCCCACATGCCATGGCTCCTCCCCACCCCACATGCCATGGCTCACCCCCACCCCACATGCCATGGCTCACCCCCACCCCACATGCCATGGCTCACCCCCACCCCACATGCCATGGCCCCCCACATGCCATGGGTCTGCCACCATTAATGGACTATATCACTCTGGAACCATAGGCTAAAATAAATCCTTTCTTCCTCAAGTTGCTTTTAGTCACGGTGGTTTTTTTGTTTGTTTGTTTGTTTGTTTTGGGGTTGGGTTTTTTGTTTTTTGTTTTTTTGAGACAGGGTTTCTCTGTGTAGCCTTGGCTGTCCTGGAACTCACTCTGTAGACCAGGCTGGCCTCGAACTCAGAAACCCGCCTGCCTCTGCCTCCCAAGTGCTAGGATTAAAGGCGTGCGCCACCACTGCTAGTCACGGTGTTTATCATGGCGACAGAGAGGGGGTGGAGGTGGGGAGGAGACTCCTGGCTCCTCCACAGCGGCATCCAAGGTTTAAGCGCAGAAACCAACCAGGAGTTATTATGCGCATGAGCAAGGCCACACAGAGCTCTTATGAAATAATCATCCAACCTGAAATCTCACATCATTTGCAACTTGTTCCTGCAGTTCCTCGGCGAAGCGTCTCCCTCAGGCTTGTGCGTCTGACACTTGCTTCCCAGCTGCTGGTTTTCGTGGCTTTATTTTTAAAAGACGTTTAAATTTTGTTGTGTATTTGTGAGAGAGAGACAGAGAGACAGAAACAAACACAGAGACAGAGAGATGTGCCATGCCCGAGAAGGCTAGAAGAGGGTATTGCATGCCCTGGAACTCAGGCAGCTGTGAACTGCTCTTCCAGAGGTCCTGAGTTCAATTCCCAACAACCACATGGTGGCTCACAACCATCTGTAATGGAGTCTGATGCCCTCTTCTGGTGCGTCTGAAGGCAGCTGCACTGTACTCATATACATAAAACAAATAAATATTTTTTAAAAATTAGGATTACAGTTGTTCTAGATGAATCTAATCTTTTTTTTTTTTTACTTAATGTATGAGTACAGCGTCACCATTTGTGAGCCACCATGTGGTTTCTGGGACTTGAACTCAGGACCTCTGGAAGAGCAGACCTCTGGAAGAGCAGTCAGTGTTCTTAACCACTGAGCCATCCCTCCAGCCCTGAGTCCAACCTTTAAAAAAAAAAAAGATTAATTCTTATTTTTTTACATATCCGTTTGTCTGCACAAGTGATACCACATGTAGTTCCTGGAGCCAGGCTTTACAGGCACTAGGCAGCCACCAGTGTGGTTACTGGGATTTGAACTTCTATCCTCCTGAAAGAGGAGCAAGGGCTCTTAACCGCTGAGCCGTCAAGCTGAGCATGGTGACACTTGTTTATAGTCCCAGGAGTCAAACTTAGCATTTGACAGCATTTATTTATAATAAGCCCAGCACTTGGGGCGGCAAAAGGAGAAGCAGTGTTTCAAAGTCATCTTCAGCCATACAGCAAATCTGAGGCAAATTTAGGCTGCATAAGACCCTAGTTTAATTTCCCCCACAAACAAACAACAACAAAACAATTTTGCTTATATTGCATTATTTTATTTGAGAAATAAAGATATTCCCACCCTGCCTGCAAAGCCAATCGCTCTAACCATTACTAGCACCCTTTATCACCCACAAAACAATCTCCTAAACCATTCTATATAATATAAACGTTTGGACAGTAATTAAGCAATTAGGGCCTAATAACCCCATAATGACTATGTCTGTGAGCAGCATATGGTGATGCACATTCTACTGAGTGACAATTACATATTTCCGCAAGGTATAGTGGCACATATCTAGAATCCCAGCATGGGGGAGGCCAAAGTGGCAGGATCAAGAGTTCAAGGCTAGCCTGAAAGCCAGGTGTGCTGTGGTGGCACAGGCCTTTAATCCCAGTACTCAGGAGACAGAGGCAGGGAGATCTCTGTGAGTTCAAAGCCAGTCTGGTCTACAGAACAAGCTCCAGGACAGCACAAATTCTAGGACAGCCACAGCTGATATACAGAGAAACTCTGTATACGTATGTGTAAGCTCTGAAGTAACAACAACAACAACAACAACAACAAAAAAAAAGACAAAGTAAACAATATAATATATACCAAAGATAAAACTGCATATACATGATGGAACACATATAGTCTAGATACCAAGGAGGCAACAGACAATACTCCCACTCATGATTATTAGAAAAGTAGACAAAGTATGCACACTAGCTGCTTAAAGATGAGATAGACTTAATAAGGTAGTAAAACTTACCGGGTCAAGTCCCAAGAACAAACAGTACTTAAGAGAGTCAACTCCTAGCTGGACAGTGGTGGTACACGCATTTAATCTCAGCACTCAGGAGGCAGAGGCAGGTGGATCTCTGAGTTCCTTGTGAGTCTGGTCTACAGAATAAGTCCCAATACAGTCATAGCTACACAAAGAGACCTTGTCTTGAAAAACCACAAACCAAAAGAGAGTGCACACCAGCCCCATATGTGAAACTTCTTTACCTCACTTGAGATAAACCTTGATATTTAGCCCAGGCTAGTCCCAAATTCCAGGATTCTGAGTCGCTGAGGCCACACACAGAAGCAGAATGCCACACCTGGTTTCCTGGTTTCGGGAAGAGAAGAGCACAAAGACAAGAGCTGGAGTCCGGGAGCCACCAAGAATCTTTTAATTCCTAATTGCTTGTTTTAGATTTCTCTTTGCTGGTGCTGAACTGAACCCTGAATATTACACATACCAGGAAAACACTATATCTGTGAGCCATGCCTTTGTCCCTCACTGGGGGATTCCAGGCAGGTCTTCTGCTACTGAGCTACACCTTTGAACACCTTTGAACAACCCTCTTGTCTCAGGATTGCAGGCAGGAGCCACTGGGTCCACTTCACCTTCAACTGTTTGGACGTGGGGCCGACACAATCCGAGTAGACAATCCGTTTACTTTAGCCTATCTGTTTAAATATCAATCTAATTTGAGTCATGCTCACAGAACCAGAATAATGTTTGACCAAATATCTAGGTGCCCTGTAACCTAGTCAAGCTGACACATAAACTATCTGTCTGCGGCAAAATAAGAAGTACCACCCGAGCACATGCAGTTTGACATTGGAAGCTAAGCTGGCTAGGCTTGGCTGACTCGGGAGAAATGCAGACAGAACCCACCTCACCATAGTTTAACTTATGATCTTTCAACTTTACGACGGTGGGGAAATGATACAAATTTAGTAGACACCACTCATCAGTTCCTGAAATTTTACATAGTCCCAAGGTTAGCAATATGAATTCGGTCCCCTTGTTGTGACACGGTCCAGGGCAATGAGCTGCCGCTTCCAGACAGCCACGGGACCACAAAGGAAAGCCAACAATACTATATAGAATAGTATCCTGCTAAGCTCTCAAAGTTGGTATGGTAGGTGTGATGGTAGGTAGTTATTGTCAGTTGACGAATATTCAAGAATCACCTGAGAAGAAAGCCTTAGTGGAAGAATTTTCTAGATCGTGACTGTTGGGGGCTGTCTTGATTGTTAATTGATACAGGAAGATACGGGACCCTTGAGGGCAGCACTATTCCCTAGGTGGGGGATTCTGAACAGTATAAGAGAGAAGCAAGCAAAGGATTCAGACAGTGGCTATGATGCTTTGAATTTGTACTTGACTCTCCGAGAGTAAGGAACTGTAATTGTAAACTTAAAGGGAGCCTAGAGTTCCCTCTAAGTTGCTGACCTAAGCCTAGTCCCAGAAGCTTCTAGCCTGCGTACAATTTTATCTGTTAGGTCTGCCCAATCTCATATGATGTGCATGCATATGATGTATGTGTATACAGTGCGCATGTGTGTATGCACATTCCTGTGTGTGAGTGTTGGTGCACAGGTACTATGGTATGCTTTTGGAGGTCAGAGGTCAACCTCCGGTGTCAGTCCCTGTCTTATACCTTGTAAGAGGCAGCGTTTCCTGTTCATACCTGTGCACACCAGGCTAGCTGGCCTGTGAGTGTCCTAGGATTTAGCTGTGTCCCTCTCCCATCCAGCCATAAACACAGAACCATTATAGATGTGGCTACATTGGCTTTGTGTGGGGTCTGAGGATGTGAACTCAGAGTTGTATGGTGAGTGCTTTTTAAAGATATTTATCCATTTATTTATTCGTTTATTCATTTATTTAGTATATGTGAATACACTGTGACTGTCTTCAGACACACCAGAAGAGGGCATCAGATCCCATTACAGATGGCTTTGAGCCACCATGTAGTTGCTGGGAATTGAACTCGGGACCTCTGGAAGAGCAGTCAGTGCTCTTAACCGCTGAGCCATCTCTCCAGCCCTGCAAGTGCTTTTTAAACTGAGCCATCTCTCCAGCCCAAACTTTTCCCTTTATACGTTGATAATCTCAAGTGTTTTATAAAAGTGATGAGAAGCCAGTGCACCATCTACCCTGACAACTAATTTTTTCACAGACAGACTTCTCATTTTGGATACTAAATTGGTGTCATTGCAGAAGTCTAACAAGTAAGCACTGGCTAACTCAATGCTTACTCTCTTTGGAATTCCACTGATTACACCAGGCTATGATGGTCTCTTAGGAGAGACCAGAGCAGGAGGCCATTCTTGCTCCCTACATTGTATTAAAAACTTCAAGTCTCAAAATGCTTTTGTAGTTTCCACTGTTGTAGAACAAGGCAGCTTGACTTAAAGAACCTTGTGTAAAACTAAGAACAGGCTGGAGAGATGGGTCAGTGGTTAAAGGCACTGACTGCTCTTCCAGGGGTCCTGAGTTCAATTCCCAGCAACCACATGGTGGCTCACAACCATCTGTAATGGGATCTGATGCCCTCTTCTGGGGTGTCTGAAGACAGCTACAGTGCACCTATATATAATAAATAAGTCTTTAAAAACCAAAAAAACTAGGGACTCAATTGCCCCCATAAAGCATGAAAGTTGTAGCCTTTGTTTAGACTAACATGCTAACCAGTGACTCAAAAGACAGAATGGAAGCCAGCTGTGGTGGCGCACACCTTTATTCCTGGCCCTTGGAAGGCAGAATCCGGGGGATCTCCGTGAAGTCTGTGCCAGCTTGGGCTAAGTTGCAAGTTCCAGACTAGCCAGGTATACACAGTGAGATTCTGTGAGATTATTAAAAATCAGATTATTACTGAATGGCTCTTATTTTATGGGTGCTGTTGTGTTTTGCCAACTTGACTGGATTTAGCGTCACCTAGCAGACACATCTGGGCATGTCTGAATGTGGCGGCTCCATCCTTTAGTGCAGCTGAGGCTCTGAACACTATTTTCTTGTTACTTCCTTCCCAAGTGTGGGCACATGTTTGTATCCAACAGCCTCCAGCTCCCTTGGCCATGTCTTCCCTGCATGAGGTACCGCATCCCTTCAAACAACCAGCCAAAATAACTCCTTCCTTCCTTAAGTGGTTTTTGCATGGATCTTCTCACAACCCAGATAAAGAAACAAACCAACATGACTGAACACTTCTCGTCATTGACTGTAGACAGTATATTTTCATCTATCCAGACTAAACTTCTTCAGAGAAGACACTCTCTTTTGTAAAGAGTTGGAGTCTAAGTGAAACACAGCTGAGGTTTTCCTTGTTTGCTTTTGGCTCTGGGTACCAACTGTATACACTCTAGAAATGGCTCACTTACCCCACAATGCATGAGGAAGCCTTGCTTTCCAGGAATGCTATTTTTCCTCTGTCCAGTTGTCTCTGAGGTAGGATATCCAACTTACAATTATCTTCCCACTCCATTCCCTTGCTTCCCCATGACAGGACCTGTAGCCATGGAATAAATTCAAATTATAAGAGCTCTAAGTCAGGAAGAACTCTAAGTCTGTGAACAACTGAACTATTTAACTGTAAATAATACCACATGGGTGTGCGATTGGAGTATTGCAGATTTGCCTCTGTAGACGGTGCCTTACAATCAAGGGCTTCTGGATGGAAGTTGCTTGAAGTCCCGTCTCTATTTAAGGTCATGCAGACTGCTTGGCCTTGCTCAATTAGGATGTAGTGTGAAGAGATCAAATGTTATAGACTCCAAAAGTATCTCGGGGCATCTCAGGCCATTTAGTAGTTATCTACTAGCCTTCATTTCCCTTTTTGAATCTTCGATTTTTAATAGAACACACACACATACATACATACATGTCACTGTCTTCAGTCACATCTGAAATGGGCATCAGATCCCATTACAGATGGTTGTGAGCCACCATGTGGTTGCTGGGATTTGAACTCAGGACCTCTGGAAGAGCAGTCAGTGCTCTTAACCACTGAGCCATCTCTCCAGCCTAGTGAGTCTTCTTTTTTGAGACACGATCTCATGTAGTCTAGGCTGCCCTCAAACCCTTATGTTGCCTACACTGGCTCTGATCTTCCTCCCTCTGCCTCTGAAGTGCTTGCCGTTACAGGCACGTGGCACCGCGTCAGGTTTGTACAGGGCTGGAGCTAACAGAGGGGTTTGTGACTGTTAGGTAAGCACTCTTGTCAACTGAGCTACAACACTAGCCATGATCTTTATTTTTATACTTAGCTAACCTTCTCAGGCTTGTTATGTAAAGCCCTTGTGGTGTATCAGCAGATCTCTAGCTTCCTCCAACACTAAGGCTAAGAGTTCTCTAACCTAAGTTGAAACCTAGGAAAGATTGACTCTTCTTGCTATAACCCTCCTATCCGATGTTCCCACCAATGCAACTCTGCTAAATGTTCTGATGTGTGGCTTTCTCTTGTCCTGCAACTATAAAAGTTCACCCAAGGCCAGCGAGATGGCTTGGTGGGAAAAGCGCTTGCTGAACAAGTCCGACCACATGAGTTGGATCTCTGGAATCCGTGTAAAGGTGAAAGCAGAGAACTGAGTTCACAGAGCTGACCTCTGACCACCATATGAGTGCTACCCACTCACACAGCACACACACACACTCACACTCACACACACACTCACACACACACTCACACTCACACACACACACACTCACACACACACACACACACACACACACACACACACACACACAGACCGATAATAATTCTAAAGACCATAACGCAACTGTTTTCAAGGTGGGGCAAACACTTAGGGTAAGGAATCCGAGCACTGCTAAGCAATGCTCATGGATATTTGACTCGAAATAGACTATTCCCTTATTTCTGTTAGGGCAGTGTTTACTGTCCACTGGGTCAAATATATAGACCACCACAAGACAAGGACTGGGGTGCCTACCTCTAGTGGAACCTGGGTACTTAACTGGTTGCTTCATAATTTCTACCAGAGCAGGGGCAACAGTCTGACTGGATGTAGCATTCAGGGCAGTTCTTATAAATTGCATCTACATAGAATACACTCTTTCCATGTCACCATTGCGCCTTCTTGTGGTGTCATTGTGGGTGCAGGAACAAGTGGTCCTGATCTAGGAACAGTCAAGGGGACTCTTAGGTAGACTTGAGACTTTCTACTGAGGGTCCAGGACAGGGACAGTCCGCCAGGCAGAAAATAGTCACCAGTTCTGACCCACCCTCTATGAAGGAACACAAACATAGTTTCAAGGGCTGGCAAGATGGCTCAGCTTAAAAGATTGTATTGTTCTCGCTGAGGACCTGAGTTCAGTTCCCAGCACCCACATGGTGTAACTTACAATTCCAGCTCCAAGAGGATCTGTTGCTCTCTTGGCCTCCAGGGGCACCTGAATTCACATGCGTATACCGACACAGACATCCATATAATTCTTTTTTTTTTTTTTTTTTTTGGAGACAGGGTTTCTCTGTGTAGCCCTGACTGTCCTGGAACTCACTCTGTAGTCCAGGCTGGCCTCAAACTCAGAAATCCACCTGCCTCTGTCTCCCAAGTGCTGGGATTAAAGGCGTGCGCCTCCACCGCCCAGCCACATAAATATTTTTATTTTATTTTATTTTATTTTGAATTGTTCTTCAGAACCACAAAGCCTGAGAGATCCTAGCTCAGTAATTTGTAACAAAAAGCACTTGAGAAGCTCCCAACGCTGCACACTTGGGCCATGGTTCAGAAATGTGTGTGTGTTAAAACCTCCTTAAAGAAAGGAGTAGGACGCCCATCCAGTTCCACAAGCACGCCCTAGCGCTGACGAGCGGCTGCCTCACCTGAGCAGCAGCCGCTCTTCAGACAGAACACGCCAACAAAGGCTACGTTCTGCGCCTGCGCCTGCGCCAAGCGCCAGCTGAGAGCGGCCGCTCTGCGCAGGCGCTCCGGTCACTTCCGGGATCTGTCAGCCTCTCCCTCTAGGCCTCCCTCCTCCGTCCGCGCCCGCCGGAGCCAGTTCGCGTCGACTGACCAGAGTCCGCGAATCGTCCGCTCCGGACCTCCAGACCTCCCCAACCTCAGGTAAGGAGCCACAGGGCGGAGAGTCTGGCCCGGGTCGCCTCCATTTTTTTTTTTGTATGTTCTATGGCACGCGGGGGCGGCGGGCCCAGGGCTGTTAGGCGCGGGGTCTGGAGCTGAGGGGCCCGGGATCTCAGCCCTTCGTGGTTACCTCTGAGTCCCTGGTGCCCCCCTCACACACAGACCGAGCGTTTCTGAGCACTTTCCAGCTGCCCTCCATCTCGGATGAGAGAAGGAACAACTCGGCTTCCGACACCCCCATAGTACCATTTGCACCCCTACTGTGAGCATTTACCACAATCTGTAAAATTAGTTTAGACGGGCGGATCTCCCCCCCCATCCCCCGGTGGCTTGTCACGAGTATCTGTTCATCTCGTCAACATCTAGGATGTTGCCTAGAGCAGCCTCCGAACCGTCAGTTATTGGGGAACCCTTCCCAGCAAGAGAAAGCCCATCTTTCCAGTAACCTTAAGATTCCCTAGCTCTAGCCCCCGCCCCCGCAAGTCAGACTTGTACTCTCCTCTGCACCCGTATTCATAGGGTCCTTTATGTAGAACCCTCCGAGTTCCCGTTTGACTCTGCCACTTTGTCAGGTGTCTCTGGGAAGGTTGTTTCTTGGTGCCTCAGTTTCCCCAGCTGCAGTAAGAAGATTCTTAGTCTACTTGGTTTTATGGGTTTCGCGTGGAGTTCGTGTGCTTGAGTTGCTTACAGCAATTCCTAACCCAGAGAAGCTGTTCAAATGATCTGATAATAAATGATAGCCATTACTGGTGCTTCTGAGACTTTCAAGGCATATCTGCCTTCCTTTACTTTCTGCTCTCTTTCCTCCGGAGAAGGACATGAGGACAAGGATTTATTCATGTTCCTGGCCCCGTTCAGATACTGAACACTGTTGGGAACATGGGAGGCACTTAATAAATTGCAGCTTAGAATCTCTGAGTATAAAGCCATCTGTTGTCATGGTGTGTTTCTCTCCTATCTTCTCCTTGCCCAGTTTCTGAAATGACCTAGGTTGGCATCCTATTTTATCAGTTCCCTTAATCTTTTGGTTTCCTAGTAGGCCTTAGGATTTCAGGTCTCTATAAGTTATCAGTCCCGGGTGTTTACCCCATTAGATCAAGTCACTGGCTGTCTCAGGGGTGGGGGTTGGGGGAAGGCTTCTTCAATTCATATGCTGTTCACAGCTGAGAGGACCCATTGGAAATTGCAGACTCCTTTAGAGGATGGGTGGCAGTGTTTTGAATCTAAATTATCTAGTGTTAGGTCAAAATAAGTTCTCTACAGGAAGTGTGGAGATGGTCTGATGAAGCTGGAATTTCTAATGAAGCCTGTCAGAACATTGGTAGGGCGTGGTGACCTGTTGGAGCACAGGTATCGCTGGGCTGGGTAAGGAGAGCAATTAGAAACTAGATGAAAGCCGGGCGTAGTGGCGCACGCCTTTAATGCCAGGACTCGGGAGGCAGAGGCAGGCGGATTTCTGAGTTCGAGGCCGGCCTGGTCTACAGAGTGAGCTCCAGGACAGCCAGGGCTATACAGAGAAACCCTGTCTCAAAAAACCAAAAAAAAAAAAAAAAAAGAAAAAGAAAAAAGAAACTAGGTGAATCAATGACTTGAAATTGACCCTAACAGGGAATGGAAACTCTAACTTATGTGAATTTGTCAAGTCCCAGTGGAATGGGGTCAAGACACCAACATGTCCTTCTAGGACTGGTTCAAAGCTTTGTGTCAGAGGAAGAAAGAAAACCAATTTACTGGGCTTCCAAGATGGCTCCACCACTAAAGGCTAGGCTTACAACCCAAAAGATCAGAGAACTAACTTACCGGAATCAGTTTTGTGCTGCTTTTATGTGCTATCTCATTTAATCTTCCCAACGGTTGTCTTGTAATGCCATTTGGAGATGAAATGAAAATTTGCCCAGCATCTCATGTGTGTGTCAAAATGAAGATTCAAGCTCAGGTCCCCTCGTCTCAGATTTCCATGGCTAACTCGACATTAACATGACTCCACTTGAAGGCTGGGAATGTGGCTGAGTTGGTGCAGCCCTTGCCTGGTGTGCACAGTGCATAGGTAGGTAGGCTCACCAGTAGGGCAGGAAGAAAGACCATGCTAAGTGAAAGCTGAAGAGAGTAGGAGCCTCTTCCTTCAGTCCTCTTTATCCCTCAGTGCTGGACAGTGGCAACAGGCGCCTGATGCCTGCGTTTTGGTTGGTTGGTTTTGTTTGAGGCAGAGTCTCAACTGTATATAGTCCTGGTTGGCCTGGGACTCACAGAGATCCTTCCGCCTCTGCCTCACGAGTGCCCAGAAAAACCTTTTAAGTTCATGCAATCGCCTATGGTGTTCCCTTTTCTCCTTTTGAGTCTTGTTAAGATTTTCAAACATTGCTTAAATACCACCTGCAGCTTAGTGACTTAAAATTATCACCATATGAATGAAGGTTTATTTTACTTGGTACAAAATTGTGGCTTAAAATAGCCAAATGACTATAAAGGAAGGATATGTCTGAATGCGTGTTCAATTATAGGACTTGACTATAGACAAAATTAGAAATGCAGTTGTAGAAGTATTTCTGCTGTTGTGTGACTGGTCATCTCTTTTGGAACCTTAAGTATGTATGTCCTTAAGAAAAACTAAATAGGAGAATGAGAAAGTCTCTATCTGCATGTGCAACTTTCAGCTCTTCATGAAATAGGCATCCCTATTACATGTGGATATCCAAGTTATTAGTTTACAAACCAGTTTTGTTCAGTAACAAGCGAGTTCATCAGATTTGGTTTTAAGCTTCATTGCTTGCAGTTAATAATATTTGTAACAACCCGTTTTTTAAAAGGTGTGTATGTGTATGTTGCCATACGTGGGTAGTTGCCTGCAGAGGTGTCAGGTTCTTTGGAACTGGATATACACAGAAGCTGCTTGACATTACGGGTGCTGGGAACTGAATTCTGGTCCTGGAAGAGCAGCAAGTGCTGTTGACCATTGAACTTCCCCCCCCCCAGCCCCCCCAGGTCCCATAAGATGTTATTTTGAGTTTAACAGTTATTAGAAACGAGAGATACGGACACTGTGTATGTGCATATGTGCTGTGGTGCATATGTGAAAGTCAGAAGACAGTTTGGTTCTCTTCTACCATGTAGGCTCTAGGCAACAAACTCAGGTCATTAGACTTGCCACCAAACCCCTTTTGCTAGCTGAGCCATCATCATATTAGCCCTCAGCTCTTTGTTCTGAGACAAGGTTTCACTGTGTAGCTCTGACTGGCCTGGAATGAATAGTGAGTCTCCTGCCTCTGCCTTCTGAGTGCTGAGATTACAGTTATGTGCCATCTTGAAAGTTTGTTTATTTGTTTCTGTTTTTACAATGGGAGTCTTGCCAGGTGAGGTGGTGCACACCTTTAATCCCAGCACTTGGAAGGCAGAGGCAGGCGGATTTCTGAGTTCGAGGCTAGTCTGGTCTACAAAGTGAGTTCCAGGACAGCCAAGGCTGCACAGAGAAACCCTGTCTCGAAAAACCAAAAAAAAAAAAAAAAAAAAAAAAAAAGAATGGGAGTCTTACTACATAACCTTGGCTGGCTCAGAACTCACTATGTAGATCAGGCAAACCTGGAACTCATAGAAAACCAACTGCCTCCACCTCCCTAGTGCTAGGATTAAAGGCTTGCTCCACCACACTAAGATGAGAACTTAGGTTTAAAAAAAAATTAAGCAGTCTCATTTAAATTTATATTTATTTATTTTGGTTTTTCGAGACAGGGTTTCTCTGTATAGCCCTGGCTGTCCTGGAACTCACTTTGTAGACCAGGCTAGCCTCGAACTCAGAAATCCGCCTGCCTCTGTGATTAAAGGCATGCGCCACCACGCTCAGCTTATTTATTTTTAAAAGATTTATTTATTATATGTAAGTACATTGTAGCTGTCTTCAGACACTCCAGAAGAGGGAGTCACATCTAGTTGTGGATTGTTGTGAGCCACCATGTGGTTGTTGGGATTTGAACTTTCTGAAGAGCAGTTGGTGGTCTGAACCACTGAGCCATCTCTCCAGGCCCCCAAAGATTTATTTATTATTATACATAAGTACACTGTAGCTGACTTCAGACGCACCAGAAGAGCGTATCAGATCTCATTATGGGTGGTTGTAAGCCACCATGTGGTTGTAGGCATTTGAACACAGGACCTTCAGAAGAGCAGTCAGTGCTCTTAACCGCTGAGCCATCTCGCCAGTCCCTGAATTTAATTTTTAAAAAAGTTTTGTGACTTCCAAGTAATGCCTGGCTTGTTTGAAGTGCCCAGGTCTTTACTTTGCATGCCTTCTCCCCCACCCCCAAAAAGTAAGGAGCTAGAGGGATGACTCAGCGTTTAAGAGTATATACTACTGCTCTTGCAGAAGATGCAGATTTGGTTCCTAGCACCTCATCAGTCGCCTCATAACTGTCTATAGCTCCAGCTCCAGAGGATCCAGCACCCTCTTCTGGCTTCTGTAGGCACTGCACTTGGGTATATGAACACACACATACACACAATTAAAATTTTAAAAATCTTTTTTTAGAGTAAATTAAGATGAAAGTCAAATTAAAGGCTCTTTATGAGTTGGAGTTTGCTTTCTAGAACCTATAAAAGGAAAAAAGTACTAAAATATTTCACTGTTTTTGCAGGTAGCTCAGGCTGGCCCTGTATTTACTGAATGGCTGAGGACAACATTGAATTGCTGGTCCTTTTATCTGCCCCTCCAAAGTGCTGGTTTTACATATGTGCACCACCGCATCCAGCACAATGGCTTCACTCTTACAGCGAGTCTATTGGCGGTAGATAGCCGGTGTATTTAGTTAAGGGCATACTTACTTCTTTTAACCTTGGTTCCTTTAGCAGAGTGTTTCTTTTCTGAGCCACGGGCACTCATTTTTGTTTATTGGGTTTTACCCGTTGTTTGCCTCACAACTTTCTGATGTCTCTTGCATTAATTTTCTGCTAGTGTCAGAATTCCTATCTCGCTGGGCATGGAGGCACATGCCTGCAGTCAGGAAGCTAAGGCAGAAGGATTGTTAATTGGAAACCAGCTTGGGCTACATACAAAGACTATCTCAAATGAAAAGACATTAATCACAGCATTTAGTCGGCAGGGGCAGCTGGATCTCTATTAGTTTGAGGTTAACCTGGTCTACATTGTGAGTTCCAAGCAGCCAAGGCTGTATAGTGAGAAGAAAGGACATTTCATCCCAAACACATCATCACTTTACCCCTTAACAGCTAAGTCTTATTCCTACCTAAGGCAATACCATTATCATAGCTAGGATGAACATAATTTCATGCTGTTATATAATACCAAGTTCAAATTCAAATTTGTTACACAACACATGTCTTTTATGGTTATTTTTAAATATACCAATTATAATCAACCATCTTTTGTGACATTTGATTTTCATAGCTCTTTTGATATCTGGTACAGATTCTTCCCTCTACCTCCCAAGTGCTGGGATCTTGGCTATTTGCTACCATACCTGTCCATCCTGCCTTTAAATAGTCCAGGCAAGCTGTTTTCTAGAGGTAGAGGGTACCTCTGGGATTTTTAGAGAGACAGAGAGTGAGTGAGTGTGTCAGTATGTGTTTATGTGTGTTTGTGCATAGATGGGAACTGTGTGTTTTTGGTGTGCATGCATGGGAGTGTGCCACAGCATGATCAGACACTAAAGGACAGCCTCTGGTGTCAGTCCTCACCTTCTACCTTGTTTGCGACAGGGACCCTTCTGTTGTATACAACTGTGTGTCCTGGGGCCTTCCTGAGAGTTTACTGTCTCCACCTTCTGTCTCCCTGAAGCATCACTGTGGGGGAGTCCACAGAGGCACTCACTTCTGTTTCCAGCTCTCTTCAGGGTCTGGGGAACCAGAGCTCAGGTCTTCTGGCTTGTACAGCAAGCTTTAACCGCTGAGCATATCTGAAGAGCTACATGAGTTTTGACTTCATTTCTTGGTGTTGCGTGACTACACCTTTCCTCTTTATCTCCTATAAACTGAAAGTGAGACCCAGACCTTGATTGGATGTAGAGTAAATATGTTTGGCAGGTTGCTTCATAACTGGGTTGATCGTCTTCCAAGGTTTATCTAGGATGGTCCTGTAACTTCCTGTTTGACTGACTGACTGACTTGACTTTCTGTTAAGGGAGAGTCTACTCCATAGCCCAGGATGGAAGGAAGCTCTCCCAGAGTTCCTCTTGCCTCTGCCTGCTGAGTGCTAAGATAAGACACACTTAGTCAGGTTTACTTTTATTCTAAGATGACTTGTGTGTCTCTGGGGATATGTCCTTGTGAGTGCAGATGCTGCGGAGCTGGAGTTAGAGTGGCTGTAGGTGCTGAGACTAACCCTGCTCCTGTGTAGTAGCTGAGTGCACTCCTACCTGCTGATCCATCTCTTCAGCCCTATTCTTCCTCCTCCTCTTTTCAGTGGGGGATTAACCCAGGGGCTTCCACATGCTGGGCAAGCACTATCCCATTGAGCTATCCCTGGGCCTTTCTGCCTTGACTATCCATTTTGTTCTTACAAGTGTCCCGGTGTGGAGGTGTGGATGACAAATTAAATCGTTTTCAAGTTATGATATGTTGGTCATGTTCCCTCCTCCGGGACTGCTGGTTTAGATTGCTCCGCTCCCCTGTTTGTAGCTACAGGTTTGGTTACTTGGTCAAGTTGATGCCTCCAGATTTCTTTATTGTGAAAGCATGTTTCCCTTCTCATACTGAGTAAGTTCTGTGTGGAGTAGTAATTTGAGGCTGAACATCCCACTCCATCAGTCTTTGACCTGTGATTGATGACCCTCGAGAGTAGATTCTGTACTGGTGGTTACTGTGCTCCAGTCCTTGTTACGGAATTGATTTTTGCATTGAGATTGAGTCTTCTCTAATGGGAGATCAATGTTGTATTTATCCCCAAATAGTTTGGGTCCCTCTGACGACTTAAACTCTTTTTTTGATTTTTTTGGTTTTTTGTTGTTGTTGTTGTTTTTCGAGATAGGGTTTCTCTGTGTAGTCCTGGCTGTCCTGGAACTCACTCTGTAGACCAGGCTTGCCTCGAACTCAGAAATCCACCTGCCTCTGTCTCCCAAGTGCTGGGATTAAAGGCGTGTGCCACCACCACCTGCCTACAACTTAAACTCTTATTGCATGACATTTTGAGTGTTTTCTTTCCTGTTGCTTGTTACAGCTTTCTGACCTGTGAAAACACTTAAGAATCATGTCTCTGCATCAGTTTCTGCTGGAGCCAATCACCTGCCATGCCTGGAACAGGGATCGTACCCGTAAGTGTGCTTTGAATTTCCTGATGCTTTTGTGTGGGGGTGGGGTTGTGTAGAGCCCAGAGATCCACGTCAAGTGTCTTCCTTTATTGCTCCTTGCCACCCTTTTTCTTTTGAGACCGGGTCTCTCAGTGAACTTGGAGCACTTCAGTTTGGCTAGGCTGGCCTGCCAGTGGCCATTGAGCTGCAGGTATCCTCCATCTTGGCCCCACCATGCCACCCCAGTGCTGAGCTTATGGACATAAGCTGCTCCACTAGTTTTTACATGGGTTTGGGGGATTATACTCAGGTCCTCCTATTTACTTGGCAAGCACATTACCAACTGAGCTATTGCCCAGCTTGTGTGTGTGTGTGTGTGTGTGTGTGTGTGTGTGTGTGTGTGTGTATGCGAGAGGGGATCTGGGGAAAACATCATTGATCCCAAGGTCTCTCCAATGCTAGACAAGTACACTATCATGGAACTACATCTTTGCTTCCCTTTTCTAATACTTTCAATACATCTCACATGTAGGTATTTTCAGGATTCACATATTTCAATTTTGTGGAAAAATGTAAACATCAGCCTTTTCAAACATATAAATCAGTAGTTTTAATATATCCACTGCACCAGTTATTTTATCTAACTTTTTTTTTGGGGGGGAGGGTTGAGACAAGGTTTCTCTGTGTAGCTCCAGCTCTCCTTGAACTCAGAGGTCACCTGCCTCTGCCACCCAAGTGCTGGGATTAAAGGCATGAGCTACACTGCCCTGCTATTTTGTCTAATTTTAAATTTCAGATTGAATTTATTTATTTTTTTTGGCTATTCTTGTGTTCACTCTGTAGACCAGACTAGCCTCCAACTCAGAGATCTGCCATCTTCTGCCTCTCAAGTGCTGGGATTAAAAGCATGTGCCACCACTGCCTGGCTCAGATTGAATTTTCTTAATATGAAAGTCATAAATTGAAATTCTTGGAGATCCAAAACTTTTTGAGTTCCAACATGATGGACAGAAGTCTTGCATTTTGGCTTATTGTGGCTCGTGCCTGAAGTTCCAGCACTTGGAAAGCTGATGCAGGAGTTCTGGTCTTGCTTGGACTAAGTGCGACTCTAAGAACCAAAGGAGAGAGGCTGTGACTGAGCTCAGTGGTAGATCCTGCAGTCACAGTTCTCTCCAGTGCTGCAGAGAACAACAGGGGTGGCTGCAGACTGACAGTTGTGCTGCTTTCCTTTCCAGAGATCGCCCTGAGCCCCAATAACCATGAGGTGCACATCTATAAGAAGAATGGGAGTCAGTGGACGAAAGCGCACGAGCTGAAGGAACATAATGGGCATATCACAGGTAAGGCTCTGCAGGCTCGCTGTGCTCTTTCCAAACAAAGCGCTCTCCTCAGTAAGTAAGGGGCCTCATCAAGCTAAGTGGACCCTCTAATTTCAAGCCCCGAAGGATTTACTGAGTCTTTTCTTTCTTTCCTTTCTTTCCTTTCTTTCCTTCGTTCTTCTTTCTCTTTTTTTTCCTTCAGGTTTTTTGAGACAAGGTCTCTATGTGGCTCTGGCTATCTTGGAACTTACTATATGTAGACTAGGCTGGCTTTGAACTCACAGAGAATTGCCTGCTCTTGCCTCACAATTCCTAGAATTAAAGTCATCTGGCTGAATTTTTCTTTAATTTGAGGAAAAAACAGTAACTTTGTTACATGCTTCTTGTGGCCCAGCAGCCACACAACACTCCTGTAGTCCATGGAGGGCACTGAGCCTGCTCCACAGGTGGGATGAGCCAGGAAAGCCAAAGCTGGACCCTGTGAACTGGAAGCACCAAGCACATTTGCAGCTCACTGCCTTTGCTATGGGACACATCTTCCTTTGTGCTGTCTGAGGAGCCAGGATGGCTTTTGAATGAGGCCAGTGAGGCCTCTGTGGTAAAAGCATGTGCTGCTGAGCTTCAGGTGGAGAAGAGGCTCCAGCTGTCATCTGACTTCTGCATGTGTACTGCCGCATGCAAAGCCCTCACGCGCATGCTCTGCATTGAAGCTGTTAAAACTGAAGCAGGAGAGATACAGCCAGCATCTTGTCAGATTACCTTTCACACAGTTAACAGAGTCTTCTGAGTCAGGAAATCATCTTGGTTTCTATGCCGGAACACTTAAAAGGTGTACAGGAGTAAGAAAGGATTGACGTCCACCTTGTCTGGGGTCTCTCTGCTTCACTAGAAGATCTCATCCAGGCTTGTTCAGTATGTATGCTGGTGCTCAGACATTCATGACATGTTTTCAGTTCTGACAAGTAAGAAACTGTCCAGAAACCGCTGAGCCATCCATTGCTTAGAGTTTGCTCTACTATTTGGTCATTGTCTCTGAGAGGTGGAGAAAAGAGGATTAGAATTTCAGTGTCATCCTCAGTTGCATAAAGAAGTTTGACCAAAAAAAACCCAAACAAACAAACAAAAACAAAACAAAACAAAAAAACCAATCAGCCGGGCATGGTGGTGGCGCACGCCTTTAATCCCAGCACTTGGGAGGCAGAGGCAGGTGGATTTCTGAGTTGGAGGCCAGCCTGGTCTACAGAGTGAGTTCCAGGACAGCCAGGGCTACACAGAGAAACCCTGTCTCGAAACACCCCCCTCCCCCCCCAAAAAAAGAAGTTTGATGCCAGTCTGGGCTGTATGAGACTGTCATATACTGATTAGCCTAAACATATTCTCACCCAGATCAGAGAAACAGCAAACAAAAAACAACACAGCATGTTTTTGACCTTCTGTGCCCTTTGAAGTTGTTCGGCCCTGGGGCTGGTGAGATGGCTCATTAGATAAAGAACCTGCCTCGAAAGCATGAACACATGGGTTTGAATCCCCCAAAGCCAGGCATGGCTGAATGCCAGCTAGACAGTCTAGCCAAAACAGTAAGCTTCAGGTGCAGGGAGAAGTCCTGTTTGGAAAAGACAAGGGCAGAACAGTAGAGGAGGATGCCCAAGGCTGGTCTCTGGTTTCTGTGCACATGCACTTGCACGCACACAGAAAAATTGTCCAGCATCCAAGGAGGTTATGGTTCCTAACCGTGCTTCGTGCTTTTACCTGGTGGTTTGTATGCGGTGCTTCTAAGCTCTAGAGCTTCCTGTGGCATCAAAGCCAGCAGTGTTGCTCTTGCTTTCCGTGACCTTGTTCCTATAGATTTGGCCTCATGCTTATGAGTAAGGACACTCATCTTAGGCTTTTTTTGGGCTTTTTTTTTTTTTTTTGAGACAGGGTTTCCCTGTGTAGCCCTGGCTGTCCTGGAACTCACTCTGTAGACCAGGCTGGCCTCGAACTCAGAAATCCACTTGCCTCTGCCTCCCGAGTGCTGGGATTAAAGGCATGCGCCACAGGAAATATTTTTAAATGAGAAAAGACTAAAATGGAAGGACCCTTCCCTCCTTCCCCCAAAGAGCCAAAACTGTAAAATACTTAAACTTTTCTTCCTACATCTCTTGGGGTCCTTTGAACTTGGACCCATTTTCTGATAGCATTTGTTAGATCTGAAGAACTTAGAAAAGTCTACATATACTTTTAACAGACCTAGGGTCAACAGTGCTCTCTCAGACTGTAAATATGAGGAGGCAGGATCTGTTGAACTCTAGAAGAGACTATCAGCATTTCATAGAGCAGAGTGGGGCGTGGGTGGAGTTCTGGCCACTCTGAGTTGATTTCTTGGGGTTAGCTACTTGATCATCACGCCCCCTCCTTTTTTTTTTTTTTTTTTTTTTGACCTGGTCTCATGTCCTGGATGGCCTGGAACTCTATGTAGACAAAGTTGGCTTTGAATTCATAGAGACCTGCCTGTCTCTGTGTCCTGTGTGTTTGGACTAAAATCATGTACCACCACATATCATGGCTACTATTTCTTTTTTTTTCCTTTTTTTTTTTTTTTCTTTTGTCTAGGCAGGGTTTCTCTTGCCCTGACTGCCCTAGAACTCTCTCTGTAGATCATGCTGGTCTAGAACTTAGAGATCCACCTGCCTCTGCTTCTAAGTGCTGAGATTAAAGGTATAAACCACTTGCCTGATGCTCTGCTACTTTAAGATATTTTCCTGGGCCGAGAGGACAACTCAGTGGATAAAGTGCTTGTCTGTGGAAGTGTGAGGGCTGGAGTTCAGACCCCTGGAGCCCACAGAAATGCTGGGCAGACTGCTGCCCAGGACCCCAGCTCTCTGAAGGAACAGTCGGGGATACCCAGCACAAGCTAGGTAGCTAGAATAGCAGGAAATGACAAGCTTTGAGTTCAGTGAGACCCTGCCTCAATAAGTAAAGGTGGAGAATGATCAAGAAAGATACCTGACGACAATTTCAGGCCTCCAGAGGCACGTGGGAACGTGTGCAGCCCATATGTAAAAACAAAACAAGCCCAAAACTATTTTATTATAGAAATCTTATATGACTGTGTGTGTATGTGTATGTGTGTGTGTGTGTCTGTCTGCGCGCATGTGCATATGCATGCGTGCTAGGCATGATGGCATCTGTAATCCCAACACTAGGAGGTAGAAGCAGAAGGATCAGGGGTTTAAGAGTATTCTCAGCCACATTGTGATTTCAAGGCCACCTGGGCTTCTTAACACCGTGTGCCAAAAGAAAACACAAATTCCCAGTTCTGTTCTACCTGGCTTTGTAAGGATCCTGCGTCCTCTGGTGTCCTTAGGAGAGAAACAGCCTTGGTTTTGTATGAGATAATAACCATAGATAGGAGAAGGAGGGGAAGAAACCACTAAGCCCACAGTTACCCCATGCCCAGCTGTCACCCGCCAATAGCCCAGTCCCTTGCCACTGGCCAGGCGTAGCAAGTGACCTGTGCTTCACTTTTAGGTATTGACTGGGCTCCTAAGAGCGACCGTATTGTCACTTGTGGGGCAGACCGCAACGCCTATGTCTGGAGTCAGAAAGATGGCATCTGGAAGCCCACCCTGGTGATCCTGAGGATTAACCGTGCAGCCACTTTTGTGAAGTGGTCCCCACTTGAGAACAAGTTTGCTGTGGGGAGCGGAGCCCGGCTCATCTCTGTCTGTTACTTTGAGTCTGAGAATGACTGGTGAGCCAAGTTGCATGTGTCCTCTCACTCTGCTTTGTATACTCCATGCTGGGATGCTGTGCTCCTGGGACCTGTTGAGGCTCTGTGTACTGCAGTGCCCTTCCTGGCCTGGAGAGGCTTTCTCCCTCTCAACTCGTATGTGCATGACTCAGCTCCCATACCTTTTCTTTGACTCTTCACTTCCCTTCCTTACTCCTCTACTTCCTTTTGTCCATTACTTCCTCCCTACCCCTTCTTTCCCTTCCCTCCTTCAGCTCCTTCATTTCCTCCTTCCAGCTCCCGACTTATCTTAATTCACATGGGCAACATTTCCTCCTGGCTGAGCTCTCTTTACAGTTTACTGTTTGTGTTAGATCGTCCCCTTCCAGGTAAATTAGACCTGACTGTGGTCTCATGTAGTCTGAAAAGAAGCTGTATATTCAGTGAAGTTTCCCAGCTGTAGGGCAGTCATCAGGCCAGGTGTGGTGCACACACATGTAATCCAGCACTCAGGAGTTTGAGACCAGCCTGGGGTACGGGTAGCGAGTCTAAGGCTAGCCTGAACTATGTATAGGTGGCTTTTATCCAACAAAGAGCAAGCATATGGGCCACCCTTCATCAGGAGCAACTGCCTTAGAGGTGGCCCATAAAAAAGCACTCAGGTATAAATCAAAGGACATCAGTAGAACATTAAAAATAATTGTCAACGTGAGTTCCAGGACAGCCAGAGCTATACAGAGAAACCCTGCCTCGAAACACAAAACAAAACAAAAAAATAATTGTACTTATAGGACTTACTTCAGTAATGTAGCTAACATTTCTTGTGGATTCCAGTATTTGAATGATAGTTATGAATGTGTAGTTCAGCTGTTGGATTTGAAGTAGCTTTATTGGTGTGGCTTGCAAAGTGTTACCATTTTTGTTTATGAGAACAGTGGCAATCAGTTTTTCTCCTTTCTTAGGTGGGTGAGCAAGCACATTAAGAAGCCGATCCGCTCCACAGTCCTCAGCTTGGACTGGCATCCCAACAATGTTTTGCTGGCTGCAGGCTCCTGTGACTTCAAATGCAGGTAAAGAAGTTCTGAGAGACTTGAGCTGCCTGTGGTTCAGCTTGTCGGACATCCATGGGGTTCCTTTTTTTTTTTTTGCAGTCTATAATAGCACTGTAGGGGACTGATGAAGGAACTTATGTGTAGAAAAGGAGCTGGGGCTAGGGTTGGCTTAGTGGATGGAGTAGTTCCCAGCTAGTACAATACCCTGGTTTCCATCCCCCAGCCCTGCATAAGCCAGGCATGGTGGTGCATGCCCATAAGCCCAGCATTCTAGATGTAAGCCAGGCGTGGTGGTGCATGCCCATAAGCCCAGCATTCTAGATGTAAGCCAGGCATGGTGGTGCATGCCCATAAGCCCAGCATTCTAGATGTAAGCCAGGCGTGGTGGTGCATGCCCAGAAGCCCAGCATTCTAGATGTAAGCCAGGCGTGGTGGTGCATGCCCAGAAGCCCAGCATTCTAGATGTAGAAGAGGAAAGTCAGAAGTTCACAATCATCCTCAGTTACATACTGAGTTTGAGGCCAGTCTGCTTGATGTGAGACCCCACAGAGAGAGAGAGAGAGTGCTGGTGCACAGTGACTAAAAGATTAAAGGAACAAGTAGTAAAAGATGTGATGGACTAGGTCTTAGGGTAAGTGGGAGCTGCAGCAGGGCAGTGGGCACGGGAGGGTGGCGAGCACAGTGAGTGTTCTTTAGGCAGAGTATCAGTAGTTTCAAGTTCAGGATTAACTCATGCTGTGTCCATCTGTCCATCT
This sequence comes from Mus musculus, assembly GCF_000001635.26. Taxonomy (NCBI): domain Eukaryota; kingdom Metazoa; phylum Chordata; class Mammalia; order Rodentia; family Muridae; genus Mus; species Mus musculus. The sequence continues at coordinate 145,098,061 of NC_000071.6, forward strand.
CTCTTTCAATCTTTTTCTCAGTTTTTTTTTTTTTTTAAATAGGTTTGTTATTTATCTGTATGCATGTGTGTATATGTGCCTGGCTCCCCAAGAGCTAGAGTTATAGGTGGTTGGGAGCCACCTGGGTGCTGGGACCCCAACTCTAGTCCTCTGCAAGAGCAGCAAGTGCTCTTAACCACTGAGCCGTCTCTTCAGTCCTATTCTTTGGTTTGAAACATGTAGCCCCATTTGATCTAGAACTCACCATCTTCCCTCAGCTTCCTCTTGTGCTCAAATTACAAGCGTACACCTTCATGCCTGCCAGCCTGTCTTTCTTGACCACAGTTTGAGTTCCTCCTTTTGTATCCCAAGCCTCAGACTGCAGATAACAGAGTGACCTGACATAACCAAATGTCACTGAACCGTGTACTGAGAACAGTTATTGCACTGTCCTCTTCAGTTAAAGTGTTTTATCTGTCATTAGCCAGAGGGTAGAGGAAGTTGGCCATACTGCTAAGAGCTTTAAGAATCATACCATGGGGGCTGGAGAGATGGCTCAGCGGTTAAGAACTCTGACTGCTCTTCTAAAGGTCCTGAGTTCAAATCCCAGCAACCACATGGTGACTCACAACCACCCGTAATGAGATCTGACGCCCTCTTCTGGTTTGTCTGAAGACAGCTACAATGTACTTATGTATTATAATAAACCTTTGGGCTGAAGCGAGAAGGGACTGAGAGCAAGCGAAGTTGACCGGAGCGAGTGGGCTTGACCGGAGCAAGTAGAAGGAGGTCCTAAAAATTCAATTCACAACAACCACATGAAGGCTCCCAACCATCTGTGCAGATACAGTGTACTCACATATATAAAATAAATAAATAAATCTTAAAAAAAAAAAAAAAGAATCATACCATGAAATTGCTTTTTTAAAAGTTGTTCTTCATCAGGGACTTTTCCCCTTAGAAAAAGAAAAACAAATTACTGTTTTGTGTTGACTTTTGGTGGCAGAGTTGAATGAAACACACCCACCTTCAGTACCTATGTCAGGGTTTTTCAGCCTGTGGGTTGTGACCCCTTTCACAGGGGTCACCTAAGACTACTGGATGACTCAGGTATTTATGTTATCATTTATGAAAGTAGTAAAGTTATAGTTATGAAGTAACAACAAAAATAATTTTATGATTGAGGGGATGGGTCACCACAACATGAGGATCTGTATTATAGGGTTGCAGTATTAGGAAGGTTGAGAATCACTGACCTATGTGAAAATCTTCCAGAAAACTTGACCAGAGATTTATATGTAGATTTAACTACAAAACAATACAAAATGCAGGGTTGCCGTGGCTCAGTGGAAGAGCACTTGCCTGGCATGTACCAAAGCCCAGAGTTCAATCCTCTACACTGCAAACAAAGAAAACACTAAATAGAAGGAGGAAGAGGAGGAAAGAGAGGAGAAGGGAGAGGAAGAAGAGGATGCATCGGTTGGTGCCTGCAGCCCCACACACAGGATAGCTCACAACTTCCACTTACCAATACCTTAACCTTCCAGAGTCTCAGCTGCCACTCTCATTTGGAGTTGGACTTAGGGAACCAGAGGGGTTTGAGGTTTTTGTTTGTTTGTTTGTTTGAGACAGGGTTTCTCTGTGTAGCCCTGGCTGTCCTGGAACTTGTTCTGTAGACCAGGCTGGCTTCAAACTCAGAGATCTATTTGCCTTGGCTTTCCAAGTGCTGGGATTGAAGGTGTGAGCCATAACTGCACAGCCCAGTGTTCTTTCAGGGAGACTTGAGGTTTATTTTCTCCCACTCCTCCTCCTAGCTAGGCTACCTTGACTTGCGGTGTTCCTGCCTTAGCCTCTAGGAGGTTGGAGTTATGGGTGAGCACCACATAGGTTTGGGTGTTTTCTAAAGAGAAGAGGAGTGAGAGGACACTGGAAGGCAGAGGAGTCCAGCAGTTCTTTGTCCCTCCCCTTCCTCAGTCTGGGTGCATTATAGCTGTGGGAACTAGATAGAAACAGGGACTTAGCTAAAGACTGAGGACATGGGCTGTGAAAGATCCTCCTCATCACAGATTGTCCCCACCATAAAAGTGACAGTGGGCCTGAGGTGGGAAGCCAGTCCCCCTGGCAGGGCTAGGGAGCTGTCTGCCTTTTCTCAGTGCCCTCTCTTAGCTTTTTCTTGAGTGTGTTCACCTCTAGCTTTATCTATCTCTGTGTTATATATGTGTGCGTGCGTGCGTGCGTGTGTGTGTGTGTGTGTGTGTGTGTGTGTGTGTGTGTGTGTGTGTGTGAGAGAGAGTTGGCTTCAGATACTGTCCTCTTCTCTCTCCACCTTATTTTTTGAGACATAGTCTCTCACAAACCTAGTGTTTGCTATTTTAGCTAGACTGCCTGGCCAGTGAGCTCCAGGGTCTGTCTGCACCCTGCTCAGTACCTGGTTACAGGTGCTGCCACACCCCGATTTCTCTGTGGGTGATAAGGATCTGAACTTAGGTTCTTATGCTTGGTCAGCAAGCACTTCACTGAATGGCCATCTCCTTGGCTCCCCAACACTCTCCCTTTTTTGGGAAACATTGTCTCACTGTGTATCCCTGCCTGACTTGCCTTGTACTCACAGAGACACTCTTGCCTCTGCTTCCTGAGCCAGCACTGAGATTAAAGGTGTGCACTGCTCAGCTTTCCAGCTCATTTGCCTGAGTGAGTTGGTACCGGGCTTGTTTGGGGTATGGGCCGTTTCTTGCCTGCCGCTGCCGTGGCTCTTGGCGTGCTGTGCTGAGGACGGTGCTTTAGTAGGAAGAAAAGGCTACCCCTTCTGTCAGTGCATTCTGACGCGGGGTGACAGCAGCCCTCTTCACATGCGGCTAGGAGACCCTCAGCGCCTCTGTGTCTGCAGCTGCTGCAGATTGATTGGCCTTGCCCGTCGTGTTTTGTTCGCACGCTGACCCCTTTGTTCTGCAGGTGCCTTATTCTATATTCATATCTTCATATTGCTTTTTTCTTCTTTTCCATGTTTCGAACAACAGAGTGTTCTCTGCCTATATCAAAGAGGTGGATGAGAAGCCAGCCAGCACGCCCTGGGGCAGCAAGATGCCTTTTGGTCAGCTGATGTCTGAGTTTGGTGGCAGTGGCACCGGCGGCTGGGTGCATGGGGTCAGTTTCTCTGCCAGTGGGAACCGCCTGGCCTGGGTCAGCCACGACAGCACAGTGTCTGTTGCTGATGCCTCAAAAAGTGTGCAGTGAGTATTTCCTTGCAGGTGGAAGATGTGATATGGGTGGAAGGTTTCACTGAGGCTGCCCTGCCCTGGTATCATTCGAACACCCCAACAACTGCAGCTGCCTTTAAAGTGACAGACAGGTACTAGATACCTGTTAACAACTTTAAAGAGTTGGGACTTCCTTCCAGAAACACTTCTTGGATGCAGTACTGGTAGTGTCCCTTTGAGTGCCCTCCTGGTGTGTTGCTAACAAGGGTCCCTTCAGAACTGCCAGGTTATTCTGTGTCTGTGAGCCTTTCCCTGGGGAGATGTGAGCAAGCACCCGTTCACCTGACGCAGTGTGCACATGACGACCAAAGGATAATTCCACCAAGGTCCGCCTTCCCAGCCAGTGAGCCCATTGGGTTCACGCACAGAGCACAGGTCAGAGGCCGCTCACAGGAGCGTGGGTGACCCCAAAGCAGACACACCACCACAATAATCTCACCTGGCATGGACGATGACTTGTCTAGGGAGGCATAGACGGCATCCCCTTACTTCAGCTAGGCATCTACACTCTATACATGGTAGCCTCTCCATAGAGCACCAGCGTTAGCGCAGAACTCTATACAGCTGGGATCCCAGGTGAGGGTCCAGTGACCCTACCCCACCTATGAGGCAGTGCCAGTAGACAACAGGCCCGCTCTGAGAGTCTCGGGAAAGCAGTCACAGCTGCTCAGATGAAGATGATGTCTGTCACGCTTGGAGGATAGCACTGCATACGTCTGTGGCTGTTTCCTTATGCCAGTGTTACCCACTAACTTTAAGGGATATATGATGGAGGCATGGTGGCTCATACTTCTAGCACTCAGGAGGTAGAGGCAGGAAGATTATGAGTTCAACGTCAGCATGGGCTATGTACCTGTCTTAGGGTTTTACTGCTGTGAACAGACACCATGACCAATGCAAGTCTTATAAAAAAAACAACATTTAATTGGGGCTGCCTTACAGGTTCAGAGGTTCAGTCTGTCATCATCAAGGTGGGAGCATGGCAGTATCCAGGCAGGCATGGCACAGGCAAAGCTGAGAGTTCTATGTCTTCATCCAAAGGCTGCTAGTGGAAGACTGACTTCCAGGCAACTAGGGTGAGGATCTTATGCCCACACCCACAGTGACACACTTACTCCAACCAGGTCACACCTATTCTAACAAGGCCATACCTCCAAATGGTACCACTCCCTGGTCCAAGAATATACAAACCATCATAGTACCAAAACTCTGTCTCAGAAAACCGGGACTTGAGACTCTTGTACCTTCCTAGCATGCACACACCTTCAGTTCCTTTTCCTAACACCACCCCAAAAGAAGGAAGGAAGGAAGAAATGTTTTTACTCCATGCTATCACAGAACAAAGAAAGAAAGAAAGAAAGAAAGAAAGAAAGAGAGAGAGAGAGAGAGAGAGAGAGAGAGAGAGAGAGAGAGAGAGAGAGAGAGAAAGAAAGAAAGAGGGAAGCCAAGGGAAGGAAGGAAAAGAAAGAGGAAGGAAGAAAGAGAAAGAAGTGTTCTTACTCCGTGCTATCACAGAACAAAGCTGCCTTCATGCTACTTGGAGAACCCGAATTATGATGACTCATTTGTGAGGGTGTCGCCAGCTCAGCCTGGAAGAACTTTATCAGACATGGGAGTAAAGTTTGCTCAGTAGCAAAGGAAGAAACCTGGAGTCCTTCTCTTAGGGATCTTTGTACTTTGCCGGGAGCCCTTCCCAATGGGCAGCTAAGAGAAGCTTGTTGTAATGATCTCTAGATTAGGCACTCTATGGAAACAGTCATAGTGAGAGGCACAAAACAGGACATGTCAGAGGTAATCTCTCTCTCTCTCTCCCCTCCTCCCCCTCCCCCTCCCCCCCCTCTATTTATTCATTTGCCAGGCGGTGGTGGCGCACGCCTTTAATCCCAGCACTTGGGAGGCAGAGGCAGGCGGATTTCTGAGTTTAAGGCCAGCCTGGTCTACAGAGTGAGTTCCAGGACAGCCAGGGCTACACAGAGAAACCCTGTCTCAGAAAAAAAAAATTATTATTTCATGTATGTGGGTACATTGTAGCTGTCTTGAGACACACCAGAAGAGGGCATCAGATCCCATTACAGATGGTTGTGAGCCACCATGTGGTTGCTGGGAATTGAACTCAGGGCTTCTGGAAGAACAGCCAGAGCTCTTAACCATTGAGCCATCTCTCCAGCTCAATATTTTCTCTCTTAAGTTGAACTTACTATAGGAATTCTTTTGTCAAAGGCCACTCATGTTAAAAATAAGGTCTGGAACTTGGATATAAGCTGGGCTGGTGTCAAGCCTATGACCCTCCTGCCTCAGCCTCCCAGATAAATGTTTTATAAGCCAGGCATGGTGGTGCAAACCTGCACTTCCAATATTCAGGAAGCCTAGGTAGGGGAGGGCATGAGTTTGAAGCTGCTTGGGTTACATAGTAGGACCCTTAAAACACCAAACACATGAAACTGAGGGGATGGCTCAGTGGGTAAAGGTGTCTGATCCCTGGAGTCCACACACGCTGTGATACACACTCTCTCTCTCTCTCTCTCTCTCTCTCTCTCTCACACACACACACACACACACACACATTCACACTCACACGCACAGACATGCACGGGGCCTATTTGAGTGTGAGCTGGCTGAGACTAAAATTCATCTCATAGTGGTGGCTTACACAGGGCATGACTGCCAGCAAGTATCTCTGTGTGCCAGCACCAGTACTCTCTCACCAGCAGGAGTGACAGGAAGAGCTGTGGCAGGTGAAGGAGGAAAAGCCATGCAGGCCATGGCAGAGGGGCAGAGCCAGTGCACTGGGACGAAGGCAGAAAGGAAGGACTCCTTTGGTCCATGAATGGAGACCTTTACCAAGGGGCAGGGCCCAGGCTAGAGAGAGCTAGTCTTTTATTTGACTGAGTAATAGAGGGTGCTAGGGGTCCAACCAGGGCCTTGCACATATTATGACCCCAACTTGAAGGCTTCAGTTTCTGAAGGTCACTTTGGGGTCGCCTTATTCTTGAGATTCCTGTAAGGAGAGGTCAAGGAACTCTTTTTAGAGAAGTGTTGGCTAACCCTGCAGAAGCCACTCTGAGAATGGGGCCTTTGTTGTCCTCTGTCTGTGAAGGAGCGTGGGCTGTGGTTCCCCTAGTGTAACAAGTGTTCTTGTGTTCAGGGTTTCAACTCTGAGAACAGAGTTCCTGCCGCTGCTCAGTGTGTCATTTGTCTCAGAGAACAGCGTGGTGGCTGCCGTAAGTATCTGCCATCCTCAGTGTGCCACGTGCAACTCTAAGCCAGAAACAATGCGTGCTCTGTGACAGGCACAGCAGCACATCCCTTCTCAGAAACAGACTGAGAGGCCACGGCTGTGAGCACTGTGCTGGGGTGGAAGGTGCCAGGGAGCCCTCTGCCTGACTGATCTCCCGTTTCAGGGCCATGACTGCTGCCCGATGCTCTTTAACTACGATGACCGTGGCTGTTTGACCTTTGTGTCCAAACTGGATGTCCCAAAACAGAGCATCCAGCGCAACATGTCTGCTATGGAACGTTTCCGTAACATGGACAAGAGGGCCACTACTGAGGACCGCAACACAGCCTTGGAAACACTGCACCAGAACAGCATCACGTAGGTACCTTCAGCCGCCTCAGCCTGGAGGCCAGGCACTGGGCTTCTGTAGAAAATTGGCTGGCCAAGGTGCTCACTCCATGTCATTCTTTTAGAAAAGTCGCCTGTGCTGCAGGCCCCAGTGTTGCTGAGGGAATGAGAGCAGTAGTAAGCCTGTGTCTTCCCAGCTGCTAAGCCCTTACTTTCAGTTTGTGACAGAGAGGGAGTTGGCCCGGTTTGGTGGCACAGGCCTCTAATCCCACCGTTCAGGAGGCAGAGATAGGTGTGGATCTCTGTGAATTGAAGGCCAGTCTGATCTACGTAGCCTACATAGTGAATTCTAGGCCAGCCAAGGCTGCACAGTATAGCTAGTCTTTGCTACTTTGTGAGTTCTTTTTCCCATCCTTTATCCCCCATTTCACCCCCTTTCACTAGATAGGAGAGAAAGAAGGATGGAGGGGAGGGAGAGAGAGTTTAGATTCAAGGATCTCTATCTTTCTTCTTGTTCCTTCTTTGAGCACAACTATTAAGCCACAATCAACACCCTGAAAGACCACCAACCCCACCCACCCATCAAGGCTCTAGCATTTATACACTCTGAAATGTTCCCAGAATTCCAAATGTCATACAGTCGCAGAAACTATCTGCAGTTGACAAAACCATATCTGCTAGAGAACGAGGCAAATCACCGTCAGCTGCTGTGATCGGGCTGAAGCAGCCCTGTATCTGTACTGAGATTAAAAGGAAAAGACATTGTGTGTTTTTAAAGAAACCAAAATTCCAGAGTTCTCATTACAGCACGGTGAACCCTGCCTCAAAACAAGAGCTGAGCTGCCGCCTCTTTATTCTTATGCCCTGCAAGGTGCGTTTGCACCCAGAACTCAGAAGTGTGGTTCTTGTCAGAGAAGTCCTGGCTGGCTGAGTCTACCAGTGTGTGTAGGAGGTAGCTTCATGCTGGGCATGGTGGCACAGGCCTGGAGTCCCAGTACCTGGGAGGCTGAGGCAAGAGTGTTGGTAATGTGCCAGCAGGTAGGCTCAGTGGACAGAGGCTCTTGCTGCCAAAGCTAACCAACTGAGCAAGCTCTCCAGAACCTCCACGGTGAAAGGAGAAAACAGTCCCAGACGTTGTCCTCTGCCCTCTACACACACAGCATAGACTAGATGAGAAAGAGTAACAGTGGGCCGTTCTTAGCTCACGGGCTGTACAGTAGTCTGTGTGCTGTAATCTGCAGCCAATCTTGGGAGCTGTCCAGATGATTAGCTCATGCAGGTGGTTTCGTCTCTCTGCGCAGCTCTGGAGGATCTGGAGGAGTGACTGCCTGCCCTTGACGTTGTAATGAGTCATCTCATTTATTTTGTCTTTGGTGTTTGGACTTGGGATTGAACCCAGAACCTAGGACTTGCTAGGCAAGTACTCTACCACTGAGCCACAGCAGCAGCCCCGTGAAGACAAATTTCAAGTGCAAGGCGCTGGGCCTCCTGTTGTGGCTGTCCTAGCAGGCTGATTTGAGAGGGTGTGTTGGGGACCAGGTAGCCTCCGTCATGCTCTAACCATGTCTATTTGAAACTCCAAAACGATGCTTATATCTGCATCGGTACTGAGCCCCTGAGCCCTTCTCCTCCTACTACCCATTACGTGTTGAGGCCAGCGTCCCTCCCTCTCCACCCCTCCCCCATTTTTGTCATAGGATTTCATACAGTTTAGATTGGCCTCAGACTCACTAGATGGCTGGGGTAGGGTTGGGATCGGAGAATGATGGGGATAGGATTGCTGTTATTGGGGATGACCGTGAATTTCTGATCGGCTGCCTCCACTTTTGAATTGGTAGGGTACTGGCATGTACAAACACACCCAAATATGTGGTACTGGGGATCCGGTCTCATGTGTGCTAGGTAGCCACATACGGGTACGCTACATCCCAAGCTATTGAGCCCACTCCTGTTTTGAGACAAGGTCTAGCTATGTAACCCTGATAGATCTGGAACTTAATATATCACCAGCTATCTGTGGGATATTTTCTGACTCTTGATTGTTACAGCCTAAGACTGATGGATGTGTTGATATTCAAGAGTGAAGAGAGTTCATTTATCTAGTGCACCTTACTGTTGGTGGGGAGAGTTGGGCTCACTTCTACCGCAGACCTCACAATCTTTTGATTTTGCTTTTCTTTTAGTCAAGTGTCTATTTATGAAGTGGACAAGCAAGATTGTCGCAAATTTTGCACTACTGGCATTGATGGAGCCATGACAATTTGGGATTTCAAGGTAAATCTTCTTGGTGGTTTTGCTGTGTTGGGGACAGAACATGTTAGGCAAGGACTCTTACACTAGCTACCCTAGCCCTTGATTTCCAGATATTTCCACCAAACATCTTTTCCTTCTTGAAATACAGTGTCAGTTGCAGTGTATGGCAGAGGAGCTGGCCCAGAATCTAAGCATGCGGGGCCACATTCTCAGTGGTGGTGGTGGTGGGGGGTTGATGTCTCCTAGATGCTATTTGTTCTCAAAAAGAACCTTGATGCCATTGTTGAAGTAAACCCAGTGTTAGCCACCAGCCAACATTTCTGTTTATAGACATTTTTATAGCTTACATCAATTTATTTAATAAATACAACTGGGGCTCATTTCTGTAATACCTACACTTGGGAAGCTGAGGCAGAGGATTGCTTTGAGCTTAATGCCAGTCTATGCTAGAGAATAAGACCTTACCCCCACCCCCAATGCAATGATTTGAGAAGATGGAAAACACACACACCACATACACCACACACACACAACACACACACACACACACACACAACACACATACACCACACACCACACACACACACACACACACACACACACACACACACACACCCCACACACATACAAACCATATACACACACATACATATATACACAATGCATGCACACACGCGTAGGTGTCTGGAGTGATGGCTCAGCAATTTAGACCATTTGCTTAAGATTCAGGATTTGGTTCCCAACATCTACATAGCTGCTCACAACCAAATGTAACTCCAGTTCCAGGGCATCTGTCCTCCACAGACACCAGGCACACAAGGGTGCATCTATATACATGCAGACAAACATTATACACTTTAAAATAAATAAATCTTAAAAGTCCAAGCATAGTGATGCATGTCTTTAATCCCAGGAGTTAGAGGATAGCAGATCTCTGAATTCCTGGTCTGTGTAGAGTTCAATGCTGGCCTGGACTGTGCAGTGAAACCCTGTCTAAAGAAGGGGGGAAGGAGGCAGGGAGGGAGAAGCAGGGTGTTGGTGATGCAGGGCTTAATCCCAGTACACTTGGGGAAAAAAAAAAAGAAAACGAAGGAAGGGAGAATATACAGGGTTGGGTGAGGTGGTGTGAGCCTTCTGGGGACAGACATCCGGAGGCCTGCAGGGTGCGGGGTGAGGAAGGTGGGCCTGTGCCCCACCAGTGTGGCCTGCAGGGAAGACAGGCAGTCAGTCCTCGGGCTGATCAGTGTTGTGCTTTTCCCAAGACCCTAGAGTCTTCCATCCAGGGTCTCCGGATAATGTGAAGCCGAGCGAGCCTCTGGCATCCAGCATGAGGAACAGGACTGAGCGCCTCTGCTGTTCACGTGCTGGTGAGGATCGCTGGCCCAGGGAAACACTGTCACACTGAAGCAACTAGCGTGTGTTCCTGTGGATGTCGTGGGTGACGTGTGGCATTTAGAGACGGCAGTGGTTCGTTTTGATTTTTCTTTCATTTTGTTTTGTTTTGATTTTGCTATCTCATTCCATTTTTGACCAAAGCTTCTCTTTAAGTAGTTTATTATGGAAGATTGTCACACTAACTTAAAGGGGAAGGGAAGTATGTACATTGTGTGCTAAAAAAAATTAAAGAAAAATCCCAAGTGTGCAAAAGTGTTTTTTCTTTATACTCTTTCTGTTCTCAGCAGAGAAACAAATACATCTTTATTTGTTTAGGTTGTTTTTAGGATCAGGCCCTAGATCTTAGTCCTTAACTGCGCCATCCTCTGCAGCCTTTAGCCAGAGAGGACCATGGATTGAGCCGGGCATGTAGAAAGCACTACAATTCAGCACCCTAAAGGCTGAGACAGGAGGATTGCAAGTTCAAGGCACAAAAACATTAATGTGCCTCATGGGGAACAGGGGCATCTGTTGATGGGTCCTGGGACACTGCATTCCATCGGTAAAGTTGGTGCAGAAGCCCTGTACTGGAGAGCTGAGGAGCCATGGAGAATCCCTCCTGTACTGGTGAGCAAAGCCAGTTAGCGCATGCTCTGGGAGGCCATGGTCTAGCCAGTCTCTTTCCTGAGCCCCATCCATAAGCAGAGAAAAGGGGGCTGCTGCTAGCTTGGCTTAGAGATTCCTGTGCCTGGCCTGAGATATTCCCACCCTAACTCAGTATCACATATGGGCAGGACTAAGGACCATTCTAGGTGTAGATCTAAATGGGTGGAGGATTCACTTAGGGGGCTGAGGCAGGAGGATTGCTGTAACTTTGAGGCTACTCTGGTCTACATAGTAGGTTCTAGGCCAGCCAAAACTATCAAGATCCTGTCTACCAACACCAGCATCAAAAATGAGTCTAGAATAGTGTGAGGCCATCTCCATTCCACTGCACAGGACAAGCCAGATAGGCAGTCTTTGTTTATCTTTCTGAAGCAGTGTCTTACGTGTCCCAGGCTGGCCTGGAACTTGCTATATAAGTAAGGATGACCTTGAACGACTGATCTTCTGGCTTGCACCTTGTGTGTTAGGATTACATGCATGGCTTACATGATGCTGAGGATAGAATCCAGGCCCCTGTGCATACCAGGCTGGCACTCTTCCAACTGGGCCCTGGCCCCAGGTCCTGGACAGTAGTTTGCATTCCACTAGGGGCTGGTTAGCAAGGGTCTCAGAGGATGTCATGATCTTTACAAAGACAGTGGCCCTTCTGATGACTCATGGCAAACCTAACTGTCTCCACGAGAGAGTTGTAGCAGCGGCACCTGAGTGCTGGCCTGCTGGCCCTGCCTTCTCAGCTCCCATGCTACAGCCTCCTTTCTGTGCCCCTGAAGACGGGAGCTTCTCTGTAAACACAGACTTGTGGACGTGAATATGCCAGAACAGGGGCTGACTGCACACAAGACCTCTGTAGAGCTGCCTTCAGCCCCACTACACTTGCGGGCTGACAAACTCACGTCCCCACAGAAGGGAGTGACTAGCCAGAGCCCCAGCAGTAACCACTGGGCTAGGCATGCTCCCTACTGGGCAAGGATAGAGATCTTCTTGCCTCGGCCTCCTGAGTGCTGGGATTACCTACCAGGATCTGGAACCTTGTAAGGAACACACCAAAGGGTATCCACTCTAGGCTTGAATTTCACAGTTGTCCGTGGAATATCCTGACTGGGAAGATGGGCTGTGCAGCTGAGGGCCCTTGAGAACTGTGCCGGGATGCCATGAGCTGCTGGTGGACATCCCTGCTCTGGACCTTTGCCCACTTTACACAGAGGTGTGGTCTTGGGTGGCTGGAAGTTTCTCTTCTGTCTGGCTAACAGTTTTCAGGCTGTGTGTCTTGGTGTCAGGGTCCTTGTTTATGCCCTTGCAACAAAGAGGACATTATATCTGGAGCTGCTGAGGAAGGTCTCCCACTATCTTGACCGGTCCAGTCAGCTGTGCCTGGGAGGCAGCAAGGCTGATGCAGGGGGTGGGGGAGGGAGAGCTGAGAATCAGCAGCACATGCTAATGGAAGATGCTGTGCTGGCCCCACCCGACTCCCTCCTCCTAAGTGACCTGCATGAGGCTACATTTCTGGGAAACCAGAGATGCAGCAGAGATAGGAGAGTGGCTCATCTTCGTTTACAAGGCACTATGTGCGCACATTCCCGGAAGAGACAGACAGCTCTCCAAGGTGGCGTCCCCCAAGCCCTCTTCTCCAAAGATTTGCTTCACTTGAGGTCATAAAGCTCCCTCTCGATGGTGCACCCTGTACTGACAAGCAAGCGGGGAGCCCAAGGCAGGAGGAGTTTGAATTCTGGGCCAGCCTGGGCTATAGACCCAGAGGTGGAAGGTGGAGTGATGGGGGTGTGGGGGAGAGCTTTGCAGTCTGAGGTTTCCTTTCTGTGTTAGTTTTTATTGTATATTTATTTATATTGTATCAGGGATGTGCACAGCACAGTGCACATGTGGAGGTCATATGACAACTGGCAGAAGTCATTGAACCTTCTGAACCTTCTGTTTTTAATGGCCATGGCAACTGACACAAACAAGGGGCTTGGAGAGATGGCTCAGCAGTTAAGAGCACTGGCTGCTCTTCCAGAGGACCTGGGTTCAATTCCCAGCACCCACACGGCCGCTCACAACTGTCTGTAACTCCAAGATCTGGCACCCTCACACAGACATACATGCAGGCAAAACACCAATGCACATAAAATCAAAATAAGCTTTAAAAAAGGGAAGAAAGGGCTGGAGAAATGGCAGAGTGCTTGTTTTGCAAGGAGCCAAGTTCCAGCCCTGAACCCACTTTAAAGAAAAAAAAAAAAAGCCAGATGTTGTGGCACATACCTTTAATCCTACGAGGCAGAGGCAGAGGCAGAGAGGCAGAGGCAGGCTAAGAAAGTCTACACGATGAGTTCCAGGACAACCCGGGCTAGAGAGGGACCCTATCTGGGGAGGAGGGGGTGCTCATTGGTTAAGATCATTTGCTGCTCTTGCAGAGGACCTGAATTTAATTCCCAACACCCATACAGTGGCTCTCAACAACAGCGACTTGAGTTGCAGGGTACCTGATGCCTGCTTCCAACCCCTGAGGGTACTGCATACACTTGGAGCACAGACATGCAAGCAACACATCCACGCACATAAAATAAAAGTAGATTTTCTTTAAAGAAAAAGAAAAGCTATCTGGCCATGGTGGCACACACTTTTAATCCTAGTACTCAGGAGGCAGGGGCAGGCTGGTCATTGTGAATTCAGGCCAGCTAGGGCTACACTGAGAGAACCTGCCTCAAAAATGAACAAAAAGTGGCATAGTGACATGTACCTATGATCCTAGCACTGAGGGTGAAATCAGGAGGATCCCTGGGGTGCAAAGTTCTGTCAACCTAACACACTCTGTGAGAAAAACTCAAAACACAAGCTGCCTGAGGAAGACTGACCTTTGGCAAACACACACACACACACACACACGCATAGAAGCACACTTGCATGATCTGTGTTTCCTCATGGCTTCAAAGTTTTCAGTCTATAGTCACTTGGCTCCACAGCTTGTGGCAGCACAGAAGGGTGAGGTGGAGGCCAGCTACTCACCTCAGAGCAGCACCTCACACCAGACAGAGTGAGCAAGTCAACACTACCTACAGTGACTTTCTTCTCAAGAGGTGCAAGCTCCTACCATCGCATTCAGAGAAGAACTGAATAGACTCACCCTCTGTGAGGGGCTAGGGTCTGTGTGGCTCAGTGCATGTGTAAGGTCTTGGGTTATACCCACCATCATAAAGCAAAACAAAACAAAACACCTGGTCCATGAATCTTAACCCTCTTGAAAGACGCTTGAGCTTAAGCTGACCAGAGCTGACCAGTGAGTGCTCTGGTTTTCTCTGCAGGATTGTCTTGTCCTATGCTCTGCTCTGAGGACTCCCCTCCGCTTGAGGGTTACTGCCCTCCAGGCATACAGCTCACCCAGAGGGGCTTCTCTGTAGTGGGCCACTTCCTAGAGTCCTGGGCTTGGTTTTGCTTTGTCCATCCTCTGAAGACACTGGGTCACTTTAGGTTACTACCCCGGGACAGAGAACTGTAGGACACCACAGGCGTATGGAGTCAGATCACTCAAGGCCTCCTGGGGCCATTGCTGGGCTTTTATGGAGCTGAGCGAGCACGGACAGATTGCCAGCCAGGGATGCCCTTGACCCACAGGGCTACAGATACAAACCTACAGGAACAGCAAAGCAGGGGGCGCAGGATCATGGCTCCTCTGTGTCTGTGGCAGGAGGATGACTCGTGGAAACCTGAGCTAAATCTTACTGAGCTGGGTGGGTCTGGTGGCACGGGGAACTGAGGCAGGAGAATCACAAGCTCAAGGCCTACGTAACTTCAAGTCCAGCCCCAGAAACTTAAGGAGACTTAAGTGAAGGCTGGGGATGTAGCTCCGTGACTGAGCGTCTGCTGTGTGTGCAGGGCCCTGAGTTTGAATCCCAACACCATTATATATGTATATGTGTGTGTGTGTGTGTGTATACACACACACACATATACATAATCACTGAACATGGGCAGGGTGTTCACTGCAGCAACTGCTCCAAACTTAGAGTATTTTATTACACCAGGCATGATGATGCACTGCTTTAATACCAGAACTCAGAACTTGGAGACACAGACAGAGGCGGATCTCTGAGTTCAAGGGCAGTCTGGCCTACAGAGCTAATTCCAGGGCAATCAGGGCTACACAGAGAAACCCTGGCTCAAAAAAAAAAAAAAAGTATTAATTTATTTACTTACCCTGCGTGTGTGTGTGTGTGTGTGTGTGTGTGTGTGTGTATGTTTACACACTCTAGTTCACTATGGCTGGCATGTGTGTGGAAGTCAGTGCTGGGAGTTCAATTCAGGTCCTTAGGCTGGGCAGCAAGCACCTTTGCCATCTGAGCCATCTTACTGGCCCATTTCTTTGGTTTTTTTGAGGCAGGGTTTCATGTAACCCAGGCTGGCCTTCATCCAGCTCTACAGCCAAGGGTGAACTCGAATCTCATCTCTCTTCCTCCATCTCCCCAGTGCTGGGATGACAGGTGTGGGTTATCACAGGCACCTCTAAGCCAGAATTAGTGATACAGGAGATTGCTGGGAGTCTAGAGAGGAGCTCTCAGAAGGTGGGAGGCACAGCAAAAGGAACTTGAGACGCACCTAACCTGGAAGACCCTTGACCCTGGAGCATCATCACCTGACTGCAAAGCTACTCAGCAACTTGGAGGGAAGTGTGTGGACTTCCGAAGCGAGAAGTCACCTGGAGTGGCAGTGCTCTTCTTCCTGGACGCCAGCGACTCTGCCATCTTTGGGACACAGAGTCTGGGGAACCACGGCTGGGGTGCACCTAGAGTGCGAGGGGCGGGGCAGGAGTCATTAAGTTGCGGGGTGCCTGCGTGTGGCCTCAAAACCTTTGAATTCTTGGTTGCCCGATCTCGGGCTTCCGCCCTCTAAGCGCCCCCCCCCTTCTTCCAGCCTCAGTTTCCCCATTCAGAAAGTAGTTAGGGGCAACAGCGTGCGATCTCCGAACGAATTCTGGGCTGAGCTGGACTTAACTGAGGTCCGGGCGGCTTAGTACCCCGAGGGGTGGGCGGGCCCTGAGATCTGGCCACAGCCGCCCGGGTCCCGCCCCCGGTCCCTGCGGGGCTGTGCCCGAAGGCCCCGCCCCCCGCCCACGAGGAAGTGGCTGCGGCGCTGCGCGGGTCTCAGAGCCGGTTCGGCGCGTCGACTGTCCAGAGTCCGCGGCCGAGGAGACCCGAGGTGAGGGGCGCGGGGTGGTCGCGAGGTGTGTGTGGTGTCTGAGGCCACCTAGAAGTCAGGGGACTCGAGGCGATGTTCGACGGTGAGGGGGATGGGGATGAGAGAGGAGTGGAGAGCCGTGTGCATGGGGGCCTGGTGGGGCTCCCGGCGAGGGTGGGGCTGGCAAGGAGCTAGTGGGGGGCGGCGTTCTGGGGATGCGGGGCGCGGTGGGAAGAATCGCAGAGATTCCCCGCGCACTCGACGCCATCGAGACGGCACAGCCCCAGCCTCGCGCCCCCTCTCCGCTTTCCTGGCCCCGCTTTCGATCCCCGAGACCCGTGTCGCCCCGTTACTTTGGGCGCAGGGCCCCACGCTCAGTCACTTCCCCCTCGGTCCGCAGCCTTCCGGGTTGTTGCGACCGGGAAATGAGCTAGCACCCCTGCCCCGCCTCATCCCCCAGTGACCATACCCGGCAGGGGTCCAGGTTCCTGGTTCCACCCAGCTTGGGCGAGCGGACCCTGGCGGCTCGAGGGGCACCCAGCCAGGCCACCCCGGACAGGGCAGGTCCCGGTGGGGCCCGCAAATAGGCTGGAATCCTGAACTGGGAGCCAGCCCAGGTGCTGGCCATGAAGCTTGTTCCCGCGAGGCAGCTCCAGCCTGGGGCGGTGTGGCTGCTGACGCAGTCGAGCCACCTCGCCTCTCTAGAGCTCAACTTGCCTTGCCTGGAAAATGGGGACCTTCCAGATTTGGAGGCTTAGCTGCCAAATGTGGCTAGTACACTTGGCAGAGTGCCTGCTTGTCTGCTGCTGCAGACCTTATTTCTGCACTCCTTTGAACCTGGCCTTATGAGGTGGGAGGGTGGGGTGGGGTCCGAAGCTGCAGCCCTGCGGGGCGACTTGGAGGGAACAACTTCTTCACGTGGACAATAAAAAAGGAATAGATTTACCACGTGGGCTTCTACTGTAAGAGAATGTGCGGGGCTGGGAGATGGAGCATTGAATAAAAGCACTGACAGGGGTGGAGTTGGGGAGGGGGAATCCTGAGGGTCTGAGTTCGAATACCCCGACACCCATGGGCACTCAAAGACACACAATGAAGCGTGCAAGGCAAAGGTCTGTGTGAATGAAAATTTATTTATTTATTTTGGTTTTTCGAGACAGGGTTTCTCTGTATAGCTCTGGCTGTCCTGGAACTCACTCTGTAGACCAGGCTGGCCTCGAACTCAGAAATCCTCCTGCCTCTGCCTCCCGAGTGCTGGGATTAAAGGTGTACGCTGGTGATTCTTTTTCACTCTGGGTTGTTTTGTTCTTTTAGGCAGGGTCTCCTCCTTTCCCCTGGACTCGGGTTCTCTCTCTCTCTCTCTCTCTCTCTCTCTCTCTCTCTCTTTCCCCCTCCCTCCCTCCTCCTTCCCTCCCCCCAGGCTAGCCTTGAACTCATAGAGCTCTGTCTCCTCAGTGCTGAGATTAAAGGTGAGCACACTTCGGGATCTTTCAAATAACAAATAACCCCAACTAGAATTAAAGTATTTTGTTCTGTCTTGGTCCCAGGGCCTTGGAACTTACTAGGCAAGTGCTCTACCAGTGATCCAGCCTCCTCAGTGGTATGTGGGTTTTTCCAATCTGTCACCCACTGATATAAAAAGGGTTTTCTGTAGTAAGGCAACCCTAAGAAAGAGGGCTTTAAAAGTTTGCTTTTTCAAGTTACTAAGGTCATCAGTGTTGTTCTCTTTTTAAAGATGTATTTTTATGGGTTGGGTGCGCGCGCGCCCACACACTTGAGCCCTGGGGTGGTGGAAAATGCTGTCCCCTGGAGCTAGAGTATTTATTTGGTGGTTGAGGGCTACTGGAGTTCTCTGCAAAGAGCCTTCTCTCCAGCCCCACATTCTGTCTGCTCTCATACAAGCTGTTGGAATTAGAAGTTAGCACGCGGCCCTTCAAAGGCATGGAACAGATGAGGGTCTCCCCACAGCCCTGCTAGCACCGAGTCTTCTGTGTTTTGGAGAAGTTTTTGTTTTGGTTCTTTAAACTGGTGTTTTACGATATTTTAGAATTTATTTAATCTGTTGCTGGATTTGACTTTCCCTCATTCAGTAAGTCTTCAAGGACAGTTTAGAGGAGGGGGAAGAAGAGGAACTGAGGGTTTGGAGGGTTGCTCACACCACCCAGGCTCCTACCCACAACAGGAAGTTGAGTAAGGCTTAGCACCATAAAAAAGAAAAAAAAAAACTGCTGCTGGCTGTACTTAGCTGAGCTCCCAAGCTAGGCGGGGACTTCCTGGATTGCCTGTGGAGCCAAGGTTCTCGCTGCAGGCAACTCCCGGCTTGGCTTAAGTCTCAAATCCAGCCAGACTGAGTGTGTGATTCAAGGAAACACAGCCAAGAAAAGCCAAGGGGCCAGGGCGAAGGATATTTATTTATGTGTGTGTGTGTGGGGGGGGGTAGGGTAGAGGACAAGTTAGAAGCCTTAATTGGTTCCTTCGCTCCTGGGTCCTGGGGATCAAACTCAGGTCATCAGGCTTGGCTGCAAGCGCTTTTACCCGGTGAGCCATCTCACCAGCCCCTTACCTGTCTATCTGCCTGCCTACCTACCTATCTAATCTGTCTGTCTGTCTGTCTGTCCGTCCGTCCGTCCATCCATCCATCCATCCGTCCATCCATTTCTATCAATCACAGGTTCTCCCTATGAAGCCCAAGCTGGCTTCAAACTCCTGATCCCACAGCCTTAGCCCGCTCTGTCTCCGATGTTCAGCAGCGCACCCTGCTGGAGAGTTTTAACCCAGCACTCTTGGAAGGAACTCTGGGACCCAGGCACTGGAAGAATGTCCTTGGCAGCAAAGGGGCCTGAGGCTCTGGCTGGCAGGCTTAGGAAGGGAGCTGCGTAGGTCCTCCCCAGCCGAGGGTGTCCTGAGGTAG
This sequence comes from Mus musculus, assembly GCF_000001635.26. NCBI lineage: Eukaryota > Metazoa > Chordata > Mammalia > Rodentia > Muridae > Mus > Mus musculus. The sequence goes on from NC_000071.6 coordinate 145,117,232, forward strand.
AAGCGTCTGGCTTTTCTGACCACTTGTTCCATTAGGAACACAGAGGGCCTCTCCCAGTTGTTGATACATCACTGTGATGCAACCAGGCATTTTCCTCGACACAACATTCCTTGATACAGATAGCAGGAGTGTGGAAGTCATTTAGCAATGGTCAGGAAGTATCCCCAAGGGCTGGGGGTGTGGCTCAGTGGTAGAGCCTCTGCCTAGAATCCCCCAGTGAGGGGCTGGGGGTGTGGCTCAGTGGTAGAGCCCCTGCCTAGAATCCCCCAGTGAGGGGCTGGGGTGTAGCTCAGTGGTAGAGCCCCTCCTTAGAATGTACAAGGTTTGGGGTACCATCCCCAACAGTGTAAAAGAAAACAAACAAACCAAAAACCCCTCCGTTTCTCTTGTATATGAAGCTGGCCTCAAATTCATGACCCTCCTGCCTTAGTCTGTAGAGTGCAAGGGGTTACTGACCGGCCTGTGCTACCAGGCACAGTTTAAGAATTCACGTCTATGGGGCTGTCAGATGGCTCAGCGGCTGAGAGCTTCTTCCAAAAGACCTGAGTTCAAGTCCCAGCAACCACCTGGTGGCTCACAACCATCTGTAATGGGATCTCATGCTCTTTTCTGGCACATGGGTGTATGTGCAGATAGAGTACTCATACATAAAATAAATAAACCTTAAAAAAAATTCCTGTCTAAAAAAACTTAGCATCATGCCAAAAATCCTAGTCTTTTATGTTTTGGAGCATTCTCAGGATAAAAACTCCAAGTCGCTTTGGAGACCCAAAGCACCATTCAGTGCCCCTTCTAGGAATTTCAGAGAAGCAGTCCATTCCTCAGCATGACAGCTCCGTTCCACACTCCTTCCCTTGCCCCTCCCAGCCCTGGGTCGACTGGCAGGGAGTGACCCCGTGTGGGCCATGCTCCTGGGAGAACAGAGACCCAGCGCTGTGCTGGCAGGAGATGGTTTGGAGCCAGACAGGAAGTTTGATTCAGGCTCCCCCAGGATCTCTGTGTCCCAGGCAATAATAGAACAGGAGCAGGTTTTGCAGTCCCCCTGGGCCACCTCTTTGACAGATGAATGAGAGAGAGGTCTTAGGGTGTGGCTCAGCAATAGTGTACAGGTCCTGGGTCAGATCCCAGCAGTACCAAAATAAGTAAGTAAAAATTCTCCTCGGCTTCCTGCGTGCCAGGGTTACAGGTTTGTATCGACACCCACACACCTCTCCCTGTCTCTCTCCCTCTGCCTTCTGCCTCCCCCTCCCCCTGAGAGAGACAGACAGGATCTCACTGTGTAGCCCTGGCTGTCCAGGAACTCTGTGTAGCCCAGGCTGGCCTTGTACTCTCTGAGATCCACCTACCTCTGCTGTGAGTTCTGAGTTTTAAAGGTGTGCCCACTCTGCACCGCTGCAGTGTACACGAAGGTGGATGACAGGCAGTGGGTGTCATCCCTGCTCCTCCCCTTTGGGTGGTCGGGAGCACTGCTAGTTGGGTTGCGTTTCAGACATGATGAGAAGATGATTCCCCTACCCATCTGCCTCCCTTGTGCTGTCAACCCTCCTGCTAAAGTGTGATTGGCTGGTAGATGTGTGTGAACCGTTTACCTGGTCACCCTATGCTTCTGGTTAGTGTTAACCAGCTTTTTACTGCTTCCATACACAACCTTTAGGTTCCAGGGAACGGGTCAGGGCTCCCCCAGTTGTCTTGAATTATCCACTAAGACACATGGAGCCTGCTGCTGGGGGCAGCATAATATCAGGCACTAGGAAGTCAGGTTCTGCCTCCAGACTACAGCCCTGGACTTCCACTAGAATACAGGCGCCAAGCAGAGCTCAGCTGCTGGGCTTTTTTTTTTTTGGTTTTCGAGACAGGGTTTCTCTGTATAGCCCTGGCTGTCCTGGAACTCACTTTGTAGACCAGGCTGGCCTCGAACTCAGAAATCCGCCTGCCTCTGCCTCCCATCAGCTGGGCTTTTGAGTGGCTTCTAGTTGAGCTGTGCCCTGCTAATCTGCCTTATGGATTAGGCTGACTTCAAGCTTCCTCTGCTAATCTTTTTCTGTTTCGAGATAGGGTTTCTCTGGGTAGCCCTGGCTGTCCTGGAACTCACTCCATAGAACTGGCTGGCCTGGAATTCAGAGATCTTCCTGCCTCTGCCTCCTGAGTAAAAGGCATGCATGTCCTTTTGGGGTAAAGCCTTTTGTAGAAAAGGGAGCCCTATAAGACTAATAAAGCCACCAATAATAGAGCTATGATCCAAACTAGAGGTTCTAGCTTGGATCATTAAAAAAAAAGAAAAAAAGATTTTATTTTTAATTGTGTGTCTGTGGGTATGCACATGTGACCGCAATGCTTGTGGAGGCCAGCAGAGGGCACCAGGTCCATCAGAGCATGAGTTACAGCCGGTTGTGATGACACAGATAGTCTTGCTTTCTGTTGGCACAAGTGTCCTATGCCACCCCAGGAACTTTCTAGAATGTCCCTGTTGTATCTGGAATTGAGGTTTTCACCTCTAAGGAGGAGATGGACAGGCCAGGGGCAGGGCTCACTGGGGAATGCCCTGTGGAAGGTTCTTGATGCAACCGAGCTGAGATTGAAAATGGCCAAGAGCAGGGTGGGGCCAGAGCAGGGTGTGTCTGTGTCTGAGTGAAGAGCATTATAGCTGAGGGAGCATTCTGAGCATAGGTCTGAGGCAAGAGTGTGCCCATGTGGCTCACCGTTAGCTTGTGGGGCCAGAGAGGGCATTATGCATTTTGTGGACTGAAAACATGGCTTGCCAACTGGCTTTTTTTTTTTTCTTAAGATTTATTTTATGTATATGAGTACATTTTCGCTGTCTTCAGACGCACCAGAAGAGGGCATCAGATCTCATTACAGATGGTTGTAAGCTACCATGTGGTTGCTGGGAATTGAACTCGGGACCTCTGGAAGAGCAGTCAGTGCTCTTAACCGCTGAGCCATCTCTGCGGCCGCAATTGGCTTCTTCTATGCTAATCTTTCATAGACTGTTTTTCTGTTTACTTGTCTGTGTGTTCACGTCTGCGCCACGCATGCATGTGGCGATTACAGAACAACCTGAGGGTCAGGTCTCTCCTCCCATCACATGGCTCCCAGGGATTGAACTCAGGTTGTCAGGTTTGGCTGCAAGTGCCTTTACCCAGTGAATACACCCACCCAGCCCAGCAGCCCACTTGCAGATCACCTCCTGGCTGCACAGTGTTGTCATCGCTTTATAAGACAGCGTTTCGCGTCGTTCGGGCCGGCCTGGGTAGAATTCACTGTGCGCTGAAGATGACTTGAGTTAGGACTATTCTCCTGCCTCTGTCTCTCAAGCTTGTATCACCGCACCGGATTTATGTAGTGCTGAGGAGGGAACCCTCACTAGCGCTAGGCAAGCACTCTGCCAACTGAGCTACAATCCCCAGCTCTGGTTGTTTCTTGAGACAAGGTCTGGGTAGCTCAGGGTGGCCTCAGATCTTATTCGTCCATTGCTGGAATTACAGGCATGTGCTGTCAAGCCCAGCCTAGGTATACCACCCCACTCTCCTCTCCCCTCAGCTAGAGGTGGGGTGGGGGTGGGGCAGAGGTGAGCTTTTGGCTTACACAGCTGGCCGACAGTGCCATGATGTCTCTCCATAGTCTCGAAACATCCTGAGTCTGGGGAGGTGAGGGAAGGGGTTGGACAGAGCAGGGATTTGGAGGAGGTGACTTTCGGTATTTTTGGATGAGTGACATAGTGGAGTAAGACTAGAGAGAAAGGCAAAGAGGAGATCCCAGGCATGAAAATATGGGTTGGAATGGCTAAGAAACACATCTGGCAGGATGTGGGAGTAGCAAGGTGAATGCCCTGGGGGAAGGGGCCGTGCGCCAAGGGCTCCGAGGCAGCTCCTTAGCCAGGAAAGGCTGTAGGGAAGCCTGAAGGCTGGGCGTCCCTCCTCAGTCCCAGAGTCCTCTGAACCTCAGTGTGTAGGGGAGGAAGCTGCGGGAGCCCAGCTCTGAGCCTGCCCCAGAGTGCCAGCTGTCTTATCTACTTTCCCTGCTTTGCTCAACCCTCAGGGCCTGGGAAGGGAGGACCGGGCACTGACTGGCCCAACTGCATTTTGAGCCAGGCTCTGCTGTAAGTGGGTTAGGGGTATTGTTTAATTTTTACATTGCTCTTATATGGGACTGCGTGTGTGCGTTCATGGAGCAGGGGCGTATCCTCCACTCGGAAGGAACTGAGGCACAGGTGAAAAGTAGCAGGCCTATGTGGCTCAGGGTCCCACACTGTTCCAGCTATCTGCGGCCTGGGACATCTTGTGTCACCTGCTTTCTTGGGATGAGGGACACGGGCTCACGGGGAGGCTGTAACATACTTGGCCGGTCAGGAAACTAGGGTGAGCAGACTGTTCCTCCCTGCCAAGAGCAGGGCACAGGTGACCTGCATTCTGCCTCCCTCCCTAGGCCCAGGAGACAAGTGACTATGGCCTACCACAGCTTCCTGGTGGAGCCCATCAGCTGCCATGCCTGGAACAAGGACCGTACACGTGAGTGCTCGCTTCTGCAGGGTGGCCTCCGAACTGGGATTGCTGGGTCCAATGGAGTGGCAGGGTAGTGGGACAGCTTTGAGGGGTGGGGTGCAGCCAGACTCCACATCTTGGATCTCTGCTTAAAGCAAGTGGTTGCTCCTGGGAGAGTGGCGTAGAACCGCAGAGCAGGCAGAGGTGGCCAGGCGGGTAGAAAGGGAGGTGTTGAAATGTTGGGTGATCCGTTCAACAGCCTGGGCCTTCTGGATCTGCTCTGGTGGGTGGGGGTACACGCGTATCATCTCAGAACTCAGGAGACAGAGGCAGAGGGCTTATAAGTTTGAAGCCAGCCTGAGCTACACAGTGAAACCTACTTCTAAAAATCAACAAAATGGGCCAGTGAGATGGCTCAGCATTGCTTGCCAAGCAAGCTTTATGAGTTTGAGCGGCAGAACCCACATAGTGCAGGGAAAGAACTCAAGACGACAAGGTGTCCTCTGACTTGCATTCCCATGCTGTGGCTCACGCACGCGTGTGCACACACACAAACACACAGAATGTGAAACACTTTAAGGGCACAGTGGGTAGGAGGGCCCCAGGGCCGAGAGGAATGTCATGGAGACAGGGCAGTAACGGGACTTTTGCTAACACAGAGCTGTGGGATGAGGTGAGGCTCCAGGGTCCTGAGACTGCTGTGGGGGAATCTAAATGCTAGGGACGGCCTGGCTCTGGAAGAGTACTCTAGTGGAGAGCATAGGTGGGCAGGGTGGGCGCCCACGCTGCTTCCTTAAGCTCATGCCCGTCTCCCTACAGAGATCGCCATCTGCCCCAACAACCATGAGGTGCACATCTATGAGAAGAGCGGTGCCAAGTGGAACAAGGTGCACGAGCTGAAGGAGCACAACGGGCAGGTGACAGGTGAGAGGAGGCAAGGGGACGGGGCAGGGCCAGCGTGGCCAGCAACTCGCTCAGTATTAGCTGGAGTAGTCTGGGTTGCAATGAAAAGGACTCTGATCCCAGTTGATTTAGGGACCATAAAGATGGCTCAGTGGATAAAGGGGGTTTAACTGCCAAACTTGAAGATCTGAGTTCCATCTCTAGGACCCACGTGGTCAGAGAATAACGGTTCCTGCAAGTTGTCCTCTGACCTCCACAAACTAGCCATGGCACATATAAGGCACTAAGTAAATAAATAAATTTTGTTTTGTTTTTTGTTTTCCAAGACAGGGTTTCTCTGTGTAGCCCTGGCTGTCCTGGAACTCACTTTGTAGACCAGGCTGGCCTCGAACTCAGAAATCTGCCTGCCTCTGCCTCCCGAGTGCTGGGATTAAAGGCGTGTACGACTACGCCAGGCAAAAATAAAATTTTAAAGATGGTAAAGAGATTATATTGGTGTCTATAACTGAGCACTTAGATGCTCAGGAGAGGCCTGATCGGCAGCTCAGTATCAGGAGGCACAGTTCTTACCTGTTTCCTGGCTTTACCTCCAACATGGTTGGTGTTAGCTGGTGAAGATTGCTAGCTCCCTGCTAATAAGTTTTTGTAGTCACCCCTAGAGCATGAGGGGTGGGGGATGCTGCTCAGCAGTACAGCACCTCCTTGGAGTTCTCCAGTGGTCATGGGTCTCAGCAGTAGAGCATTTGCATTGAATCCCCCAGTTGTCAGGGGCAGGGTCATGGTTCGACAGTAGAACACCTGCCTAAAATTTTCTGGTGGGGCTGAATGCTTGGCTCAGTGGTAGAGCACTTGGTTAGTATGAGCAAATCCCTGGGCACCACAGTCAAAGATCTGGACATGGCCGCTGTAGCTTGGGTGCCTTTAGTCTTACGTCCTCTGACCTGACCCTGCAGGCATCGACTGGGCCCCTGAGAGTAACCGCATTGTGACCTGCGGCACGGACCGCAATGCCTATGTGTGGACGCTGAAGGGCCGCACGTGGAAGCCCACACTGGTCATCCTCCGGATCAATCGAGCTGCCCGCTGTGTGCGCTGGGCCCCCAATGAGAACAAGTTCGCCGTGGGCAGCGGCTCCCGGGTCATTTCCATCTGTTATTTTGAGCAGGAGAATGACTGGTGGGTGCTTGGCTGGGGGTGGAGGAACCTGGGCTGGGGTACGGGTGCATACGTGATGCAAGATCAGAATGTCCCTGAACATGGCAGATGCAATGTGGAGACTCCAGGACATCTGTCTTCTGAGCCTCACTGGTGAGGCAGAGCGTCCTCTCTACAGTGACCCCACAACTCTGACTTCCGGGGATACTACACTGAGCTCCATGCACGCACCACCACCAGCCTCCCTTGCTGCACTGTTAAGCGGGTTCAACACCGACAGTCAGTAGGCATCTGGCTTCAGAGACCACTCATGAACACCCAGCCACAATTTTTAAAAAAGGACAGGGTCTGAATGTAGGCCAGGAGGACCTCAAGCTCAGTGTATAGCCAGGGGTGATCCTAAACGTGTGTTCCTCTTGCCTCTGCCCTTCTAATACTGGGATGACCGGTGTGCACCACCACGCCTCGTCTGTGCTTCATGCATGCTAAGAACCTGCTGCTCAATCATTCCCCACCCGAGGTGAGGCTTTTGAGACCGCGTCTTGCTATGTAGCCAAGGCTACCCTGGAATTCAATTCTCTATTATAATTTGTGTGTGTGTCAGATGCCTGTCCCACCTGTGTCTTAAATCTCCCATGTAGGAGGACAAGGACAGTTTTGACTCTGGAGAAACAGAATTCATATTCCACCCTAACCATTTAGAACCACATGATCTTATGTGGTGGGTAGTGACAAGGCAGAGAGTTCTGACCTACCTGGAATGCTACAATCCATGCTACCTATCCACCTGCCTGCCTTTCTTACCCATGTGTCTAGGTGGGTGTGCAAACACATAAAAAAGCCCATCCGCTCCACAGTGCTCAGCCTGGACTGGCATCCCAACAACGTGCTCCTGGCAGCAGGCTCCTGTGACTTCAAGTGCAGGTGAGCTGGACGTCTGCCTGGGAAGGAGACCCCTATCAGACAAGCAGCAGGGCTTGGAGGGTGGAGGAGGAGTCCCAGCTCCTCATGTCCAGCAGGTTGCTCTGCAAATGGTCACCATCGTGGCCTGTTAGCACCCTGGGGTGGAGGGAGTCCTTGCCATCTCTTGAATGTCAGCAAAGTCTGCCCAAGCCCTCCCCTGCCTCCTCTACTCCAGCTCTCCTGATTTCTACTGAAGGAGAACGGCGTGTGCTTAGTCCACTAGCATACGAATGACTGGTAACCGCAACAAAACTCGCTTTGTTATTTTTCACTTCTGGACCTACAACCTCACTCTCTTGGCCCGTGGACCCAAATTCCTCCCAGCTCCAGGCTTCTGAATTCTCTCTTGGGAAACTGTAGGCACCAGAGATCCTTTTCCTGACCCTCAGCCCAGAGACTGTGCCGTCTCACTGGGCTTTAGGTTAGCACACACCTGCTGCCTACAGCTTTCATTTTCTTGAGATAGTGTCTTGCTGTGTAGCCCAGGCTACCTAATCTGCGATCCTCCATTACAGATGTGTGTTGTGTGGGCAGAACTGAGCACAAGAGCTGCTCTAGGGACTGGTTGTAAATATCTAACCTGCAGGGACTAGACCATACTAGTTGCTCAGTCAGCTTTCAGATCAGGATCCCAAGAAGGTCACAAGAAGCTGAGCTAGCAGGCTTCCCATCCCAGACCCATCTTAGTAATGAGAGCAGAGGCTCAGACTCCATCAAGCCTGAATATGCCAGTCCCTCAGGGTCAGGCCTAGGATCCACAGGCTCAAGTGTACTTACCTGGCTTTGGGGAGGAGCTCCTTCTCAGGCTCCTCCCAACCCCTCCTCCTCTCACTTTCCCCGGCAGGATCTTCTCTGCCTATATCAAGGAGGTGGAAGAACGGCCAGCCCCTACACCGTGGGGCTCCAAGATGCCCTTTGGGGAGCTGATGTTTGAATCGAGCAGCAGCTGTGGCTGGGTGCATGGGGTCTGCTTCTCGGCCAGTGGGAGCCGAGTTGCTTGGGTCAGCCATGACAGCACTGTATGCCTGGTAGATGCTGACAAGAAGATGGCGTGAGTATGGGGCCAGAGATGTGGGGAGAGTAACTGCAACTGAAGCCCAGAGCAAGGGGGTGGGGGAGTGGAGGGAATGATGTAGCTGACTCAGCCTCTCTTTCAGCGTGGCAACCCTGGCCTCTGAGACATTACCACTCCTGGCCGTCACCTTCATCACAGAAAATAGTCTAGTGGCAGCGGTAAGTGGCATTTGGGAGGGGCCAGTAAGTGGTCTCTTCACTCATCCTTCTCTCCCTCTCCTGCTTTCCTTCCTTCATCCATTTATTATACAGAATAATTTGGTTCACGTGGGGGTTAACAAAATTCCTATGCTGTAAATGCGTGGCCCAAGGTATTTTTAAGGTCTTACTATGTAGCCTAGGCTAGTCTTCTCTTTCCCCCTTATCAGAGGGAAAAGGTACTTGCTGCCAACCATGACGACTTTGAGTTCAATTCTTGGAACCCACGGGGTCAAAGGAGAGAACCAACTCTCACCTCTGACCTCTATAAGCATCCATGGCGCGCGCACACCCTACACACTCCAAATTTTTTTTAAAAAGTAAAAGTTTTAGAGACAGGCCCCTGAGAATGGACTCAGGGTTACCAAGTGTCCCCAAAGCTACTGTCCCTTCTGGTCACTTTTCTGTTAATATGGAGAGCTTGTTTTCTGTCTGGAGGATCACCCAGCTGGGGAGGAGGTCTGCCCAAATTAAGAGTCCCAGCCATACATGAAGTAGATGCATGCCTTGCTGGGGCGTGGGGAGGACAACCTTCTTATCTGCCCCTACTTGATACATCTAGGGTTAAGGTCTCTTGTCTCTCTGTCCTGGGGTATCCATTTCCTGGTAGCCCTCAGAGGCTGCCAGATGCCTCATTACCATGTTTCACCTCTGGCCTCAGTTTCCCTGTTTTAGAGTCCCTACTACAGATGATCTTAAGTGGCTCCCATTCCCTCCTTAGGGCCACGACTGCTTCCCGGTGCTGTTTACCTATGACAATGCTGCGGTGACATTGAGCTTCGGTGGCCGGCTGGATGTACCCAAGCAGAGCTCCCAGCGTGGCATGACAGCCCGAGAGCGCTTCCAGAACCTGGACAAGAAGGCCAGCTCTGAGGGGGGTGCAGCCACTGGGGCCGGCCTGGATTCACTGCACAAGAACAGTGTCAGGTGCTTCCAGAGACCTAAGAACCACTCTGAGAGCTGGGTGGGAGCCAGAGGGAGGTGGAGTTGCAGAGTGGGGACAGGGAGGATGGGGGGTGATGGGACAGGCCAGGACTAGAGGGAAGCAGGCAGACTTCCAGGCTGCGCTCCAACAGAAGGAACTTAGCAGTCATCTTGGCTCTACATATCTGGCTGACTAGGGCTTGCTTAGGCACACTGGAGCCTCTAGGATGCAGGAGAGTGACTGGTAGGCTTCTTGGGGGTGGATATCTTGCTAGATTCCTTCCCAGGTGAAGGAATCCAAACCTTTTGTAAAACCCTAAAGCTATAAGCCACAGGGGTCCACCCCTGTATCTTACTAGGATGCATGTACTCTGCTGGCCTTCTGCTAGCTAAGCCTTATGAGGTTGTTTGAGCCAGTGTCTAAACTAAGCCCATCCTCCAGGGTTGTTCAGTATCAGGCACTGTGTCCTCCCTTCCTAGTCCCCCTGCCCCCAGCTCAGCACGCTGGTGGCACTCTACATTCCCAATGCGTTCAGGTCTAGGCCTTGAGTGTCTTGTTCCATAGCTAGGACTGTTCCCCTCACCTGACACACTGCTCCTCCAAGCCTTGTCTCCTTCCTACCTCATCATGGTATACTTTCTCATGGGAGTGGGTCTAGGAGCTCATGGCCAGCAAGCTTGGCCCCTAAACCCAACCTTCTTACAGCCAAATCTCGGTGCTCAGCGGGGGCAAGGCCAAGTGCTCACAGTTCTGCACTACAGGCATGGATGGCGGCATGAGCATCTGGGACGTGAAGGTGACTACCCTGGGCCTGGGCTGGGGCTGAGATGGGTGTGAGGTATCTATCTGCAGGATGGCTGAAAACCAGCCTATTCATTCTTTGCTTGCAGAGCCTGGAGTCAGCCTTGAAGGACCTGAAAATCAAATGAGCTGTGCAGACTAGACTGCTGCCCTCATCCCAGCTGCTGGGAGGGAGGGAAAGGGGGTCGGGGAGGCTAAGGGCTGCTTTGCTAAATGTTTCTAGGATGCAGTACACTGCTACAAAGGAAGAGGCAGGAGGGGAACTGCCTATTTAACAAAATGTGCCTTTTAAAGAAATACTCTTTATTGCAAACCAAAAACAAGGCCAAAAAAAAAAAAAAAAAAAAAAAAAACAAACAACCCAAAACCCAAAAAATACAAGAAACAAAAACCCAAAGCACAATGCTGGTCATGAACTGCTTCAAAATGTGGGCTAATAAACATACCAAATGTGAGCCGGGCGTGGTGGCACTCGCTTTTAATCCCAGCACTCGGGAGACAGAGGCAGGCAGATTTCTGAGTTCGAGGCCAGCCTGGTCTACAAAGTGAGTTCCAGGACAGCCAAGGCTATACAGAGAACCCTCCCCCCCCCCAAAAAAAACAAAAAACAAAAAACAAACAAACAAAAAAAACCATACCAAATGTGGAGAGGGCTGCCTGTGTCTGAAGTAAGGGGCTACTGGGAACAGGGACCCTCTCTCCTGCCTGGGCTTCAGCTGTCAGGACCAGCCTTGAACTTGAGATCCATCTGTTTCAAGTTACTTGTTAAGTGGTGTGATTCTGATACAAATGGGGTACACCTTGCTCTTGTTAATCTCTTCATTTCTCCACTATGATGCAGGCAACTGGGTTTTGGTTATGTTCTTTGGTTTCTTTGCAATCCCTTATTTCTATTTTAGTCTAAGGCCTTTTGTCTTTGGGTTAGCTTTTACATAGCATCTGAACTGACAATTATTTGACAGTTACATCAAAGATTTCCTATAGTGAGGACCATCCTTCTGTAAGCTAGAAATCACCCAACCAGAAGCATCAAGCCATAAGTGCCCATTAGTTCTTTAATTCAGCCTAGGCCTCAGGTTTGACAGGCCCTACGCTGAAGGCCACCACATCCATGGTCTCCTTCAAGTGGGCAAAAGCCACACCCACCCTTCTGCACCCAAGCCAAGCAGCACGCTTTAATTTGGTGTTGGAACCCCACCCACAGACCTCTTACAAACCTTTTTACTACTCTGTCCTACAGCTAGCAACAGGGCATTAGGGCGTTGTTAAAAGGCTATCACCTTCCTCATTTTGGAGCCAACCTTGAATCTGGGTAGCTGCAGGATCCTCTCCAGAGGCCATCAATCAGAGTCAAGCCCAAAGGCATGTGGTAGTGGTCACTAAAAATGGACTCAAATGTCATCTCTGCCATTAAGTTATGCTTGAGTCTCTGGCAGCCACACCCATATCTGACCCTGAGACATCCAGACCCTTACGTCCCTCCAACTTAGAAAGCACAAAGGACAATGTCATTCAGTTGCAGTATCTCACTCAGATGGGGCCAGGACAGGAGCCTTTCACTGGGCCTGAATGTACAAGTAACTCACTGGCTAGCAACAGGCCTGCTTCCTCCCTGTCACAGTGCCAAGGACTGCTGTGGGGAGTCCTGGGAGCCTTCCTCCAGCAGAAGACTAGGATATGACCAGGCAGGCAGCGCCAGGGCACCACAGGGGCAGCTCAGCACTGCTCCAGTCTGCTGTAGGTTCAGGACTGGCCCTCAGAAACCTCCCAGGTCTCTATTACGTCACGGACATCTAGGCCCTGATCCTTACTTTGTGCAAAAGCCTGACAGTGTCTTCCCAGGTAGGTGTGTGCCTAAACCCTGCTGGTACTGCCATGAGCAAAGATAGAGATAGCTGATAGAGAAACTGCCAAACAAGGAATTACGATGTTGTCGTTTAATCTGCCAAATATACAAGTTGAATTTGAGGAGCATGTCTTGTCTGGGTGACGCATGGTAACCAGAGGTTTCTTGAAATGATCAATGGGTAGGGTTAAAAACGGGCACTAGCCCAGACCAGGTGGGTGGGAAGGGGACAGAACAGAGAGGAGAGGCCTCATCGGACGGAACTGGCCAGGCACAAACCTTGGCCCTTTCACGGCACAGGCTCCTGGAGCCCCTCTGAGTGAGCACCCAGACAATCTGGGCTGGTTGTCATCAATTCCCACAGCAGCTGCCTGCTGGCACCCCCCCTCCCACGCTAGCGTGCAATCTACTGGACAAATGGAATCTCCTCACCCCACTTCCCAGGCACCCCCCCTCCCAAACCAGGGTTCCAAATTCTAAAAACAGCAGAAACATTCAAATGGTTACGTATGAAATGCTGTCCTGCATCTTTCTGTCTCAAAGATAGCAGCTGCCCCTCCCCCAGCCCCCCCACATCCCCTGAACAATTTCTGTGCCAAGATGAAGAGGAGGCCCCAGGCCGTAGGGGCCCCTGGCCATAGGGGCTGCTGCAGCGGCGCCAGGGCACAGGGTGGGTGAGACATGGCAGAGGTCCTGGCGGCACGGCCCAGTTCCCCGGCATCTCCTCCCACAGGCCAGCTTACTTATTCAGGGACAGCGACTGCATTCGTTTTCCTGACAAAGTTGCGTCATCTTTTGCTGAGGGATTGGAAGGGAAAGGTGGGGGTTAGAACACAGCAAACATACCTCCCACATCCTCTGAATCACAGGACTTCAAGACCGAGGCCTCAGAAACATTCTGTGCACACAGACTGCGCTAACACAGAGCCAAGCATCCAGGCTGCCACCCAAGGGAGAAAATTTCTGCTGAGGCCACAGGGCCAGCCATCCAGATGTTCCTGCTGTGCCCAACTGAGTGGCCCACCCACAAGCCGTCTGGTGGCTACTGGGAACTTCTGGAAACCCTAGCAGACCCCTGCAATTCCAACCTCTCTCTGTGTATTCTGAAGTCTAAAGTCTCAAGTCAGCAACAATATCTAGCAACACATCGAGTCCTTTCTCGCTTGGGTTTGTGAAGCCAAATGAGTCAAGATTAAACAAGCTCAGGAGGGTGATATGGATGCCCTTGTGAGGTCTCAGTTCTAGGACCCAGTTTCCTCATAATTAGGTAAATGGGCAGCAAAGTAGGCTAAGGGCGCTCTCTCATGTCCATTCTGCCCCCTTTCTTACGGAGGATCTAAGGTAAAACACTTTCCCATACTAGACATATTCAGGCCTGTGAGACCCTGGATGCCCGGAGGGATGGAGGGTAAGGAGTGGCTCACAGGCTGATGCCTAGTGTAAGTTTCTCTTACAGATAGCTCCACCACCTCAAGCGGCTGGGTGGAGTGGCAGCTCTAGGCATAGCAACTTCTGGTTTTACAAGGCTCAAAGATCTGTTGGTGCTGAGGCCTTTTGCTGCTGGAGTCACTCAGTGACCCGCTAAGCAGGACTCTGTTGATTCCAACCCTCATCTGACTCCATGATGGTGGACAGGAACATTTCTCCAGGGAATGCAAGGCTTTACTGGCTGGCATGGGTGAGCAGGCAGCTGTCACTCCTCAACCTCTCCAACCTCACAGGCAGTTCAGGGTCCTGTCCAAAACCAGTCAGGGAACTGTTGCAGGGTCTGACGGGCTCAGACCTACCTTTCCTTTCTTCCTCTTTCTTTCTTGCTGCCTCCTCCCGCTGTTTCCGGATGATTGCCAGCCGGGCGAGATCAGCCTTGGCCTGCTCTGTCTTCCCAGCCAAATGCATCTTCATGTAGCGTTCTTTTGCTTTTTGCTTCTCTATTTCTTCTCTGTTTGGATAAAATGACATCAGTGTCATCACTGTTAGTGGAAGCACTCAGGTGCAAAGGAGGACACTAAGCTGAGGGGTGCTCTGCTCCATGTGTTTCACTTAGTGAACACCCTCAAATAAGCAAGGGAAGGTGGCAAACCTGTGAGAACCCTGGCCCAAAAGGGGACAGTGCCTTCTTGCAGGGACCAGGTTGGTGCCTGAAGACTTCAGAGAGTTTAGTGGCCACAGTGAGAAGGTGGAACTTAACCCAAGAGCACTGTGTTCCAGAGACGACTGTAAGAAGACACTGGACAGATGCTGGGAGAGACACCCTGACTTGAGAGCACCAAGACAGCGCATCCTCACAGCACCTCAGGTGCCCTCCCAAGCAGATGAGCCCCCAGTCAGGGTGAGAACAAAAGCAGGATTCTATGCAGAGTAGGACGGGCTCCCCGCGTGGTCTCACTAGGAGGGCTGCCTACAATGTGATTAGAAAGCTCCGTACCTTTCTAATGCGCACTGATACCTTGGAGGAGCAGCATAAGGAGCCCAGAGCCCTGGCAGGGGCAGCAGAAGGGCTTTCTGGAGCCTTCCTAGTGTATAAGGCTGGACTGTAAGAAGGAAAGCACAGGGACCTGCCTGCTTCAGGAAAATGGATGAGGAACTCAGCCACCAGGGGTTGGATGGGTAAGCGCTACACTCAGGCGACACCTACTATGGAGGTGTAGAGATTAACACTGCTGACCAGCAGGTCCTGGCTGGGATGTGTCAGATTGAGAAGTTTCTTATTCACGACTAAGCAAGGCTACTTCAAGGTTTTGTGGGGCCAAGAACCTTGAAGAACAAGTAGCAGAAAGTTGCAGGCTTTCATGGTCACCATTTCTGTTGGGCAAAGTAATGGGATCTTTTTGGTATTGGTGAGAACTTGAGGCCCAAAGAAGACAGCAACTTATTCATGGCTGCTCAGTAAAATGGCAGAATCTTGGAGATGGGGGTAGAAGGGGCATTAGAGCCCTTCTGCTCTGGATGGACAGCCCAGCTTGCTGGGTTTCTGGGGAAATTCTCACACACACACACACCCCAAACCTAATGGAAAGGTACAGAAACAGAGTGTCCTCCACAGCCTCAGTGACACTCAAACCCCTTCTCTATAGAGTTTTCAGGTATGCTCTTCATCCATGGTGGGATCTGAAAAGGGTAGCAGGCTAGAATCCTAGCAGCTTCTGCCCTACTGAAAGGCCACAGGGTGTTTCATCCCATAACTTCAATGATGAGGCTGTATGTGTAGCTGGGAGGCAGAGTGCCTGCTTTGGGGCCCTAGTCTGTGTTCTAAGGTTGCAGATCCACCAAGCAGATGTTACCTTTCTCTCCTTGAAAGCTCCTTTGGCCCGTCCAGATCCAGTTGCGTGACCTTCTTAGTTGTCTGTGCCACGCGGTTGGGGTTCTCAATGTCAATGAGCCCCTCCACGCCTTTTCGCTTTTGCTAGGACAGAACAGGACGGTTACAGAAGGCCAGGTCTTTGGGGGGAGGGGGGGAATGCCAAGCCACCGACAGCCCATCAGGATGGGGACACCACTTTGGAATATCTCAGCAATCTTGGAGGGGCAAAGAAAACAAATGTGTACAATGACAACCTGTGTCAGAGCCCAGCAGATTGGCAGCTCAAGGTCAACAGAGTCCTGCCCCATTTAATCTCAGTCTCCAGAGCAGCTTCCCATGGAACCCTGAGTCTGATTTTTCTCGAGTAACCACATGGTGGGTTCCCAGAGCAGAGCAGGGTGAGCCATGGTGTTGCAATTCCCACACATCTCAGCTTTGAGTAGGGAAGAAGAGACTTAAGAAGCTAAGCCATCGGGCTGGAAAGGTGGCTCAGCGGTTAAGAGCACTGGCTGCTCTTTCAAAGGTCCTGAGTTCAATTCCCAGCAACCACATGGTGGCGCACAACCATCTGTAATGAGATCTGACTCCCTCTTCTGGTGTGTCTGAAGACAGCGACAGTGTACTCATATATAATAAATAAATAAGTCTTTTTTAAAAAAAGTTAAACAGTTAAAGAAGCTAAGCCATCTTGTCTGGTCTCAAACGAGGATGTGCCTAGCTCTGTAGTGACCTGATGTGCAAGGGTGGGCTGGTACCCATGGGGAGCCTTCCGCTTCTCTGAGCAGGAGGAGCAGGGGAAGGGGGAGGAAGAGCTTATGTGTGTGTGTAAAGCTGGGAGGCGAAGGCGGGGCTGGGAGTGGGAAGGCTGTGATGGGAAAGAAGCTGAGCCCTCTCAATCTTATCTGTGGCCCGAGAAGAAATCCAAACACAGTCCTACAGCAGCTCAGAAAGGAGCTTCCGATGCTGACTGACGTGCCCACAGGTTCCAACTTACCCACCTCTTTCTACAGCAGGCAAACTAGACCGGCCCTCACCCAACCTCAGCTTTCCTTCCCTCAGCATGCCCAAAACATGGCTGGAGTCTATCCACTCTTCTACCCTGCTACTGCCAATCACTGAAGAGCAAGCCCTGGATGCCTTCTCCTGAATTCTACCATAGCATCTTAGCATCTGTTCCAGAAAGGCACAATCAGTGATGGGACGACAGGATGGAAAGATAGGGCACAGGCACATGATTCCTGCAGCTTGTCAGACTACACACATGACAGCATGCTACACATCACCCCCTCCATGATAAGTGCATTGTAAAACATAAAATAAGGAGCAAACCTGGTTATCTTTCTCCTACTTTCAAGGTCTCCAGTTGCCCCTGCCTAGTCCCTGATGTAGTGAAGCCAACAGTCTTCTGTAACTACAGAGGGGCCCTGACCTCTCTCTTCCTTCATCTGGCACCATTTGCCCAACAGCCCCCACTTTCTGTTCTTCAAACACGCAGAGCCTGTTCCCACCTGGGGCCTTTGCACTTTGCCTGTCTGATTGCCTCAACTGTTCTCCCTAACATTTGTTGTTTGGTTGGTTGGTTTTGTGTTAAACATGGCTGGCTCCAACCTTGGCTTAAGCCGCCTCATTAGCACAGTGCTAGTCCAAGTATCCTCTCCTCTACCAGTCTGAGTCATAGCACTTTTCAGTTTGAATTTCCACTGTTCCTTTACTTCATTTTCACTGTATGTTCCCACCAGATCCTGAGTCCTAAAGAGCAAGAGCTTTTGGTAATTAATGGTAGGCATGAAACAGAACACCAGTTAGTTCATCAACTAATTCAAGGCCAAGTTAGGATACATGAGCCTCTAACTCCCAGTGACAGGAAGTGGGTAAAGAACTTGTCTTGCAAACCTGATGTCCTGGGTTTGATCCCTGGGACTCACAGCAGTGGAAGGAGAGAACCCACTCCACACAGCTGTTTTTGGACTTCATATGCTACCATGGTATGCATCTAACCCCTCTGATTAAAGGACAGTATAAAACCGAGGTTGGCCGTACATGCTCATAAATCAGTACTTTTGGAGGGGGAGGCAGAACTGTCAGGTCGTCACAGTAGCCTAGGTTATATAGGACCCTGTCTTAAAAACCCAGACACACATTTATCTGCCCAGTGAATGAGTGTGGCCTGCAGTCTACAGACTCACCTGGTAGTCATCATCTTCATCTTCACTTTCATCTGAGTCTAGAGATTTCTTTTCCTTTTTTGGGTCACCTGAAGCCCCATCTCCACCTTCTTCTTGTTCATCTTCTTCCTGTTTCAGAAATGGACAACCTGCAGAATCAAAAATGCAAAACAGACCCCCAAGAATATAACACCCACAGCCACCCTCTGATTGTGGACCTTCACATTAAGCCTCTGGAAGGCTCAAGCCTAGTATGACAAAGGTCCTAAAAAGTGGCCACTCAGCATCATAGACCAGAAGTCAAAGGTCCTGATACAGCCATAAAAGACTCTCTGATCCTTTATAGCCATCTTGCTCAGCTCAGAAAGAAGGACATCTCACAGGGTCACAAAGACCCAGGTGTGGAGCTAAAAACTGCACCTGCCGGGTTGATACCCGCTATGAACAGTTGCCAAAGTAACTTTCCTGGTCATGCCTTCTTGGTTGTATGCTCCCATGGTCACACCTGTCCACATATGGCCTTTTGGCACCAAATGCCCAAGACCACACCTTGGCAGGCTACCAGCATCTACATTTCTGTCTCACAAAAAAAAAAAAAAAAAAAAATCACTAGAAAGAGTCAACATACCTATAATTTGTTTGTTTTTCAAGACAGGGTTTCTCTGTGTATCCCTGGCTGTCCTGGAACTCACTCTGTAGACCAGGCTGACCTCAAACTCAGAAATTCACCTGCCTCTGCCTCCCAAGTGCTGGGATTAGAGGCATGTGCCACCATGCCTGGCAACATACCTATAATTAATTATAAGTATAATCTCAGCACATGGGAGGCTAAGGCAGGAGGATTGCCAAGAGTGCAAACTAGTCTGGGCTGCACATAGTTTGTCCAAAAAAAAAAAAAAACAAAGTAAGAAAGCCCAATAAAAACTTATATCCAGGGGAGTGGTAGAGCGCTTGCCTAGCAAGTGCAAGGCCCTGGGTTCGGTCCTCAGCTCTGGAAACAAACAAACAAACAAACAAACAAACCCTTATATCCACCCGGGCAGTGGTGGCGAACACCTTTAATCCCAGCACTTGGGAGGCAGAGGCAGGCAGATTTCTGAGTTCGAGGCCAGCCTGGTCTACAGAGTGAGTTCCAGGACAGCCAGCGCTACTCAGAGAAACCCTGTCTCGAAAAACTCCAAGGTTCCATGCCAGGAACTCCACAAATTCAAAATTCAAATTCTCAAAACTCCCAGAATTCCAGCTAGAGATGGCTTCTCCCCTTCTCAGGGATCCTGGGAGAGGGGCTGCCTGCTTCCTTAAGCCCTTACTTCAGGTGTGGATATTCACTGTTGCAGAGGATGCAGGTAAGAGTAGACTGGACAGGGTATCTCAGCACAGAGGAGCTGGAGGAGGGCAGGCAGCACTAGTATGTCACAGAAGAGGTGATGCTGAACAGAGCCAATAGCAATACACAGGACAGTGGGGGAACGGGAAGGCAGGCTGTATGTTGTATAGAGTCTGGCAGGTAGCCTTGTGTGTGTGTGTGTGTGGGGGGGAGCTGCAGGGAATTGATAGGAGCTGTAGATGGACAGCAGCTGGTAGAGAGAGGGCCTCTAGAAGGCAGGCAAACAGGACCACGAGTGGAGACCACCAAACAGCTCCTGCAAAATGGGCAAAGTCCTTTCTTGTTGGTCCAATCATAGGACCACCTTTCTGTGACTGTGACTGGCTGCTCCAGGGCTCACACCTGCCATCTGGTGTCCTTCCCACCCTCATGTGTGATGTCTCTTGGAGAACAGTAGTCCTTTCCTGTTCTCCCCAAAAGCCAGAACAAGGCAACATACTGGACCACTGGAGCAGACAGACATGTACTCACGTTGGCCTTCTGCTTCTCAGCCTGTAGCTGGGCATCGATCTCCTCCGGGCTCGTATACTGCCTCACTCGGCCTTTGTGGCCTCCCTTTCTACCTGCACAAAGATCAGTAGTTTAGGAAGGTGAGAGAGACGTCAGCCTTCACTACACAGACTCCCAAAAGGCTGTCCTGTTCAGCCCAAGGGAACCTCACCTACCTTCACCAAGTACCACCCAAACCTACAGTGATCTCAAAGAACAAAAGCAGCGGCTTATGACACCCGATGCACAGACTGCCCGATGTAGGTTCCTAAGAACAAGACCTAAGGTGAGGAGAGGGAGATACAGTCTGACTGAATCCTGTTTGCTTAAAATCCAAACACAGCTGGGCATCTTTAATTCCAGCATTTGAGACCACAGAGGCTGGCAAGCTATGGATCTCTTGAGTTCCAGGCCAGCCTGGTCTACATATGGAGTAGTGTTCTAAAGAGCAAAGGTACAGCACAAGAGCCACTGCTGGCTTTGTACCACAGACGAGGAGACTTAACGTCAAACAATGTGTAAAAGAGGAAGAATTCGGGAGTCTAAAGCTCTAGGTTCCAATCTGAGTTGTACCATTTCCTACATCTGTGTCTCTGTGTGTGCCTTCCCAGAGCCTCCTTTTCCCCAGTTTCCTTTTCCCCACAAGGCTGCCATGGAAGTAGGGTGGACACCATTGGTAAAGCAACCAGAATGGTGCCTGGCATTGGAGGAGCAACACACAGCGTCTGTTAACCTGTTAATGCTAACACACTGGCTGGCAGTAAAACCTAAGTCAGCATGGCTCCTGAGCACACAACTGCCAGTGGCAGCAGGAGAATGACATACTCCATGCTTATCTTGGTGCTACATCGACCAACAGAAACTCTGTATTCAGAATTAAACTAGCAAATAGAGCTGGAGAAACGGCTCAGCAGTTAGGAACGTTTGCTGTTCTTTCATATAGCCCTAGTTGGTTCCCAGCACCTACAGGGCAGCTCAGAATCACTCCAGTTCCTGGGTGATCTAAAGCCCTCTCCCGACCTCTGTGGGCTCTGCACGCATGGTACACTTGTACACACATGGACAAAAAAACAAAACACACATACAAATCTCACATAAAACAACTAAACTGGCAAAATTAAAGATAGACTGACTCAACAGCAGTCTAACACTGATCAGGACTGTCAGAGACAATTCAGCTACGAGGATCAGTGCCATACCCTCATGTGCTAGCCGGACGACTAGACCAATCCCTGCTAAAGCTAGTCTCACAGCTGGGTTGCAAGCCTTTGGCATCTCGATGCAGGTGTGACTGTGGCCTCTATTGCCAAACAGGCCCTTTCTTGATTTCTGCAGACCCCTTGCTATGAGTAGAGAATCTATGATTAGACAGCTAGAACTGTTGCAAGCTCCGGAGACCACTGCAGAGACACAGTGACTTCCTAGACAGCAGCTGCAGAGCTGTAATTGAGCTGCCAACAGCCTACACCGCCCATTTTTAATGACAACCTGAGTTCCCAGGGGTGTATCTAGGTATGCTCATGAAAGGCCTATTGTGAGATACCAAGCTTTACCATTAAAAACAAACAAAACAAAAAACCAACCAACCAACCAGCCAAACAAACAAAAAAAGCAACACCCTTTCGTGATCTTAGTTTGTTTGTTTTACTGAGGCTCTTTCAAGATGCTTTAAAAAAATAATTCACAGTATACTGAAAACAGAATTGGTCCTTTGCTCCTGGGGGATTTTTTAAAATAGTTTTTAATCACTGTTTTCTCATGTTAGCCCAAGCAAGGAAACAAGCTTTGTTTATCTGCCTGCAAAGCTTCCCAGAAATCAAGACTAAGTCCATTAGCCATGATTTCATATTCAAGACTGCCGAACTGTAATTCTCAACCTTGGAGTCAGGAGCTGAAAAAAGTTCCTTTGCCTTTTAAAGATGAGACTGTGAAACAAAGACAGTGCTCCTCTAGACGCAGGATAAATCAGCAGAGAACTAGATTTAGACACACTTGGCCCTGTAGAGCCTAATATCTGAATATTGACAGGAAGCAATTTAAGCTTGAAAATCTCCAGGCAGATGTTCCTGTGGGCTCACTGCATTAACTGGCTTAACACGTGAGCTGCCAACATTTACTGAACATCTGTTCTGTGCTGGGAGCTAGCCAGGCCCTTAGAGCGATTTATTCTGCCACCGTAACTCCTGTCCGCCTGTCTCCTACTCATCCAACTAAGCCTTATTAATACCCCTGTAGTTCAGATGAAGAAAACGAACTGGAAAAGTTTTGTTTGAGGCCACAGACTTAAGATGTGATATATCTGGTATTCAAACCCCTGATTCTAAGGGGTGAAACCAATGTACGATGGGAAACACTTGTTTTCTTGGTCTCTACACACAGTAATAGCTGAACATTTAGGGGCTGCGGGGCACTGGGCTGAGTACGTGGGCTACCTAGTTTATGCCTCTCTCATAACAGGAGGAAAATATAATCAATGTCCCCCACCCCAACCCCCTTTTTGGAAACGACAAAACCGGGACACAAAGAAGTTAGGCGACTGGCTCAGAAGCACATCCTTAGTGGCTACGGTGCAAGGAGAGAATCAGAGCCAGGTCCCACATCATCAAGTCAAGGTCTTATTATGAGGCAGGCGTGGCTCCTCAAAAGCTCCACAAAAGCCACATTTTATGCTCGAGGCAGCCAGGCACCGCACCAGCGCGGGACGCGGTGACTCAGTCTCCGGCCAGCCAAATGGGAGGACAAACTTCAGATGCTCCGGAGGCTTGGCCGAGACTCCTGGGTCCTGCTCTCCTCAAGGACAAGGACCCAGCACCCGTGAGTCTCCTCAAAAATCCCCGACGGAGAGGCCCTCAACCACTGTGGTCCTCGGCTTCCCAGGCAGGACAATTGAGCGTCGAGGCCCACGCATGGCTGGGAGGCGACGGGGATGGCCTCCTTCAGCGCGGATCTCTTAGAGGCCCCAGACCCGCGGGCTGAGGGGTCCGCGGCAGCCCGCCTACGGCCGCCACTAGAGAAGCCACGCGAACCACGCGCGCCCACCCCCTCACCTCCTTTAGGCATCTCGGCTCCGGCGGCTGCAGCGGCGGCGGCGGCGCCTCGAACTGACACCGGAACCGGAAACTCCTTGGAATCGACTTCTTCCGCCCGGCTTGGTTCCCTCTCCGCGCGCCACTGACGCCGCCACCGCCGCCACGGCTGCGAGGATCTGGGACCTCACACCGAGGCCGGGCTGTCTTGGGAGGTGCCTGAATTCCTGACCAGAATATGTACTGCCAGGAATCCGCGTTCCCCGGTGTCCCTGTCCGAGGAGACACGTAGCCGTGTGGGCCACCCCTACAGGAAGTGAGAGGAAAAGGGCCGTACGGTTTACGGAATTCTACAAAGGCAGCGCCAGGGACACCTAAGATGACGCAATCTCCGCGCGAGGTGGGCGGGGCCCCGCGAGGGCCTTATTCTGAAGAGTTTGTCGCCGGAGCGGAAGCCGTCAATAAAGAAGCAGCGGCCTTAGGTGCTTGAGTTTCCGGTGAGTGTTTCTCTGCTCGGTTCTCGAGTACCGTATCTTTGGCAATGGTTACGGGCAGGAGAGCTGTGTGAGCTGCTTATGCGGCAGAGGCTGGAGTCTCCGATGACTTGCACAGGGGATGGTAAACTTGGGGCTCGCTCTTTCTCTCTCTGCGTGTGTGTTTTTTTCCCACGTCGTTTTCTCTTCCGGGACCGTTTTCTGTCTAAACACCGCTTTTTTTCTCAGATGCTGCTCTTGAGTTTTCTGCCACTGTCCCTTCCGTAACTTCGCTCTTGTTCACCCCTTTTCCCGCTCTTCTACGTCTGTAAACAGCCCAACACAACACCTCTTTCCTCCTGATCCGATCGCCTCTTCGTTTTACCTCTCCCCGGCCCCGAGAGCCTCTCGGGTTGAGTCCTCCTAGGTCAGGAGAAAGTGATTCTCTAATCAGGCTGTGCGCCCTGGGAAGGGCTCAGAGTCAATCTATCTTTTAACGTAAGCGCTGGAAAAACCAGAGCAAAGACCACTGATGGGGAAGTCAGGAGCCTCTAATCTGTTAGACTCACTGGTTGTCAGCAATGTGACCCTGAGTCCACGTCTTAAGAGTTTTATTCTTAATTTATTAAATTGTTAAGAAGGGGTGTGGGAATAGGGGATTGTAAAGTGTCAGTCACCATACAGTGGATGGGACTAAAGACAGTTTTGAGCAGATGAGTCTGTTATGCTGATAGGTTACTCTTTGCCAGCTAGAAAGCTTTATGCAATCGGAAGAAGAAGAAAACAGCGTTTCTATTTAGATTTTGACTGGCCTGCTTTGTTGTTCTAAAAAGAGAGATTTTTGGCGGCTATTTAACGTGTGTAATCTACTGCTTTTATTCTACAGATGAGACAGAAGACTGCAGAAGAAAAGTGATCTCCCCCAGAGTCACAGAATAGTTGGTAAATCTGGACAAGAACACAGCTTTGTAACTGTGAAGACCAAGAATTTTTTTTATATTACTCTCAATACCCAAAGGTATTGTGCATTCCTTCTTTCCTTCCTTCCTTCTTTCCTTTCTCTGTCTTTCTCTCTTGCCTTCTCTATTTCTCTCTCTCTCCCTCTTACTGTCTGTCTTCCTTCCTCTTTCTTCCTTTCTTTTCTTTATTTCTTGACAGGGTCTTATGTAGTCTAGATTGGGCACAAGCTCACCATATACCCAAAACTGGCCTTGAACTCTCAATCCTTCTGGCCCCACCTCACACATGCTTGGAGAATGCGTGTGTGTCACAGTTCCCTTCTAGGGAAGCTGAGTAGCTGTTCTGGGCCTTCTGGAGAATGATCTACCATGGACATATGTTTTTCTCATGAGTGGTAGACAGCAATCCAAAGCAAAGGAAAAAATAGCTAGAGAGACTCGGGAAGGAAGGATAGAGATAAGAAAGTACCCAGCAGAAATCAGTTAGGGAAGCCACTTTAAGGCATCCAGCTGAAGCGCCCAATAGGGTTCTGGATATAATATAGAGATATCTCAGATTCGGCTTCCAAGCAAAAGAGTAAACGGTCCCAAGTAGGGATGACACCATCGACCGTTACTCACAGCTCCCGCAGAAGCTGAGTGAGGAAACTGAAGCAGTCAGTCAGAGCTCCTGATTGAAGTGAGCTTCCCGAGGCTGAAGTTCTGACAGTTCTGGCTTCTCTTTTCTACCCTAGACGCTTTTATAGCATGAGATAAACAATAGATCCATCCCTTCCAGTAGATCTCAAGCAAGGCCTCAAGTGTTTTATTCTTGGGCTGTTTTGCTGTTCCTATTCCTCTGGTGTAGAGTGTGTGTGTTGAGGGTGGGGGAACAGCTCATGCCCAGAGAAGAGTCTGGGGAGGATACGGAGACACCTGCTTGGGTCTGAAACGGGGCAGAGGCAATGCATGGTTACTTAAGGACATAACATACATTTTACTCTCTGAGCTTGACATCTAGAGGAGCAGGGGAATGGCTGTCAAAGCCCTTTGGCAACCTGAGGCTCAGAAAGCAGTTGATTTTCTTGTAGATCTTTATAAGCTATCTTGCTGGGAAATGCCCAAGGTCAAAAGAAGCCGGAAAGCACCTCCAGATGGCTGGGAGTTGATTGAACCAACGTTGGATGAACTAGATCAAAAGATGAGAGAAGGTGAGTGGGGTCTTTCTGCCTGGGTATGCTGGACAGTATCAAGGCTCAGCGTCTCCAAGGATAGAAAGAAAGAAAGAAAAAAACACCGAGAAGAGGCTTGTAGCAAACTGGTCATGTTTTTTCTATCAGCTCAGAGTGTTTTGAAGGTTCTGAAGAGTAAAGTAACATTAATGAGGCTATCATACCTCTCCCCAAAAAGGTCTGTTGTTGTTTCATTATTAGTGTATTTGTGAAAGATCGGGGGGTCTGTGCTACTTTTAGTGTTGGCTGGAAACGGGGTCTCCAGCAGACATAGTTCTGGCTATCCTGGAACTCACTGTATAGACCGGCTGGCCTCAAACTCATGGAGAGCTCCTTGCCTCTGCCTCCCTAGCACTAAGATTAAAGAGGTGTTTCCCACAATGCCCAGCTCACTGTGTGTTGGGGTTTTTTTGTTTTTAGATTTTATTTTACTTTGGGGTGGGGTTGGGAGATGTACGCATGCTAGCACAGGTGCCTGGGGAAGCCAGAAGAGGGTGTGAGAACACCTAAAGCTGGAGTTACAAGCAGTTGTAAGCCACTCTGACAGGAGTGCTGGGAATAGCCCCATTGTGAAGTCTTTTTATCCATGCCCTTTTTTCTTTTTGAGACTCTAGCTTTAGCTGGCCTAGAACTCTGCCACATACTCACAAAGTCTTTCTCCCATGGTCTTTGCCCCAGGGCTTTGGGAGCCTTTACTTTACAGTCTACTTGTCCTTGGAAATTCTATCAAAGGATGTGCTCGCCTTTGGTGTCCTAGTTTGATTGCTGTTCCTGTGATAGAACATCAGACCAAAAGCAACACAGGGAAGGAAAGGTTTATTTGGCTTACAATTCCAGGTTACAGTCTGTCATTGCACTAAGTACATCACCTCCACAGTCAAAAGCAGAGAATCAAGCTGCAGAGATGGCTCAGTGGTTGAGAGCACTTACTGCTCTTGCCAACACATCTTCTGACATGCATGGGCAACAGGTACACTAGTGCACATACATACATAAAACGAGAGATACCAAACTTCAGGAGAGAGAGATCAATGAACACATGCTGTTTGCTTAATACAGAAGTTCAGCCAACTCGCTTTGTTCACCCTTAGCCAGTTCTGGCCTTACACCTCCAGCGTCTGAATGATGACCATATTCAGAGTTGGCCTTTCTACCTCAATCAGGCCAATATGACTTAGGTCACTCTTCAAGTGGGGCTCCCTTAGGTGATTTCATCTGGCAAGATGATAACTTTAAAAGCCATCTTCCTGTATGACTACTTAAATTGGTATTTGTATGTGTGTTAGGCAGGGTAGTACTACAGAGTTAGTGTGGAGGGGTAGAGAACAACTTAGAGAAGTCAGTTCTCTCCTGTTGGTTCCAGGGATCAGACTCTCGTCTGCTTTGGGAGCAAGCACCCCTACCCACTGATGTATCCCATGGGCCCCCTGAAATTTTTTTTAAGAAATAGGCTTGAGTGTTTTGCCTCATGTGTGCTGTTTGTGTCTAGTATTTAGAAAGACCAAAAGGATGTTGGCTCCCTGGGACTGGAGTGAGTTATGAGCTGCCACCTGAGTGCTAGGAATAGAACCTGGGTTCTCTGTAAGAACCACTGAATCTTCTCTTCAGCTCCCCCTGAATGTCTGTTCACAACAATCTTTGGAATACCTGTTTATAGCTAATCTGATCATTACTATTATGAGGTCATACCTGCAGCAATAATTATTAAGCCAGTGTTAACTTGGTTTTCTCTTTTCTCAACTGATTGTGCTAGACTGTCTCTGAAATACCCAGAACCTACAGAGTTGCTATGGGCCAAGAGATTTCTTGACATAACTCTAAAAATAAAGGAAATCAGAATGTGGAGTGAAAAGTCTATTTCCAGGTCTCTGATGTATTCCTAGACTCACAGTAACTAAGCTCTTGGGGAGCTGCCTGACATTTCCTACACCAGTCTGCGTTCTGCTAGAAGGGCTTGAGGACGCCAGTTCTTGTCAGCATTTTCTTAAAGATTGATTTATTATTTATTATATGTAAGTACACTGTAGCTGTCTTCAGACACACCAGAAGAGGGCATCGGATCTCATTACAGATGGTTGTGAGCCACCATGTGGTTGCTGGGATTTGAACTCTGGACCTTCGGAAGAGCAGTCGGGTGCTCTTACCCACTGAGCCATCTCACCAGCCCCCTTGTTGGCCCTTTTAATTGTTCATTATTTGCATTACTATCTGCATGGATATAAAATAGTCATAGCTATAGTTAAGCAAACATGCTACATCCTCTGTAGAATGACTAGCTCCAGAACACATACATGCTTTTTTTCTTCCCAGCTGAAACTGAACCCCATGAGGGAAAGAGGAAAGTGGAATCTCTGTGGCCCATCTTCAGGATCCATCACCAGAAAACCCGCTATATCTTCGACCTCTTTTACAAGAGGAAAGCCATAAGCAGAGGTAAATGGCTAAATTTCTTGACCTTTAAAAAAACTGTTACTGTGTGTCCATACTTATGGAGGCAAGCATGTGTTTTGACTTCCGTGTGAAGGTTGTAGGACAACCTGCAGTTTTGGTTCTCTTTGCCATGTGGGTCTGGGGGATCCAATTCAGGTCATTAGACCTATCTAGAAAGCATTCTTGGTCCCTGGGCCATCTTGCCTCTTGGCTCTTTTGTACTTGAGTGGCTTTCAGGATTTATACAGTAGTTTATAAAAAGCTGGGTCTGGTGGCACATGCCTTTAATCTTAGCACTCAGGAGGCAGAGGCAGGCTGATCTCTATGTGTCCTACTTCCAGGACAGTCAGGACTACACAGGAACCCTTGTCTTAAAAAACTAGAAGACGAGGAAGAGGAGGATGAGAGAAAAGAAAGGGAACAAAAGCCAAGTGTCATGGTTCAGACCTATACTTACACACTTGGGAAGCAGAGGCAGAGGACTAGGGAGTTCCAGCTAACCCTTGACTGTAATGTGTTGTGGTAAATCTCCAACCCAAATAAGCCCATGCAAGGAAAACACAACTCAATACGAATACAAGCTTCGTGCCTAGACTGGGCAGATCTACTCCTACACTGCTACAGCTATGAGATCCCTCTTAACTTGTGATTTCTCTTGGCCACGTGCTGCTGCTCCATTTTCCTTCTACCTCGTCCTCCACTTCAGTGTTCCTCTCTCCTTCCTCTCCTCTTTCTCCCCCTCACTTTTTTTTCCCTCTCCCCCCAAAATTTTTTAGCTCCACTTCCCCTCCACTGCCCAATCACCGGCTCTAGTCTTTATTTTACAAGTTAAAATGGGGAGAAGGCTCACATGAAGTCACCCGAGTAATGATTCACTCCACGTCCCAGGCAGCCCTCTTGGGGAAACAGAATTAGCATCAAAATACAAATAGCACTAGGGAAATCCACAGCAGTAGTGGGAGATCGTGGCTCCAGAAATGGAAATTAAAGCAATGATTATCTTTGCAAACCCATCAGTCATCAGTTTTCTTACCATGAAAGCTGAAGTCATTTGTGTGTGTTGGTGTTGTTATTTTTGAAATAAGGCTACACTCTGTAGCCCGGGCTGACATGGAATTTATTATATACAGACTGACCTCACACTCACAATGCCCTACCTGCCTCTGCTCATTTCTGGGATTATTGGCTTTTGTTGCTGTTTTTAAGTTTTGTTTTTTGAGACAGGGTTTATGTAGTCATAGTTGTTCTAGAACTCAATTTATAGATCAGCCTGACCTCGAACTAGAGATTGTTCTGCCTCTGTCTCCCAAGTGCTGGGATCAAAGGCTCATGCCGTCATACTCAGCCTAACTTTTCCTTTCAGTCCAAGGTGAAGGCAGGTTTGTTACGCCATGTTCTGATGTCTGTCCCCAACTTTCTGACAGAACTCTATGAATACTGCATTAAAGAAGGCTATGCAGACAAAAACCTGATTGCAAAGTGGAAGAAGCAGGGCTATGAGAACCTATGCTGCCTACGCTGCATTCAGACTCGGGACACCAACTTTGGCACCAACTGCATTTGCCGGGTTCCCAAAAGCAAGCTGGAAGTGGTAATGCCCAGCGGTTGGATGGGGGTTACTTTCTGTTTAAAACTTTGTCTTAGTTGACCATGAGGGTATTTTGAGAAGTAGTTTCATCACTAGAACCCTTCTAGCCACCCTTCTCAAAAGTGAGTCCTGACCAGGGATCCTTTTAAGGTGGTATCTGGGGCTGGTCTCAGTACTGTCAGTGGGCGAGTAACTGCAGCAGACCTCACTCCTTAGGGAGTAGTGATGGCAGTGGCTCTCAAGTGACAGGAGGGCTATGCTTTGAGGCTGGCTGTCAGGTGACCTATCTATCCCTCGAGTCTCACAGGCACATTCATCTCTGCATGCCTTCTGCTTTGTTCCATAGCCAGGACTTGGGAGGTGGAGGCCAGCCTGGGCTAGTACTGAGGTCCTGCTTCAGAAGAAAAAGTGCTTTCAAGGGCAGGCCAGGCACCCACAAGCAGTAGCTGGGCTCCAGTCTCCACATCATTGAAATGGAGAGCCAGACGGAGGTCAGAACAGACAGTCCATCCTTTGACTTTGTGTCCTCTCAGTACACTGAAGCAAGTCTTAATTCCCAGAGTTTTCATTGAGTGCAGATGGCCTCAGCTCAGCAGGTAGCTCTGTCCTCGGTATCAAGGGTGGAGCTCTGTATGATGTGCTGAGCCATGGCTCGTGGGCAATAGCTGCTTCCCAAGAAGCTCTTGGTGTCCCAGCCTGTGGTTGAGGTTTAACTGAGATTCAGGGCTGGAATGTTGCCTGAGGTGGTAGATGGCCCCCTAGAATGCGTGAAGCCCTAGAAGCCCTAGGTTCCATCTCCAGTGCCCCATAGAGCCAGATGTGCAAGTGTACATCTGTCATTCTAGCATTCAGCAGCTGTTGGCAGGACCAGAAAATTAGGGTCATCCTATATATGAGACGCACTCAGTTAAAACTAACAGAACGTTACCAGAGAACTTTATTTGTTTAGAATGGGCTCGTGGCCTCCAGAAAAGGAGGTAAAGACAGCATTGCTCCAGGACCCCCATCCCCACCCAGTGGCCTCAGGAACTCTGGCTTTCGCCCTCTTGGCAGTGACAAGTGTGTCTTGTTACAGCAATCACACACAGACACTAACTTCCGCCTGGTAGTAACTGTTCCACGTCACAAAGGAGCTGAGACGCCCAAGTAGAAGTGTCCAGTAGAGATGCTCTGCAAGGGAGTGTGCAGGGCTGTAGCAGTGTGTTCAAATGTTCTTCTTCTGTTTCAGGGTCGCATCATCGAGTGCACACACTGTGGCTGCCGGGGTTGCTCTGGCTGACACCCTTGACTCCTCTGCATCCTGGTCTTTGGACCTTGGACTTAAGACTTATTGGGCCACTGCCTGAAGCAACTCTTCTCAGAGTGGTGCTCAGAGAAAAGACCCAGGGGGGGAAGCATGAGCTGTACAGGTGACGACTTTAGTGTTCACCAGCTGAGATCTGTAAAAATAAAACCTTTAGACCTCCTCGCTACATTCTTTCTTTTAAGAGTGCCAGGGGATGGGCTTAGTCCTGGCTCTGTGTTGTAGATGCTGTGTGACCATGATCGTTGTCAGGATGCTTTGGCCTGGTGTGGGACCTGCTATGATCTGGGCACCCTGAGCCCAGCATTTGCCTGTAAAGTGCTGTGGTGCCTCTGGAATATTCTTGGCCTCTGAAGTTGAAAGGACTCCCAGGCTCCCCCAGCAGTGTGAAGGCTGGGCACTTGTCATAGCCGCGTGCTCCGTCATCCGTCCCTAAGGCCGCCAGCCTTGTCAGTGGTGTCTTGGTCCCCAACAGGCTTGTTCTGGAACTCCTGCCAGGGGTGGGGGGCTTCCTCTGCTGGCATGGCTTTCAACCACTGCTTGTAATAAGCCCGAAAGCCATCAATCTTCTCCAAGTAGGTGTTTTTTCCTTTGTACTATAATTAGAGATGCACAGGACTGTCAGTGTGAGTGAGATACAGGCACAGAAGCCTCACTGTGAAACCCATAGCTTTGTACAATGAACACAGGATATGCTAAGAAAGCAGAGCTTTCAGAAATGTTTTCAGCCAATCTAAGCTACTGCATATCACCCAAAATTATCCCAAGTCACAGCAGCTGACCACTGTCCTTCCTTCCCTCAAGGAGACTACCAAATAATTTGTCATTAGATTCATTGCTGTAAAGGGCCAAGTTCTGGAAAATCTGTTATTTGGGAATAGGCCATACCACTCTTTGCCTAACAGCCGTCTAGCCTGAGAACACTATAGTGTGCCTAAGCCATGGAAGTCACCTTAGCCCCACACCTAGAACTGAGGCATCCCCTCAACTGCCTCTGTTTTGCTGAGCTGTTGCTATCCTTGACCTTGGGTCAAGGCAGCATCAATGCAGGGAGGAGAGGTGTGGTGAGTTTGAAACAGGTAACGGGCACCATGGGAAAAATAAGCCAAACACTGCTAAGACACAATACTAAAAGTTTGAGTTGAAAAAGGTTTAAGGGCCGGGCGTGGTGGCGCACACCTTTAATCCCAGCACCTCGGCAGGCGGATTTCTGAGTTCGAGGCCAGCCTGGTCTACAAAGTGAGTTCCAGGACAGCCAGGGCTACATAGAGAAACCCTGTCTCGAACACCCCCCCCCCCCAAAAAAAAAGGTTTAAGTATGTTTTGAGCTGGACATGGGGCACACCCTTGTTCTCAACATCTAGATAGCAGAGATAGGCAGATCTCTTAAGAGGCCAGACCACTCTACAATGCAAGTTCCAAAATAGCCAGGGCTACACAGAGACCATGTCTAGAAAATAAGAAGATTAAATGTGCTAAAGAAATAGTTCTGTGCTTACTATGCAAGCACAAGTTCAAACTCTAGTACCCATGCCTCCTGCTATGTAGTCCCTGGCCTAGGGAGATAAGACGGGAGACGGCAAAGTCTAGTCAACTGACGAGCTCCAGTTTCAGAAAGAGAGCCTGTGTCAGAAAAGTGGAGAGTGATAGAAGCTTTAAGTGGTCTGAGCCCCTCAGCTGCACTAACTTCCTTCTATGCACGAAGACTATGAAACCATCAAGTTGTTCACAACATGGAATTGAAAATGTTCTAGGAGCTCGAGAGAGGGCTTGGCAGCTACGTGCTTTGAGTGGGTTCCACTCCATGTACCCATAAGATGGCAGAAAACTACCTGTAACTCCAGTTGGAAGGGATCGGGCCTCCTTGGGTACTGCACACACACTGAACACAGAAAAACAAGATACCCATACACACTGGTGGGTGGCACAGGCACTCGCTCCCAGCACTCGGGAGGCAGAGGCAGGCGGATGGAACTCGAGTTCAAGGTCAGCCTGGTCTATTGAGTTGAGTACCAGAACAGCCAGGGCTACACAGAGACCCTATTCAAAAAGCCCCCTAAACAGCTGGAGATAGCTCAGCAGTTGAGAGCACTGACTGCTCTTCCAGAGATCCTGAGTTCAATTCCCAGCAATCACATGGTGGCTCACAACCATCTGTAACGGGATCCGATGGCCTTCTCCCCTGTGTCTGAAGAGATTGATAGTGTAATCACATACATTACATTAATATTAAAAAAACAATCCCCAAACACCCATATACGTTTTTTTTTAAAGGCAACTAGAAGGTGACCTATGGACCTTCAGACCTTCCTGATGCTCAGCATGGCCTGCCCTGCTGACCCACTTATTCTTTCTCAGCAAGTGCCACACATGGCAGCCATTCCTGAGCACTGCCTCGTGCTCCCATCCCATTCACTGTCTCCTCATCTGGTCTGTGGTTATCTAGGCCACAGTTGCTATTAGTGCTCTGGAGACAGAGCATGGGCCCTGACTCAACAGAGCCCCACACTATAGGAGCCTGACGTCCTTGAAGGGGTAACTTGTACAATAGCCTTCCTTCCTCAGACTATCACTTGCAGTGCCACGTGCAAACACACAATGGTGAGTAGTGTGCATTGGGAAACAGGTGAACAGGCAGGCGACCTCTCTAAGCCCAGATGGTTCAGGGAAGGCAAGAACCAAGTGTAAAAACAGTAAACCATGGTATCACGAGACTGTGATATGTGGGGGAGGGGAGGTGGATCTGCAAAGGGCTTTTTAAGACTGGACACAATAGTGCACGCCTATAATGCCAACTCTTGAGAGGTGTAGGCAGGAGAGTCAGTAGGTCATGGCCAGCCTGAGTTACCTGACTGTTAATAAAAACAAAAAGTGGGCTAGAGGGATGGCTTAGTGATTAAGAGAGCATTCTGCCCTTCCAGAGAATCTGAGTTCAGTTCCCTACATCTACACCAGGCACACCACACCACAAACCACCTGAGAGCTCCAGGGGAGTCCATGTGGCTCAGGGTCTTAGGTTTTCCTTAAGAAAACTTGTTGGAAGCTGGCAAGATGGCTAGCGGTTAAGAGCACTCACTGCTCTTCCAGAGGTCATGAGTTCAAGTCCCAGCAACCACATGGTGGCTCACAACCATCCATCCATAATGAGAAACAAAAAACCTATGGGCTGGAGCGAGGGGAGGCCAGAGTGAGTGGGGCTGAAGCAAGAGGGAAAAGGAAAGGAGGAAAAGGAGAGGGGGAGAAAAAGAAAAAAAGAAAAGAAACCTTGTTGGACAACTTTTAGCAGGGAAATGAATGTCAAGACTCAAAGGTCAAAAGCAGAGATGAGAGCAGCTGAGGGAGCCATCAGCACTGACAGTAAACTTGGTGCACATACCCGGTCAAAGGTGGGAGGGTACTCGGCTGCAAACTCCAGCTGGCGGACGACCACCTCGTTTACTGGGACGCTGTTCTGCCTCATGTCCTTCAGGATGCTGATGAGATAGGTGTAGTCCAACTTCTTGAGGGCTGCGTTGATAAGGGTGCTGTAGATGTGGATGTTAGGGCTCACCTGGGACTTCTAGAACACGAACATCATGAACATGGTCAGCATGTGCTGGTGGCTGGAAGGACAACGCAGTCTGCTAGAACAAGGGTGGGACCGTACAGCATTCTAGCCCTCCACAGACGCAAAGCAAGCATGCCCTATTTAGGGAGAAAGGCTGGTGCTCAGGGGCACAGGCAGGCAGGCGGGCGGAAAGGACCCGCTCGCTCCTGGCTGCAGTTTACTAGTTGACACTGTCATCACCAGACGCCGGTGAGCCCAGAGCAGCCAACAGATGGGTGACAGAACGTGTACACGATACTCGGTCCTTAGGGAGTGGCCACTGCTGGGGCTGGATGAAATCCACTCAGCAAGCACTCATGGTCAGAGAGAGTGTGCATTAGAGGGAGCCAGGGCTGTGAAAAGTACCCTTTGTCCCCAGGGCTTCTGGTCCATCCCCTCCAGGATGTTGGGGCTCAGCCCCATTCACAACTCTCCATGGGAAGCAACACCAGCTTCAAGTTCTCAGGGTCACTTTTTACAGTGGTCATTGTCATTCTACACCAGAACGGGTACTGTCCCACTTGCCCCCCCCATACTCATTTGATTCTGCTAGGCCTCATTTTGCCCACAGGTCTCCCAGGACTGTGGGCAGCGGGCTCAGGGTTAGGCCTGTGCCCCTCACCTTCATGTCTGCAAGCAGCTGCATACCATCCCTGGGCCGATGGCAACCAATGGCCAGATTGCAGAAAGTCCGAAGATTGGGGACAATTCCCTTCTTTGCCAGGATTGGCAACAGTGCCTGTTGTACGACAGATATGCAACAGTTATTACCTGTGACCCACAAGCTCTGGCATATTATTCTGACGAATCACTCTGCTGTGTGCTAGAGGCCTGGGAAGCCACCTCTACTCAGAGGCCCCTGACTCCCTCAGCTGACTGTACGGCAACCCCGGTCTCATGATCTCATGGCCCTTTGTCTCACGTGTCCTCCTCTTACCTGCCCTTCCTTCCCTCTGTCTCACGCTCCTTGGCCGCCCATCCCTGCAATGGGCCAAGAAACTAGGAGCTCATGATACAGGGCAGGAAGAAGCGCTGACCAGTATAGTATGAGAAAGGGTACCTCAGCCCGGGAGGGCCCCAGGGAAGGACTGCCATCTTAGCTTGTCCAGAGTGAGGTGTGCTCTGCACTGTCACTTCTCTGTCACCCTTGGCCCTCACAGATGCACAGAGTACTGCTTCTGTCAAAGCAAGCGTCACGCAGAAACTGACTGTGTGCCGTGAGGTGGCATGCACGCCTTTATGCCCAGCATTTGGGAAGCAGAGGCAGTCGGGTCTCTGGGAGTTTGAGGCCAGTCTGATCTACAAAGTGAGTTCCAGGGCTGCAGGGCTGTTACACAGAGATAACACTGTCTTGAAAAAACCAGGAAAAAAAAAAAGATAAAAAAAACCCAAACTGGTTATGTAAGTAAACAAAAGCCTGTAAGAAGCCTGGCTATTATCTTTGTGGGATGGAGAAAGCCACACAACCAGGTAGCGCCTCCTGTCTGAGCAGACCAGAAGCACATAGACAGAGTATGGATGAGGAAGGTCAGAGGATTGGAGGTATACTAGGGTGCCTCATGGTAATTCTCTCCTTGGGGGGAGGGTGGAAGTCAGGGTTGGGTGCTGAACCAGGGTCTCACTACAAAGCCTCAGCCGGTCTGGAGTTCAACACGTAAACTTGGAAATCTGAAATCCACCTACCTCTACCTCCCAAGTGCACCGCCATGTCCAGTTCCCCACCTCTTTTTCTCTTCACCACCAACCCCTGTTTTTTTTTTTTGTTGTTGTTGTTGTTTTGTTTTTTGTTTGTTTAAGAAAAGGTCAAGGCTGGCATTGAACTTCCAATCTGGCTTGCTGGATACTTTAATGTGAACCTGATACAAGCTACTGTTATCCGGTAGGTAGGAATCTCAATGGAGAAAATACCTACGTAAGATGAGGCTGTAGGGCATTCTCTTAATTAGTGCTTGAGGGAAGGCCCACCTTACTGTGGATGGTGCCATCTCTGAGCTAGGTTCTATAAGGAAGCTGGCTGAGCAAGCCATGATAGCAAGCAGCACCCTCCATGGCATCCACATCAGCTCCTGCCTCCAGGCTCCTGTCCTGTTCTGACTTCCCTCAGTGACAGAAAATGAATGTGGGAGCATAAGCCAAATAAAACCTCCTCAAATTGCTTTTGGTCATGGTGACTCAGCACAGCAATAGTAACCCTGACTGAGGCCTTATGGCCAAGGATGACCCACCAGCCTCCGATCCCCGTCTCCTGGGTTACAGGTGAGCATCACCAGATGCAGTTTACGCAGTGCTAGGAATGGATCCAGAACCATATGCTAGACAAGCACCCCACCCGCCAGCCAGCCTCCTCCTCCTCCTCCTCCGCGTACAGCTCTCCTGCCTGTGTCTATGTCCATGTACCACTTGAATGCTTAGTGGCCATGGAAGCCGGAAGAGCGTTTCAGATTCCTGAAACTGAAGTTACAGATGGTTTTAAGCTGCCATAGAGGTGTCTTCTAGAAGACCATCCAGTGTTCTTAACCACTGAGGCATCTCTCCAGTTCACAGTGATTCTTCCTGTCTTTTCTTCCTTCTTTTCTGATTGATTGATTGATTGATTAAATGTATGTGAGAACACTGTCGCTGTCTTCAGACACACCAGAAGAGGGCATCAGATGTCATTACAGATGGTTGTGAGCCACCATGTGGTTGCTGGGATTTGAACCCAGGACCTCTGGAAGAGCAGTCAGTGCTCTTAACCGCTGAGCCATCTCCCCAGCCCTCATGGTGATTCTTAAGTCTGCTGAACAACTCTACAGACCTGTTCCTGAAGTGCCTGCCCATCTTATGTACCCCTCCTCAGTGTACTAGTGTATATGCCTGCCCTTTGGGGGTGGGAGCAAGATGGTCTCTTCCTGGGACGTCAGGAGCAGCCTGGAGGCAACCTCTGGGTCCCCCAGACCACAGTCTCGAGCTGCCTCCAACAGGTGAGGCCTCCCAGCATGTCAGCATGACCCTTCTCCGTGAATGCCCTTCATACCCTTCCGCTGGGTGGTAGGACTGTGGTGCAGCTGGCTGGTTTATGGCTCAATTCCTAACTTTGATGTCTGGCCAGGCCTAGAACAGGACTCTAGACATGTCTGCTGACTAGTAAGCTACGATCAGGAAGAGAAGGGGAGCCCCCAGTAGACAGCCCCCTTACCTTGGCTCCCTCCAGGTCTCCCAGTTTGCTCTTTTTCCTTATCAGCGTGTTGAAGAAGGTTACGTCGGCCTCCACCCTATGCCTGTCCAGGACGGAAAGCAGCGAGGATTCTGCAGTGCTCCCAGGCTCCACCACCTCAGCCAGCAGAGTGAGGGTTTTGATGTCTGGCTGGAGCCCGTGTTCGGTCATCTTGCCCAGGAAGCCTTCCAGGCCCCCCATCAACGCCAGCCTATCAGCAGGTGTGGCCACTGTCCCAAATGAGACCACAGCGGGGGAGAGAGTTCCAAGACTTAGGAGACTGACTTCCAGCTCCAAGTGGGTAGGTTTCGAGGCCAGTGGGGTGAGGGCTACTGTGTGGCCAGGTTCTGCCGTGGTTTCCACCTCAGGCTGGGTCCTGCTTGTTACCCTGGCCTCAGGAAGGGCTGGTGGCCCCTCGAGTTTCTGAGAAGGTTCCAGAAACAGCTGCCTCTCCAGTGCTTCCACATGTCTGAGTGACACACCATGCACTGTCTTGGCCTGGACTTTCCTCCCTGCCATATGCCTGCCCTTTGGGGGTGGGAGCAAGATGGTCTCTTCCTGGGACGTCAGGAGCAGCCTGGAGGCAACCTCTGGGTCCCCCAGACCACAGTCTCGAGCTGCCTCCAACAGGAGGTTGTAGCCATGCCTACTTGGTTTGATCCCCAGACTCAGCATCTGCCGCCACACCTGAAGGAAAACAGAAATGTTAGGGCTCCATGTTCCTGCCTCCTACAGGCCTTCTGAGGAAATGAGTACCATGATCACGAGCCATCGTAGGAGAAGCTAAAACCCAGCAGGCGAGCTCCCTTAGATGGGCCCACCTTGGATTAAAGTCTACGATGGATTTACTCCAGTCAACAAGGCCCAGGAGAAACTCATTTAAGGAAAGGTCCCTGCTATTAGTATGCTTTTCCTGTTACTATTAAATATATCACCCTTTTGAACAGATTTCTGCAGTCCTATGAATACATACTATCTTATAGTGATGCTATATAGACAAATAGATAATGGTTCTATAGAATCTCTGACTTGATTCAAATAATTTTAGGAAGAAAGTTTTTAGAGATGGTCTTAGTTGCTAGAAAGATGTAATAAAGTCAGACTCAAGAATACAGTGTGCCCACTCCTCAGAATAGTAACTAAGGCTGCATAATAAGAAATGCAGTGAGCTTTCTTTCTTTCTTTTTTAATATTTATTTATTTATTTATTTACTATATGTAAGTACACTGTAGCTGTCTTCAGACACTCCAGAAGAGGGAGTCAGATCTCATTACAGATGGTTATCAGCCACCATGTGGTTGCTGGGATTTGAACTCAGGACCTTAGGAAGAGCAGTCGGCGCTCTTAACCGCTGAGCCATCTCTCCAGCCCAGCAGTGAGCTTTCTTAATCACACTACGGAGAGAAATAGACTTGGGAGAATTTGGGAGAATTAAAGTTGTAAGTGTGCACTATGATAAGGCAAGGACCATGTAAATGACTGTTGCTTTGAACTTGTAATGAGTATGGTATAATGAAACAATGCTTTGAACTTAATATCGACATCCTTCTGTAACTCCCATTTTATCTCTGAGGTCATTTTCTAAAGGTATAAAAGACCAGAGAAAAGAAATAACGCTGGTGATTGAATGGTTTGCTTGGGGAGCTCTGGCCCATCCACTCATCTATCCTAAATGTATATGTCTGTTTGTCTATATGTTTGTGTGTAGGTATATGTGTATGTATGAAAGCACGCATGAATACTTGTGGAGTTGATTGTGGCAGACCAATCGGGCCTGGTGTGGGTGTATGGATGTTTGAATGTATACGTGTCTGTGCATATTTGCCTGTACAAAGCATCTTACTTCTTTTCCTTTTCCTCCTCTCTGGTTCACAAAGAGTTAACCAGCGTAGCCAGAGAGGCTTCTGGCTGATTCACCAGAGAAAGGAGCAGCAGCAGTAAGTCCTTCCACTTCAGCCCCTGCTGTTTTATGATGAGGTGCTGAACAGCTTCTAGCCTTGGAGGAACTCACAGAATGCAGGCCAGCTACTGAAGCATAGTGACTTAGACTTAAGACAGGGAAATGTTTTATGATTATACAGCAACCCTATATATCTCTTAAGACCAAGTCTTAAGACCTAAATATCTCTTAAGACCTCTGCTGCCTCAAGAAGAACCAATAAGAAATAAGACCTGCAGGGGCTGGCCCTTGGCATAATGTGGATTAATAGTCAGACCAGCAAACTTCATAAGGCGAGAGAAAGCTGGAGTAGGCTCAGGGGTAGATCAACTGCCTAGCATGTGCAAAGCCCTGGGTCAAAACCATAGGACCACAGAAGAAAAAAAGAGGAGGAGGGGGTGGGAGGAGGAGGAAGAAGAGAAGGAGGAGGAGAAAGAAGAGGAGAATGAGAAAGAAGGAGGGAGAATGAGAAGGAGGAGGAAGAGGAGGAGGAGGAGAAGAAGAGGAGGAAGAGGAGAAGGAAGAAGAAGAAGAAGAAGAAGAAGAAGAAGAAGAAGAAGAAGAAGAAGAAGAAGAAGAAGAAGAAGAAGAAGAAGAAGAAGAAGAAGAAGAAGAAGAAGAAGAAGAAAACTGCTGGGGATGTCACTAAGGGTGTGGAAGCAAGCCCTAAATGCAATCCCTGTGAAGCTGGCCTAGAGTCCCAGGTGGGATCCCAGGTTAACCTGAGCAATATAATGAGTCATCAAAAAGGGGGGCAGGGGGGACTGGCACTGGCCACCAAACCTAATGACCTGAGTTCAATCCTTAATGGGAAAAGGAGAGAACCAACCTAGCAAGATGTCCTCTGATCTCTACATTTGTGCTATGGAATGCAAACACCCCCTCAAACACACACACACACACAATAAAAACTATAAATAAAACGTAAATTTAATGTGTGTGTGTGTGTATGTATGTGTGTATATATATATATATATATATATATATATATATATATTCTGCCCAATAGCTGGGCAGAAGACACATAGGCAGGGTTTAGGTTTCCCGGACTTGGGGGCAGAGGAGGATCACAAGGAAGAAGAAGGTGCTGGAGAGGAGGAAGGAGAAGCCACCATGGGTTAAGGGTCAAGAGAACACAGCCCCGAGGGCTGCCCAACTGGAGCTAAGAGCAGCCCAGATGAAACATAATAAGTAAATAATACCTTGGGGTTATCGATAGGAAAGTAGACTCTAACAGCATGGTGGGTAGGCAGCTGCTCAGCTCTGTGTTCTTTAAGGCTTATCATAAATACAAAGGCTGTGAATGTGTCTTTCATCTGGGAACATAAATGGTCTAAGGCGGGTAGAAGGGCTGGGATTTAAATAATTCCTACAACGATCTTTGCCTCCACTAATGAGGTAGTTTTTCCACAAGCCTTTCCATGTCTACAAAACAAAAAAAAAAGGACATGCCCTGCAATGATTATGTGACGGCTGGAAGGGCAGATATAAAAACACAGCTGGCACAGTGGACTGGAGAGGATGCTCGGTGGTTAGGAGAGCATACTGCTCTTAGAGGACCTGAGTATCATTTCCCAGCATCCACTTCAAGTGACTCACAACAGGCTATAACTCCAGCTTCAGGAGACCATTTCTGGCCTCCTACACGCGTACCTATAATTTGAAAAAAGCCAAATGTACTGGCTAATTTTGTGTGTCAACTTGACAACAAACTGGAGTTATCACAAAGGAGCCTCCCTTGAGGAGATGCCTCCATGAGATCCAGCTGTAAGGCCTTTTCTCAATTAGTGATCAAGGGGGAAAGGCCTCTTGTGGGTGGGTCCATCCCTGGGCTGGTAGTCTTGGGTTCTATAAGAGAGCAAGCTGAGCAAGCCAGGGGATGCAAGCCAGTAAGGAGCATCCCTCCATGGCCTCTGCATCAGCTCCTGCTTCCTGACCTGCTTGAGTTCCAGTCCTGACTTCCTTGGTGATGAACAGCAGTGTGGAAAGTGTAAGCTGAATAAACCCTTTCCTCCCCAACTTGCTGCTTGGTCATGATGTTTGTGCAGGAATAGAAACTCTGACTAAGACACCAAACAATGCTAGCCCTGGCACCAGGTAAGACTGACCTGCATGGCTTGCCGGAAGCCTGTCTTCTTGTCCTGGATGCAGCCCACAAGCAGAAAACAGAAGGTCTCCTCTGTGACTGCATGCCCCCTTTGGATGATTTCCTGGGAAAGAGAAGAAGGCAGTCTCACTCAGAAACTATGGCAAGGCCCATTCTCACCTAGTTCAGTACCAGGACCATGCATCTCTAAGGAATAGGGACCTGGATACAGCCCTGGGACCAGTTAGAACCAGCTCCTAAGTAAAGCACCTAACTGCCCCCTATACACACACTACCTCTAGGCCTGTCATCCTAGCTCTGTTCCTAGAGGGAAGATCTTGTGCAAAGCTGACCCCAGCAGCCATTTGTATTGGAGGCTCGGTTTCCCCATTTGTGCAAAGACACCTTCTAGAATGTCTGAGCAATCTTTCAACCATGTATACAGGACAAGTGTAATCCCCATGGGCCTCTTCAGTGTCACACTGGGCAAGACCTCCTTATTGACACTTGTACCTCTCAGAACCTCCCGTCCTTCCACTCAGTACAGTGACCCCCTCTTGCTCTCCTGCTTACAGCCCACCACAGTGTGACTGAGTCTCAGAAAGGTCCTGTTGGATTTGTGTGTGAACCCCAGCATAAAGCACAGACCTGTCTCATTCCTCCTGAACATCCCAGGTGTAGGGAGACGGACAAGTCTCTCTCTCTCACTTGTCCCACCCGACTGACTTTGAAGGCAAGGAGAAAAGGGAGCCCCCACCTTGAAGACATCCAGGCACAGCCTGAGGTCTGCACACTTGGCGGCCACCTTCAGCAGGGCATGATACGTTTTCAGGTTGAGCTGGAAGTTTCTGGCCTGGAGCTGCTGTCGGAGCTTCAGGGCACTCTGCAGGGCAGAGTCCTTCCAGGGGGACTCCGCACAGACATTGAACAGAGCTGTGTATGTGGCATCCGAGGGCTCCAGGTCTCTCTTCTTCATCTGTTGAGATGGGAGAAAACTGAAGGTGTTTCTAGGAGAAGCAGCCACTTTGAAGGCCCCAGGAAAGTTTTGTTACCACATCCAACTAGCCCAGGAGCTAAGGCTGACCCAAGTGGCACCTCGTATACAGTATCCAAACTCCTGACTGGACCAGACAGGGCTGTGAAAAATGGAGCCTGTATTCCCAGAAATGCCAACAGGAAACCATCCTTTCGGGCACTTGAAAGAATATTCTAGAGCTAGCACACTTGTGTCAGGTGCTTCCTATCCTGAGGTCTGTCCAGCTCACTCTGACCATCCAGCGTGAGCACAGAGTGGGTTTGTTCTGGGAAAGGGGGACCAGCGTTCACTAACTGAGTGAGAGTTCACGAGCCAGTGAACTCACCTCAGAAACCAAGGATGAGATGGTTTTAAAAAGTTATTCATATAAACAATTCATATACCTAAATTGTCCTTCTAAAAGTGCAGTTTTAGCACTTAAGAGTGGTGGCACACGCCTTTAATCCCAGCACTTGGGAAGCAGAGGCAGACAGATCTCTGAGTTCAAGGCCAACTTGTTGTACAGAGTGAGTTCCAGGACAGCCAGTGCTACACAGAGAAACCCCCACCAACCAACCAAAAAGTGAAGTTTTGTCAAACATGTTGGCAAATACCTCTGTCAGGAGACAGGCAAGTGGATCTCTGAATTCAAGGCCAGCCTGGTCTACATAGTGAGTTCCAGGTTAGTCCAAGCTACACAGTAAGGCCATCTCAAAAAACAGAACAAGGCACTGGAGAAATGGCTCAGTGGTGAAGAACCCTGATAGCTCTAAAAGGGAGCCCGGGCTCAATTCTCAGCACCCACAAGGCAGCTCACAACTGTCTGTAACTCCAATATCTAACACCCTCAGATAGAAATACATGCACACAAAGCACCAATGCACATAAAATAAAAATAAACCAATGACTGTAGAAAGGGAGACCCTTCCTTTGCTTTGGTGACAGTCGATGAGAACTGCAGGAGGGTACCAAATATGAGGACTAGGGTTGGCAGGGTCTGCCTCTGGCCACAGGACAAGATGGCTGGGCTCTTACTTGAGACTACAGTTGTCCTGATTCATTAGGAAACAGAACAGGATGCACTGTGTCTGTGGAGAGGAACACAGACTAACTGGGCGTGGTGGCAGAGAAGTGAGAGCACATGAAGCCGTCTCTGTCACCTCACTTGATGCCCCAAGATGACCTCAATTTGGACTCAATGTCAACAAGCCCACGTCATCTGCCCCACTGTGTGACATCCCGCTCAGGACCTGCACCCAGCATGCACTCCGGAGCTTTGGCCCCTATTAATCTGACCCACACTTACATCATTGAAGAGTCTGAAAGCCTTCTTCAGGTACCCGACGCGCCCGCAGCCCCCAATCAGCACCGTGTAGTTGCACTCCAGAGGCTGCAAGCGCTCTTCCTTCAGCATCTGCCTCTCAAACAGATCCAGGGCCTCTGCAAGCTAGGGAAAGAGGCAACAGGAGAGGGGGCTCAGGACAGCTTCTGAGACCTGTAGCAAGCCAGGGAGAGCGGGGCACACCTTTGGTAGGAGGAGCAAAGCTATTCTAGGCCACACAGCCTGGGACTCATAAAACATTTCCTCAAAACAAACAAAAAACCTACCCAAAATAAAAGGCCCCCCAGAAGAGAGTGCGAGGTAGAGGGACCCTTATGATATGATACGGGGAGACAGCTCCCTTCTCCCTGGTTGCAAACTTCTGCCCAAAGCAGTGTTTGTCCACATCCAGTTCCCCACCCGATCCTGTCCCCTCCATCCTTGCGCCGTCTACTCCTGTCTTCGTTTCTGTGGTAGTACTGACGAGCTCACTCAAGGCCCGCACATGCGCAGCAGCAGACACTTCCCGCACATGCGCAGCAGTCACTTTATCACTTAACAGAAGACACTTCTTTTTGACTATGTAGACCAGGCTGGCCCCAATCTTCCTGCCTCCGAGCTGGGTAGAGATGGGTGCCACCATACCCGGCTCTCCTTTTCTCATCTGTCCATTTAAGTAATGGCTACTAAGTCCTTCCACGAGCCAGGCAAGGTCTGTTCACTTGGGGAGGTAGTGTAAAATAGGATGCCTACTCACAAAACGGCTGTTCTGGCTGGAAAAGATGCAGAAAAAG
Source organism: Mus musculus (assembly GCF_000001635.26). NCBI lineage: Eukaryota > Metazoa > Chordata > Mammalia > Rodentia > Muridae > Mus > Mus musculus. The sequence continues at coordinate 145,161,848 of NC_000071.6, forward strand.
AAATAAGCTGGGCATCACAATGTGTGCCTGTAGATCCAGCACACGGAAAGATGAGGCAGGAGCATCACGAGTTTCAGGCCAACCTGGGCTACATAGATAGCAAGCTGAAGACTAATGTAGGCTACAGAATAAACCCTTGTCTCAGAAAAGCCAAAATAAAACGGTGGTGGTGGGACAAGACGGCTCAGTGGGTAAGGGTGCTTGCCAACAAGCCTACCAACTGGAGTTGGATCTCTGGCTTCCACACAGAAGGAGAGAACGGATTCGCCCCAACTGTCCTTGTCTGTCATATATGCATCCTGGTGTGTGTATGTGCACACAAATACAGGGAGTAACACACTAAAATAAGTCCAATTAGAGGGGGAAGGGCCCGGCTGTAGCATAATTGAGTTTGTGTCTAGCTTTCATGAAGACCTGGGTTCAATCCCCAGCGCACATAAACCTGGTATAGCAGTGCACACCTGTACTCCCAGCACCAGGGAGGTGAGCAGTGCACACCTGTGCTCCCAGCACCAGGGAGGTGAGCAGTGCACACCTGTGCTCCCAGCACCAGGGAGGTGAGCAGTGCACACCTGTGCTCCCAGCACCAGGGAGGCGAGCAGTGCACACCTGTGCTCCCAGCACCAGGGAGGCGAGCAGTGCACACCTGTGCTCCCAGCACCAGGGAGGCGAGCAGTGCACACCTGTGCTCCCAGCACCAGGGAGGCGAGCAGTGCACACCTGTGCTCCCAGCACCAGGGAGGCGAGCAGTGCACACCTGTGCTCCCAGCACCAGGGAGGCGAGCAGTGCACACCTGTGCTCCCAGCACCAGGGAGGCGAGCAGTGCACACCTGTGCTCCCAGCACCAGGGAGGTGGAAGCAGAAGAGTCAAAGGCTCCGGGCTATCCTTCAAAGCCAGCCTAGGATACATAAGACTCTAGCTACAAAATGAAGCAAGGGGGTTGGAGGGATGGCATCAACTAAGAGCACAGAAGCTTCCAGAAGTCCCAAGTTCTATTTCCAGCACCCTTGTCAGGCTGCTCATAGCCACGTATAACTCCAGCTTCGGGGGATGTAACGATCTCACGTCTATGGAAAAACAGTGTTGGGGTTGGTCCTGTGCACTGTGTATTCAGATGCTGAGCTCTGTGCTCTAAGATCAGGTTGCAGTGTGACTTGGGCATTGTATTGACCAATGTGCTGTGAAGAATGCCCCCAAAGGTCTCTGATTGGATAACAAAAGGCGAGTACCTGTGACTGGGCAGCAAAGAGGGAGGTGGGACTTCACATTGAGTAGAGGAGTCTAAGGTACGGACCACAAGGAAAAGGAGAGGAGAGTGAAGGTGAAGGTCACCATGAGGTGGAATGGACCATGAGCACCAGTAGCAGGCCCTGGGGACACACATGCAACAAAGCAAGACTCAGGTGGCAAGTAATGGGGGATTTATCTGGTTATAAATAGACAAGTTGGGTTATAATAGTCTCAGAACCTGCCCGGCAGTTTAGGCTTGCAGCTGGTTAATAAAAATGCCAGGTTTCGGGCTGAAGAGACGGCTCAGTGATTAAGGACATGTGCTATTCTTGCAGATGACCCGAGTTCAATTCCCAGCATGCACATCAGGCAGCTAACTCCAAAGGATGCTCCTAACTTCAGGCACATGGACATATTACATACATACACAGATAGACATATAAATAAATAAGAATAAAAATATTTTTAAAAATACCAGGTCTCTCTGTCCTTTATTTATGAGCTAGGTGGGATAGAGTGGGGCAGAAACTCACTTCATCCTAGCACTCAGAAGGCAGAGACAGGTGGGTCTTTGAGTTTGAGGCCAACCTAGTCTACAAGGTGAATTCCAGGACAGCCAGGGCTACCCAGAGATACCTTATCCAAGAAAAAAGACAAAAATAAAGTTTAAAAAGTATTTTAAAAATAACAAATAAACCGGGTATAGTAGTTTATGCCTTTAATCCCAGCAGAGGCAGGTAGATCTCTGAATTCAAAGCCAGCTTGGCCTATATAATGAGTTCTAGGACAGCCAAGAATGCAGAGACAGAGATCCTACACCAAAAAAATAATAAAAACCAAACAAATAAAATAAGCTAGATCCACTACTATGTGTCTGTAATCCCAGTACTTGTGAGTCAGTGGCCTCTCTGTGAGTTCCAGGCCAGCCTGGGCTACATAGTGAATTCCAGTTTAGCCAGGGCTACACAGTTAAGATTGTGAAAAAGGTATAAAACAATAAAATAAGCGGGGTACTGGTAATCCCAGCACTCAAGAAGGGGAGACAGGAAGGGTGAATGTTTTAGGCTGTCCTGAGCTACAAAGTGAGTGCCAATCAGCCAGGGCTACCCAGCAAGACAGCCTTGAAAGAATGAAAATTAGTTAGAGCTGGCAACAGTTTAGAGGTCAAACTGTTAAGAGAAGAATAAGTCATGAGCCCAGGAAATGTGATACGGACAAGAAGACTAACGGGATTACCTCCATGTACTGAGTTAAAGATAGGTAAGGGGCTAGCAATATGGTTCAGCAGAGAGAGGCGCCTGCAGCGCAAGTGACCAGAGTTCGATCCCTGGGCTGTGCATGAAGGTGGAAAGGAAAAGCCAGCTCTATACGTCGTCCTCTGGGCTCCACATGTGCACCGTGGCACACACACTCACACTTGCACCCAGACAGCAATAACAGAGATCCAAGGACTGAGTAATGAACACCCCAGCTTCAACAGCTGAGAAGGCTGCACTGCCCCACATAAAATGCCAACCCAGCAGAAGGAAAACCCCAAGGTTCTCATGTAAAATGCCTACCTGTTTACCAGTTCTCTTAACTCCCTGCCTGCCCTCCGCTCAGTTTCCAGCCCAGCCTCTTCCTCCCTCAGTTCCCCAACAGTCTGCTTAAACATTCCCTTCCCAGTAGTTTCCCCAATGCTAGCAGCTCCAAGCCATAGCAACTGTGCTAGCCTATCTGCTCAGCTCAGCTCAGCTCAGCTCAGCTCAGCTCAGCTCAGCTCAGCTCAGCTCAGCTCAGCTCCTCCTGGCTCCACTGTCTGACAGTGTCTTCACTAACTGCCTTCTCACTCTGCTAGTCCCCACCCCCGGCTTTATATACATTTCCTATCCCGTTCCCAGAAATCCAAGGGGCATCCAACACTGAAGGTCATAGGGTTCTCCCAGCTAAGAATTCTTAAAGGGCCAGGGACACAAGATGAAATCACAGCACACTCTCAGACCTTTCCTTCCTTGATCAGACGTTTGCACTGAAAGAAGTACCAGTACTGAGTGTTCCTCCGGCCCCGCCACGGTCTGGGCTCCAGTTCTTCCTCCTCACCACCCTGTTCCTTGAGCTGCAGGTTGTAGAGCTGGGCCGTTGACTTGTGGAATATCCTCCGGGAGGAGAATTTGCCAGAGAGGCTCCCGAAGCTCTCTTCCTCTGCCTCCTCCTGGGGAGCCACAGTGCTGAGCTTACTGGAGTCAGAGCAGAGGCTGCTCATTTCCTTCTGGTTCCCGCTGCCCAGGGGCAGCGGGGAGGAGGAGCCGCAGAAGGCAGCTCTCAGCCGTGCAGGTCCCTCCCTGCCTCCTGTCCATCGGGTTGATCCAACAAGATCCAGGTGTTGAAGGACAGACAGTCCTATGGGGCGGGGACCGGAAAAGAGCCGGGAGAGTCTTAGGAGGTCCATCGCTGGCTGCCTCGAGCCCCTGCAGCCTGAAATCAAGAAAAATAAGGAAACCGCATCAGACGCCATATAAAAAGTCAGAAAGGAAGGGCTGGCGAGATGGCTCAGCGTGCTCTCCGAAGGTCCTGAGTTCAAATCCCAGCAACCACATGGTGGCTCACCCATAATGAGATCTGACCCCCTCTTCTGGTACATCTAAAGTCAGCGACAGTGTACTTACATATAATAATAAATAAATCTTTGGGCTGGAGTGAGGGGGCCTACTGGTGCAAGCAGGGCCTACCAGAGCGAGCAGAGGTCCTAAAAAATTTCAATTCCCAACAACCACATGAAGGCTCACAGCCATCTGTACAACTATAGTGTACTCACATACATTAAATAAATAAATAAATAAACAAACAAATCTTTTTTAAAAAGAGTCAGAAAAGAGAGACAAGTTTACTCAGAGGGTAGGCTCTGAGTTAGGAAGACCTGGCTCTGTGCAGGGTGGGGAGTGGGAGATCAGTCAAACTTACTATCTCAGCTGGGTAGAAAAGAGTCAGAAATTCAGGGTCACCCTCAGCTATAATGTCAACTTCAAGACCAGCCTGGGCTTCATGAGATTGTCTTTAAAAAGTAAGAGTAAGTCGTGATGGGCCATGCCTTTAGGCCCTGCACCAGGGAGACAGAGGCAGGAGAATTTCTATGAGTTCAATGCCAGTCTGGTCTACAACTGTGAGTCCACGCTACTCAGGGCTACCTAGAGATCCCCAGTCTCGACAACAACAACAAGAGGCTCAAGAGGGTCTCAGCAGATAAAGGTGCTTACTGCAGAGCTCGGTGACCTGAGCTTGATTCCTGAACATACTTGGAAGGACTTGTGGTACAAGCTTTTCCCTAATCTGCACTCGAGTGGTGTGGAAGGCACATATATGCACATGCTCCCTCTCACAGAGCTACACCCTCTCACCCTCGCATTCTATTTTTATTAGGCTGTGCTGGGCCTGCTTACTTTGAAGCCCTTTAATAAAAAAACAAAACAAACAAACAACAACAAAAACAAGACATAATAACAGGGAAAAGAGGTATGACGGTATTTTGAGGCTTAGCTCTACTAGGTTGACTCGCTCTCCAGGGTCTCATGTAATGCAGTCTGGTCTTGAGCTTCTGACCCTTCTGCCTCCACTTGCCAGTTAGTGGGATTACAAGTCTGTACTAACACTACCGGCTTATGCGGTGGTGGGGCAAGCACTTTACCAACTGAGCCACACCTCCTGCCCCCTTACCCGACTTTTAAACGTCTGCATTAGAGCTACACCCACAGAGAGACCTGGGACCCTAGGTCGCCCCTTGCTTCCTCTCCCCAGGCCTTTAGATCCTCCGTTTTCGCATCTGAGCTTGGACAAAGTCCCTCAGGTCCAATTTCCACCCGGCTTCCGGGTTTCCTATGAGGGTTGAACAGAAACTCACTCTGAGCGTTCTAAGCGGCGAGCCCCTAGTGAGACGTCCTCAGAGTCGAGGGACCGCGGCTCCAGAGACAGCGTTCCTGCCCTCAGCACAGACTACGGAGATCCCGCGCAGGCGCACTTGCGTCGCCGCCTCTTGTGTAAGATACAGAACCGAAAGAAACAGGCGATCGGTCGGCGGCTAGTCAGGCCTGAAGGAGTGGCCGGACTCTGAGCTCCGTTGGCTGAGTCTGGATGGGAAAAAAGGGCCGGCGCGGGCTCCAGCGCTCCCGGCATCCCTCGCGGGGCGGCGGCTGCGGCGGCGGCGGTGGCGGCAAGCGAGAAGGGGACGGGGAGAGGTAGCGTGAGTTGCGGAGAGCGGCTGAGAGACCTGAGGGGGAGCTGGGCCCGAGGCCGCCGCCGCCGCCATGCAGGAAATAATCGCCAGCGTAGATCACATCAAGTTCGACTTGGAGATCGCCGTGGAGCAGCAGCTCGGGGCGCAGCCGCTGCCCTTCCCCGGCATGGATAGTGAGTGCGGGGCCCGGCGGGTGGGTGGGCGAGTCTGATTCTGACCAGAGGTTACCCCAGCCCTGGGCCCTGGAACCCGGGACCCTCGCCTAGTTCCTCCGCTTCCGTCCTGGGACTTCCCGGTGTCACTTGAACTCGGGGAGACCTTTCCTTGGATCCTTGATCCCCGGGGACTGCTCCGTGGCAATCCTCGGGACAGCAGGACTGTGTCGGTTGTTCGCGTAATTCTCCAGTGAACGCGTGTCATCCTGAAGTGGAACTGCCTTCTCCCATCCTGCTCCAACTTCAGCAAAGTCTTAGAATGTCCCCCATTTCCACCTCTTAGCGTGCTCCTCTCTACTTTCATCAGAACTAGGCGGTAGAAGAGTCTGAGTGTATCTGACTGTCGAAGACTCCAAGTAGACCCTCATATTCCAGGCTTGCTTTAGTCTAGCTCCTGGGAAATCCTTCCCTGTCCTGGAATTGTCCGTTTTCCTCACTACCCCACCTCCGGGTCACCTGTCCCAACTCAGGCCCCCAGCGAACCTTTAGACCGAGCTATATTTACTGTCCCTCTTCATGTGATGAGATGGTTTTCCTGTTCTGGTGGGATATATCTTCCGTTTGGGGGAGCTGCTTCAATTCAGACAGAACTGTCCTCTTTGGCCAGGTCGTCCTTGCACATATGTCTACTCTTTGTTGTTGTTGTTTTTCGAGACAGAGTTTCTCTGTATAGCCCTGGCTGTCCTGAAACTCACTCTATAGATCAGGCTAGCCTTTTAAGCACTAGGTTTTTACTCAATTTGATGGCACTGCCTTGAGACCATGGAACATTTGTGTGGGGCAATAGATCCACAAACCTGTGGAGGCAAGTGTGCACTTGAAGTAAAGATTTGGGTTTCTTTAAAAAACACAGAAATAGCCGGGCAGTGGTGGCGCACGCCTTTAATCATGGCTCTTAGGAGGCAGAGGCAGGTGGATTTCTGAGTTCAAGGCCAGCCTGGTCTACAGAGTGAGTTCCAGGACAGCCAGGACTACACAGAGAAACCCTGTCTTGAAGGGAAAAAAACAAAAACAAACAAACAAAATCCAGAACCCAGAAAACTACAGAAATAGGAATATATTTTTATTTTAATCCCAGATATGGGATCTGGGGCTGCTTCAGATTTTCCATAGCAGCTGACTATGATTTGCCTCATTCCTTAGCAGGAGTGTGATACTGCCAATGGCAGATAGTTTTTGCCATTGTGTGGCATTTGGAATTCGGAGGACTCTTAAGAGGGTATATAAATGCTAGGGCCCCAAGAATGTGGGTTGTTGGTTGGTTGAGAGTTGTTAAGTAGTTGTGCACAAAAAAGGAACAACAAGAAATTAGATACCCTGACAGCAAAGACCAAACTTGCTCCCTAATCATCCGGGAGCAGTCTAACAATGACATCACCCCCTCTCTCCCTTCCATCCTTTTTTTCTCACCTATCTAGTGTTAGGGGACTAGAAGGGTGGAAGATAAAAGAACCCACAAAGTAGCCAAAGTCTCCCTAGGAGAGCCAGGGATGTGCATAGCATGGGTACCTCCGAAGCTCAGGTCCAGATTTGGTAGGTGCCTTGCTGGGCCTTGACATACCCAACACAACCACAAACAAGAAGTGCGTGCTGAGGCACCTTCCATTGCAGCCACTCAGTGATGGCTCTTGCCTTTAATCCCAGCACTCAGGATGGAGGGACAGGCAGATCTCTGAAACTGAGGCCAAGCTGGTCTACAAAGCAAGTTCTAGAATAGCCAGGGCTGTTACACAGAGAAACCCTGCCTCTGGGGAAAAAGAAAAAAAAAGAAGACAGAAGGAAATGGTGTTTCTGGTTTTTGTTTTATTTTGGTTTGTTGTTTTGGTTTGGTTGTTTTCTTTTATTTCTTCTTTTTTTTTTTTTTTTTTTTTGAGACAGGGTTTCTCTGTGTAGGCCTGGCTGTCCTGGAACTCACTCTGTAGACCAGGCTGGCCTCGAACTCAGAAATCCGCCTGCCTCTGTCTCCCAAGTGCCGGAATTAAAGGCGTGTACCACCACTGCCTGGCTGGTTTTTGTTTTTTAAGTTTACTGTTTTCTGAAAATCCACGCTGATACATCAGTGAAAACTATTTATGAATCCAAGACTTGTTCTGGTGAGTTTCTGGACTTGCTGACTGCTGCCACATGCTGGCTCTGTAGATGTGCTGCCCTCCCAGAGTTGGCTGTGTTTGTGAGGATGAATGGCCTTGCACCTATGTAATTCTATGTAGGTGTCACATATTAAGGGCTGGCCTGCTTGATCTTCCATTATATTCTTCCACTAGGCTAATGTCTAAAGAGGCCCCTGCCTGCTCTGTCATCTTCCCTGCTCAGAGGCTCAGCTAGTGATTTAGTTATTTCCTGTGAGACCATTCATTCCTTCTCTCTGTCTCATACTAATATACTTGTAAATTAACCCCCATGGGAGGGCTGAGCTGGGGGTAATTATTCTCTGATCTTGTGTTCCTTCTTACCTTCTCCACCCATTCTTTTTTTTTTTTTTTTTTTTTTTTTTGTTTTTGTTTTTTTTTTTTTTGTTTTTCAAGACAGGGTTTCTCTGTATAGCCTTGGCTGTCCTGGAACTCACTTTGTAGACCAGGCTGGCCTCGAACTCAGAAATCTGCCTGCCTCTGCCTCCCGAGTCTGAGTCCTGGGATTAAAGGCGTGCACCACCACTGCCCAGCCTCTCCACCCATTCTTAAATGTCTTGAAAGCTCTTGGCTTCCAGGAGGTTTTGAGATGTTTAGTCCCACAGTGAAGTCACATTTCACGAGTCTGACTGAAACAAGTGGCTTTTGCTTTGAGACAAGGTCTCACTGTGTTGCCCTAACTGGCCTGGAGCTAAATGTGTAGCCCTGGCTAGGCTAGAACTCAGAGCTCTGCCTGTGTCTGCCTCTGAGTACTGGGATATCCCACCATGGCAGGCATGGGCTTTGTGGTTTTTGCCAGCTCACTACATCCTGCACTAAAGGTCCTAAGAGTCCCCTCCATTGGTACCTAGCTTTAGTTGATGACTGGTTCTTTCCTTTTACAGAGTCGGGGGCTGCTGTCTGTGAATTCTTTTTGAAAGCCGCCTGTGGCAAAGGTAAGAGACCCTTGACTTCCTCACACCCTTCCTGAAGTACCCTGTGTTGTTTGTATTTTGAGGTTAATTTTGTTTCTTTAAGAACGGTTGTTTTTGATGAGCAGTCTATCATGTATTTAGGTGATTTTATGTGAGGTTTTTTTTTCTTTATTCGGTCAATAAAGGTTAGAGCCTGTGGTTGGGCAGTGGAGGTTCGGAAAGGTGGGACTGGAGGTTTCAGAGTGGGAGCAGGTAGAAAGGAGAAGAGGACGAGAAGGGAAGGAGAGAGGACTGAAGAAGAGGAGGAGGAAGCCATGATGGAGCAGAGCCATGTAGCCAAGAGAAACCACAAGTAACAAGGGTCTTATAGCTGGTGAGTAAGTTAGTATGGTATTAGATCTGCCCAATGTACGCTTATAGCTTATAATTATAGTAACTAGATTGTGTGTTTTTTACATGGGCTTATTGGAGTTGGAAATTCCAGCTACACCCTGGCCCTACTTGGCCCTCTAGCAGATTTCCAGGCCACTGGGTATCTGCCTGTATTACATTCAGTTGTATTATATTGAGATGAGTGTTCCTAAGTGAAGCCATGGCTTAGATAGGCTAGGAGGACGTTGGACTATGGTACCCAAAACCTAAACACAGACTGAGCCTGCCCGGCTTAAAGGTTGCCTTCTTTTGTTACTTTTCCTTCCCGTGGAGAGGAGGGCATACAGGCTTTCAGGGGCTTCTCATGGTCTCAGAATTACACGTAGCCATGCCCAGGGGCTGAATACAGACTTTTTAATTTCAGTGTATGCAAGCTAGTGAGCTTCCTAGTCAAAGACTGGCCAAGTCTTTCTTCTGGGGCCTCAGCAGAGGCTATGTGAGCCTAGCCCTCCATTGATTCGTAGGTGTTTGTGAGCGGGGCCTTGTGTGTCAGGTGCTTGAACAGGAAGCGCAGGTGCAGAGCAAGGGTGCTTGGAATGGATGGACTGGGAACAGTGAGTTTGGCCTGCACAGTGCAGTGCTGCAGAGTGCTGAGGCAGTAGACCTCGGAGTGGAGAACAGCTTGACCTCATGGTCTCTGGTCATGACATCATTCTCTCTCTCATTGGCTCCTGGTCTCATTCCCACGTTTGCTCAGCTCTCCTGCCTTCTGACTGTTAGGTAATTACACAGATAGTAGCAGGCTGGGCCCTGTTGGGTTCTGTTTCTCGAACCTTAGTAGTATTAGTGAGACTTAAGAATCCCAAAAGGGAACCCCAGTTTCCTAGGTAATATGTGCCACACACTATGAGGCTCCCAAAATTCCACCTCTTGCTACGAAGGCACTCTTAGTTCATGGCACTATTGCCGTCCCGTAGCCAGGAGCCATACATACGTGCTGACCAGTTACAAACGTTAAAGTGTAGTTCCTCAGCCATACTGCTGCTAATTCAGATGCTCAGCAGCCACATGAGACCAGTGGCTGCTGTCCTGGAGAGCGAAGGTGCAGAGCATTTCTTCCCATTGTGGCCAAAAATTCATTTGGGCAAGGCTAGTCTCACCTTCATTAGTCACAGACTTACTCTCAGCAGCCCTTTCAGCAGTCATGGCCGGCTTCCATTACATTCGCAGAGGGTGGCTCTCTCCCATCTGGGTGGGACTCTCCCTGCTGCAGGACACTGCTCCTGCTCATGTCTGTCACAGCTCTACAATGGTAAAGCTAACTGTCTTCTCGAGGCTGCAGGCACTTTGCATGGGACATGGCCTGCCTGGGGTCCAGGGTTCTGCTAACGGCTCTCTTTATCCTGTGAGGCTTACTCTTTTGCCATCCCTCCACTTTTTTATTTCTAGTACCCATAGACCACTAGAAGTGTTTGGTTTGTTTGTTTAAGGAACTAGTTCACCCTCCTACCCCTCTCAAGGCTTATTATGTATCTCTCTTAATACTAATGTCTGTGAAATTATGACATGATATTTTAGTGTTTTGTTGTTATTTTTGTTGTTTTGAGACAAGTCCCTGATGTGTGGCCCTGTGCCCTGGAGCTCACTATGTAGCCCAAAGTGGCTTTAAACTCACATAGATCCACACTGCCTTTGTCTCTGGAGTGCTGGGATCAAAATGTGTGCCACCATACCTGGCAGTTCTAGTTGTATTTTTCCAAAATACTTTAAACTCAAATACATGGCTATTAAATGTAAAATGACGGGCTGGTGAGATGGGTCAGTGGTTAAGAGCACTGACTGCAAAAAAAGAAAACAAACAAACAAACAAACAAACAAAAAGAGCACTGACTGCTCTTCCAAAGGTCCTGAGTTCAAATACCAGCAATCACATGGTGGCTCACAACCACCCGTATTGAGATCTGACGCCCTCTTCTGGTGCATCTGAAGACAGCTACCGTGTACTTATGTATAATAATAATAAATAAATCTTTTTTAAAAAATTTAAAATAAGGCTAGAGATGGCTCAGTAGTTAAGAGCTGTTCTTCCAAAAGACCCAAGTTCAATTCCCAGCACCCACATAGCAATTCACAGCCACCCGTAACTGCAGCTTCAGGGGACTTGACGAGCCCCTCCCCTTTTCCGGCCTCTGCAGACACTGTAGGCACATGTGGTACACAGACAGGCCAAACATTTGTTTGCTGGTATTCTGCCGAAATCCACTTGCCTTCTCCAGAGACACCAGCTCTGTTGGTTTCGGGTGGTTCAGAGACATGCAGGGTGACAGCTCTCCAGCTTTCCCTGGGTCCATTCCCACCTGAGCCTGGATCTCTCTTCACTCTTCTGGCAGGGGGCATGTGTCCATTCCGCCACATCAGTGGTGAGAAGACAGTTGTGTGCAAACACTGGCTGAGAGGACTGTGCAAGAAAGGGGACCAGTGTGAGTTCTTGCATGAATATGACATGACCAAGATGCCTGAGTGCTACTTTTACTCCAAGTTCGGTAAGGCGTGGGGCATCCTGGGAGGCCTTGCTGAGAGCCAAGCCGTGGGGGCCCACATGGCTGCTCAGGGGCCACTGCAGCTCTCTGTCTCTCTCATCTTTCCAGTACTTGGGCAGAGCCTGGCAACCTGAGCTGGCTCTTCAGTAAGGGGGTGTTCTCGTTCTCTGTCATAACTTCATGTTCTTGTGGCCGTTCAGCGTTGGGAGCACTTTGGGACATTGAGTGAGCAATCCCGATGAGCTGGCTGGAAACCATCACTGCTCGTGGCAGCCTTACCCCTGAGGTCCACATCTCCTGGCATAATCACTGCTCACCCCCAGCCTAAAGTTTCTGCCATCTCTTTGGGAGCGTGAGCTTAGACAATAGCATGGTTATCCCAGCAGTCCACAGAATAGCAAGCCTAGGGCTGACTGTCTTCCGATCGGAGTGAACCTACACTTCCCATGAAATTAAGATTGCTTTGAATGCTAATTAGAGACCAAGAGGCTGGTCCCTCCCGTTTGGGGTGGCCTAAATGGAGAAACAAGACAGAATGGAGCAGGTACAGAACTTAGTCCCCAGGGATCTGCTCTGGTCCACCATTAGGGGTGTCTCAAGAAGTTCTGATGGTCAGCCCAAGGGCTTCTGTGTTTCCAGGCCCTGGGCAACGCCACAAGAAGGTCAGAAGGCTTACAGAGGCCATGTGGTGAGCTGAGTTTCACAGCACTGTTACTAGAGGAGATGCCGGTTGTTTTAGTATCGTGGGGTTCTGGTGGTTTTGAGTCTGCATCTTGCATTATACCCTACATTGGTCTGTAATTGACGATGTAGATCTGGGTTGTCTTGAATATTCAGTGAACCTCCCACTTGACTCAGCCTCCCAAGTGCTGGGTTAACAGGTGAGGGTCACCATGCTTGGCTTTAGGTGCCGACTCCTTAGTTTCTTTTCCCGTTTTCTTTCTTTTTTTCTTTGTAAGATATGTATCATTGGGGATGCTGCTGCTTGGGTTTTGTTTTGGTTTTTTGAAGCAGTATAAGCTGAGGGGTCAAAACACACAGACAGAAATGGAATGCAGGCTTCCTTCTCAAGCTTGTCCCATCTACCACATCCATGCCGTTACCATCTCCCACCTTGTCACATAGCAGCGTGGACAGGGCTGCCCTCAGCAAGCTGTCTTGGGCTACCCTTCTTTTATGCTGATAACCACAGTCTGGGCGTGCCCCCATGTCTCTAATGGCCCCTTCACTTGCCTGTCCATTGTAGAGGAGTCTGCCTTGTGTTGCTGCTGCAGCTGCTGACAGATGGCCACACACTTGTGTTGGATCCTCTCCCTCTGGGTCTTAAAAGGACAGGCCTTTCCTTGCATGCTAGAGTTTTGCTGCAGTGGCCCAGACTCAAGTATTTGATAAACTAGGGGGATAACAGGGAGTTGGTTATGGAAAATACTGTGAAAGAAAAGTATAGAAGTAATACACACCTCAAAATGGGCTTGAGCCAAGTGATCTGCGAAGGTCCCTGAGGGAAATCCTGAGCTGGAGGCTAAGAAGGGGCCAGTGGAGGCTGAGGACTCACCTTGGGCAGCTAGCTGAGGAGCACTGGGTACTTAAGCAAGAGGGCTGGGCATTCCTCTGCACTGTACGTGGAATGTGGTAGCTTTGGTTGCAGAGCTCAGCCTGGACGTGCATCCTCATGTTGGTCCAGCCTGATGTCCTGTCCTGAGAGGTGCTGGTCAACATGTTATCATTAGCAAGGTGTATCCATGCCACAGCACACACCCAGCCTCAAACTCCCAATGTATAGTCCACCCAGTGGTTCTCAAGTTAGAAGAGTTCTCCTGCGCCACAGCTCATAGGTGTGAGGCGTAGGCAGAATAGTGATTTCCTGGTCTTAAAATATCTAGTTTGGAACTACCTTGGGATGTTCCAGGTCAAGCCGAACTAGTACCCTTCCCGTGGCAGTGATGTGTGTGAAGGCAGGACTTGTCACAGCCCCACAGACACTGCCCTTAGCTATTGCATGAGCAAGCTGGTCCTGGACGCTAGAGCCACCTGGTCCCTTTGGTTTGGGAGACAGTCCCAGCACAGTTCCTTGAGGCCATATGTACACATTTCCTGCAGGGGAATGCAGCAATAAGGAGTGCCCCTTCCTGCACATCGACCCTGAATCCAAGATCAAGGACTGCCCTTGGTATGACCGCGGCTTCTGTAAGCATGGTAGGTGACAGCAGGCCTCCTCGGGCTCACCTGATCCCAAGGCTAGATCCTCCTGGGACATCACTTCCCCTCTTCTACCTGGCTCAGCAAAACCTGACCTACTGTGGCCACTGAGGTGTTTGATTTATTTATTGTTTTCTGTCTCACGGGGTCTCACTGTGTAGGCCAAGCTGGCTTTACACTCAGTCCTCTTCTGTTAGTTTCCTATGTACTGTGATTATAGGTGGGCGCTACCCTCATTTCCCTAAAGCCTCCCAACAGGGCTGTGATACGGTGTTCCCACTTGCATGGAGAGTGTAGCACACTGTCCCCTGTGAATAAGCCATGCAGCCAGCATTTGAAGCTACACTCTGGCTCTGTACCTCAGGCAGGCTGAGCAGGGCTCTGACTGAAATGGGACACTTACACATTGCCTCACTGAAAGGCCATCTGAACAAACTGAATGCTGGGCTTTGCAGGTCCCCTGTGTAGGCATCGGCACACCCGGAGAGTCATTTGTGTGAACTACCTTGTTGGATTCTGCCCTGAGGGACCATCATGTAAATTCATGCAGTGAGTATCCTGGGTACCAGCCGTGCTGCTGCCCTCTGGGTGGTTCCTTGGTACAGCTTGGCTTGAGTCTCTGGGTGGCATCCACCCTACAGTCTGGGTAGAACTGAGAAGTGGGGAGCAGCTACTGCTGTCTGCTAATGATGATTCTGCTTCCAGAGCCCAAAGGCAGCTCTGCCTAGCCTAGCATTTCGCCTTCTGTGAGCTGTGGGCCCCTGGGGAATCTACAGGGCCACTGGTAGATGCTATGGGCCCTGTGTACTAAAATAGCTCTCATATAGTACCCTTGCAAGCCACTTAGGGACTTAGGGACTCACTGTGTTGGCCCTGAGCTTGGTGTTCCAGATACAGTAGTTCATGGACGGAAGGCAGGTGGAAGAGAGAATGATCTTTTCCCACATCCAAAACCCTAGGTTCAGGGCTCAATCATTGCTCTTGGTGGCTAATGGTGCCTGATCAAGGGCAAGGCCATTGAAATCTCTGAAGCTGGGTTCTTCTTGTCCCACAGGATTAGCATCCTTCTAGTTCCATAACATTGGCCTTGAGAGTCTAAGGCACATGTGTCCCATGGTAGCTGTGGAACTGGGCTTCTGTCTGAAGTGACATGGGGACTGTAGAGAGCCTCCCCGTCCACTGCTGCCTTGGCCACATTACCCAACCTGCAGCAGTTGTAAAGTCTGCCTGGTTTGTCTTGTGGTCCCTGCCTTCCTGAGGGACTTGCATCTGTCCGGTCAAGGGATAGCTGCTTGAGGTGAGCATGTCACTGAGTGCTGCTGTACATCCTGAGGAGGTCTTGATACTCTTCTGGACTGCTGGGGCATTTATAGCACAGTACAAGGACCAAGACAGCCACACCTTCTTTTAGAATAGCACTTGCCCAAGGGTCCCACCATCAATTGTTTGTACCAGGCAGGCCTACCCTGTGTCCCAAAATTTCGGTTGCTTTTGTTTTGTTCGGAAGATACGTGTGGTTTTTCCAAACACTGCCTGGCCCTAACTCATCTCATGCCCTGTCTTCTCATGTCCAGCCCTCGATTTGAACTGCCCATGGGAACCACTGAGCAACCCCCACTACCGCAGCAGACACAGCCTCCAACAAAGGTATTGTACCCTGCTGCCTCCCTGGCCACACTGGCCTGCAGAGATGGTCTCATTACCCACTCGGTGTGAGGTCTACTGTAGACCCCACCTGGGGGCCTTGTGTGGAGAGCAAAGGGGGAGGCGGGAGAGAGGGGATATGCCCTCTTATTCCAACTGAAAAATCAGGGCAAAGCAGTTTCCTTGTTTTAGAGATGAAGGAAGGATTGTGAGCCCCAGGGCAGGTGGGAGACACGTCCATGTAGCACAATCACTGTAAACGTGGGGCTGTGCAATTGTGGCTCAGTGGCGTCTGCCATGGGAGCTGGGAGAGAGAAGAGAGCAGGGGGACTGGGCCAACGCTGGCTGCTCTTGCTTCTGAGTCAGAACCTTCCCTTTACAAAGGAGGAAACTTGGCCTCCCAGAGGGAGGGATTTACCTGAGGGGACACTGCCAAGCAGTGGCAGACATGGGAGCTGACTTCTGGCAAGTGCCGGCATGGCTCCTGTGGGGATTAACCTGTCACAAACAGGAATAAAGGACTATCCAGACCCACAGTTCAGTCAGTGTGTCTCCCTAAGCACAAGGAAAGGGAAATGTCATGGACAAATGGGGATGTATAGTAGTGGTCAAACCAGGGCACCCAGGGCTTACAAATGGGAGTGGTGCACTGGGTCAGAGGAAGGACTGGCCTGCATGACAAGCAGGGCCTTTAGCAGGTCTGCATAAGCTAACCACCCTCCTGAAACCTCACTTTACCTGACTGGCTTTTAAGTCAGGTACCATGTCCCCTTCTAGTCCTTCCCAGGCCAGAGCCTGAGGGGCTTGCTCAGATCCCCAAACCCCTGGAGACACCAAGCAAAACGGACTTCCTGAAGGAAGCCTGGCCGTCCCTGGCGTAGGTTGCAGCTGGTAGCCTCGGGGTTCCTAGTTCATATTTCATGGGTCAGAGCCAAGATCCCATCTGGTTGGAGGTGGACTTGTTCTGGAATCCCTACCTAAGAGCCCCACTCCCCTTTCCATGACTCCTAGAGGAGGGCCCTCTCAGCCCCTAGACTGCAGGCCATCATATCAGGCTCCAACTGTTTTTCTGTGACTGTTGCTCGCCGTGTAGGCTGCTAAACATCTGGCTGAACCAAGCGTTCATCCTGACCTGAAGCTAGAACCTCAGAAACAAAAGTAAGGCCTGATCGTGCCCTCCCCCCGCTGCCCAGAGACTTCCTCTTGTCTCTTCCATCTTTTCTTTTCTACTTTTAGTTCTCGTTTTTGTGTGTCTGCATGGTGTTTTTCGGACAGCAGCTCCTGCCATCATCACCAGAACTTTCTTTTCGGCCCACTTTCCTGGGGCAGGCCATTGCGGAAGCCCTCTTCCTGCTGATTATGCAGGAGAGGTCCCGTCCTCTTTTTTTTCCTGTCCCCATTGGTAGTCCTCGTGCACGTGTTTTCCGCAGTAAAACCGTGTTGTGTAACTCTTTCCAGCAAAGTAACAATCCGCCATTACAAAGGTCGTCCTCCTTGATCCAGTTAACGAGTCAGAACTCTTCTCCCAATCAGCAGAGAGCCCCGCAGGTCATTGGGGTCATGCAGAGTCAAAACAGCAGTGCAGGCAACCGGGGACCCCGGCCGCTGGAGCAAGTCACTTGCTACAAGGTGAGTCCCAGGGGTGGGGTGGGGCAGGGGGGACAGGGGCACCATCTTCCATCAGTGGTCACTCCCTCACTCCACAGATGTGTGGTTGTTTTTGGACAGTAATAACATTTTTATTAGTGCTGATTTGCAGAGTAAAGGTAGGCCACTGTGGTGGGCTAGTCACCATCCTCCTTCCTCTACTGCCAAGGCACGCGGAGGAAGGTGCACATGTGCTATTCAATGAGTACATTGTGCTTTGAAACAAGAATTTTCAAAAAGGGTGGAGTGATGCTCAAAACAGCCACGTGTGCATCCCAAAGGACGGGGCAAATCTCTGGGCCCATGCACACAGGAATTGGATTAGGAACACACCCCAGCCCATATAAGAAGTCTTTCAGGATAGCCCTTACATGAGCTTGGGCTTATATTTGCATCTCTGAAGAGAACTGAGAAGTTCAAAGCTTGAGAGTGTACCACTGCCATCTGACAGGAGCAGGTCCCCTCATACTCTGAGGGATGAACTTGTGACTAAAAATCACAAAACATGTTGGGAAATGTCTTACATGGTAAATCAGCAGTGACCTCCATGGGGGACTTCAGACAGGCAGCTCAGTGCATAAGACGACTGTGTAATCGTGAGGACCAGAGTCTAAATCCCAGGCACCTATAGAAAGGCTAGGTGAGTGTGGCCCAGATCATTCGTAGAGACAAGATCCCTGGAGTTGTGGTCATCTGAGACCCGGCCTCAGTAGAGAGAAGTCACTTTGGTGCCTCTGTGCATGGACAGTCAAATACGCATGCACACACACGCGCACACACGTACACACACGCGCACACACGTGCACACACGCGCACACACGTGCGGAAAAAACACCGGAGGGAAGTACCTACATAAGCATGCACATGGGCTCCTAGAGTGAGCTCCATTCGTATACCCTCCTCCTTTGTAGTATCTTAGGCTCACCCATGGCTGTGCGTTGCCGGAGCTATGCAGCCTTGTTTTCTGTGTAATGGTCGGTCTTTACAACAGCGCGTGGAAATCTATGCAGCCTTGTTTTCTGTGTAATGGTCGGTCTTTACAACAGTGCGTGGAAATCTGCTCTTCTCAGTGGCTACATAAGCACAGCTTATCTACCACAGTTGTTAAGACTGTGTACGGGTTTGTTCTTAGCAATAGTCAATGCCACTACAGCCAGGCATTCTTTGAAACCCTGCTCTATCCCAGAGAAGTCTGTATCCCTGGGAGAAGGGAAGGCAATTGCTTAAAGAAAAATCAAAGTAAAAATATGTGTGAATTCAGGTGCCGCAGGATATGAGAAATGTGTGGCGCTTGGGTGGCAGAGCGTTCCTGGTAATTTCCAAAGATGGCATCCTAAAGTGTCTTAGCTGTCCTCTTGCTCCACCCAGCACCGAGCAGCAGTGTCTCCTTTATGATGCACACACTCAGGTCCTGAGACCCTAACAAGCGTGTGTGCCCGGTCCTGGAAGTAGGGCTTCCTGGTTCCTTCTGATGGTCACATAGCCCAAGGGCTTGCTGACTGCTAGCTAGACCTCCAGACCACTCATCCGGCAGCTGGATACTGACAGAATGCCACTGTGGCGGCCAGGACAGAGTTGACATGGGCATGGAGAGCTAATAGGAAGATTGCACCAAGTTGTGGCCCTTTGCAATCTCCTGTCCATTTGTGCAGTGCTAGACCAAGGCTGTCCAGGCCCTACAGAAGGGCCAAGTTAGGACCAGCGATAGCTCTGTCAGGT
The DNA here is from genome assembly GCF_000001635.26 of Mus musculus. Classification (NCBI taxonomy): domain Eukaryota; kingdom Metazoa; phylum Chordata; class Mammalia; order Rodentia; family Muridae; genus Mus; species Mus musculus. Next base: position 145,180,666 of record NC_000071.6, read on the forward strand.
AACACTGGCAGCTCTGCCTCTCCAGGCTGAAAGATTATCAGATCGCTCTGGCCCTGTGATCAAAGGCTGCCCTCAGATAGCTTTGAAATGTATGCAAGATCCAGGAGGGAAGCTTCAGGCGTAGCTCGCCCTCAGTGTTCTCAGCAATGGCTCCCTGAACTGGGGCAGGAGCCTGGTGGCTTCTGTCCGGTTGGTCCCTCCTGTCTTCTCTAGGAACCCCAGACATTGGCTCAGAGGTAAGGTGACTGTCCTGCCCTGTGGAGGGGCAGGTGGGGGAAGCTCATGATGCTGTGGAAGCCCCTGTTGGGCAGGCCTGTGGCCAGTGCAGGTGTGGGGGTGCCGGGGAGCTGCCCTGTGTCAGCCTCCTCACCTCTGCTGAGCGTCCTCACAGGCTGTGACACGGTGGGCACCGCTTTAGTTCGCATCAGAACTCTCACGCTTTTTCCCATTCCTTCCCCTCCTGTTCCCAGTGTGGTGAGAAAGGACACTACGCCAACAGATGCACCAAAGGGCATTTGGCCTTTCTCAGTGGGCAGTGACAGCAGCAGCAGCAGCAGCAGCTGGAATCACTGTGGAGCAGCCTGAGGGGCCTGCTGAGGGGAGCACGCACTTGGCTGCTGACTGTAGGACTGGCAGGACTCGGGCTGGAGCTGCAGGCATACCAGTCAGGGCTCATTTTGAGGGGCCATGTCTGTCCTTTCATTTTGCTATAATTTTTTTTGTTTAAAAAAGAAGGACCATGTGCTTCAGTTGGGTCCCCTGAGCCAGAGTTTGCCTGGACATCAGTGCCTCGTTTTTTTATTTTTTTATTTTTTGGACTCCCTGTACACTGTCCTGTTGGGGAGAGAGAAGCTGGGAAGGGCTATGCTTCGTCCTGGGTGGAAGACGGCTGGCAGTTCCCCTCAGGGCCTCATTTAAACACCAGCACCTAAAGAGGACGGGTGGATCATGTGGGGCTGTGGCCAGGTCAGCCTGCTTTCTCCATGTCCTGCTGACATCTGAAACTGTGCCTATGAATGTGATTTGAACACAGGAGCCCCTTCCTCACAAACCCGGAGCACCCACTGCCTGGCCTGGCCCTAACTGTGGGAGGGGCGCCAGGCTCCCCAGGCTGAGCTGCTTGTCTGGGCTTGCTTGTGGGCACCTTCAGCCAGTGCTGCAGACCACCCTGAAATAGCTGACCCAGTTGGTCTGCGCCTACCTCCTGCCAAGCAAGCTCTGTGCTGTCACTCAGACACCTGTGGCATGCAGAGGCCGCCCATCCTCGAGCCTAGAAAATGTGAATCCATCACCTGCAACCTGCTGGGCAAGTGGGCCTATCCAAGTTCGGTTATAAGAATACTTTCTATGAGGTTGATTAAAAAGCTTGTTTTTTAGCCTGTGTTTCATTACTTAAAGAGACTCCTGAAGAAGAGTCCCATTTGGCAGATACCAATCTCACAGAGAAGTGACTGCTGCTAGGAAGGGCCTCTGCATCCTCTCTAGTGTTAGGTTTGATACCTAGTCATCAAACGAGGCTTAGCTCTATCCCCTGTTCATAAAGGCTCCATGCAGTGAATAGTCTCCATCCCTCCCTCCTGTTGTATGAATATTTTTAGTAGATCCTGGCGCAGGGTTACTTCCCGCCTTCGACCATTTACGTTCCTGGATGGAAGACACACACACACACACACACACACACACACACACACACAACATGGCCTTTATATTTCAATATTTCTTAAGCAGAAAATAGCAGGGCAACTGCCTAACTTCCATGTTGTTAAAATGTACTTTCTCTCCATAAACCCATTATTACTAATTTCAGTGTTCCATCTTGGCTGCTCTTGGCCCTTTTACATGGCTGTTCTGGTTATCCCCCACCCCCACCCCACTCCCCAGAATTTCCTGAGGCATGGTGGCACTCTTGGTCCCAAGCCCTGGCAGGCCTATGTCTCCCCCCACCTATTAGCTGCTGGCATCTTCATTTACCAATCAGAATTAACTGGGGCAGAGTCCTTCAGTGTCTTAGTGCGAACAGTTTTGGGAACCTAAATTAACATTAGAAGACAAGCAGCATGCAGCAAACCCACTACACTCCCCTAATCCCATAAGCAACTGATAGCTTGTCCTTAAATCCGAAGGGTCAGGAATGGTGGGTGCTTTGGGACAGCCATGAGCTTGCTTCAGACAGGCCAGCACCTCTTATCCATCCACTAGCTGTTGACTAGCCATTTTACCAGTTGCTGGTGGACCTCATACAGAAAGGCAGAAGACATTCAGGCCAACCCCAAATCCTCTGCCTTGTTAAAATGTCCAGGAGTGGGCTGGAGTGATGGCTCAGTAGTTAGGGCACTTAACTGCTTTTCCAGGGGCCCTAGCTCCATAACTAGTACCCGCAACCATCCACAGCTCTGGTTCTAGGGGACTCAGTCTCTTCTGGCCTCTGTAGTGCCAGGGACACAAAGGATGCAAGCAAACACCCATACACTTTTTTTTTTTTTTTTAATTAAGTAAAAGCATTAGCTGCTCTTAAGAGTACCTGGGTTCTATTCCCAGCACCCATATGGCAGCGCATGCGGTGACTGCAGTTCAAAGGGATTTGATCACCTTTTCTCATCTTTGTGGGCATGAAGCACACACTGTGCACATGCATGCAGGAAAAATACCCCAAAGAGCCAGATGTGGTGGCACATGCCTTTAAGCCCCAGCATTTAAGAGGCAGAGACAGGCTGATCTCTTGAGTTTGAGGCTAGCCTGGTCTAGGTAGTCAATTTTAGAACGACCAGAGCTAAGTAGAGAGACCCTGTCCCTAAAGAGAAAAACTGTCATGATTCATACTGTATTAGCAACCAGTGGCCACAGCACCTCTAGACAGCCACAGTACTTATGGTAGAGGACAAGTCTCTAGACAGCTGGAAACCCCAGATAATATGCTGCCCTGCAGTGAGCTAGCTCGCAATCCCAAGCACACAATGGTGTACAGAGCCCCACAGGTTTCATGAACCAAAATCCTGGACTGTGGACAAGTCAGAACAATGACTACACCAGGCAAGCAGTATGTGAACCAGTCACCTTTTATTGGACACTAGTTCTCAGTCAGGGTATGAAGGTTCAGCCAGTTGAATTCTTCCTAGGTCGGAGTGGGGCGGGCAGTTATGCTCGGCCATGCAATGCCCTCCAGCGACCCCTCTTCAGTGGTACTTGCGTCGCCGCTCATGTTCTAGAAATAGGAAAACCAGTCTCGTACCAGGTGTCCATGTGAAAGCAGAGTGGCGGCAACAGACCACAGTCATCTCAGTCCTTCCTGTCCTTTTCTTCCAGATAAGTTAGGACCTGCCACCTGGCTAATTTCTTCCCGTGTCAAATGGCGACACAGTTATCCATTATAGCCCCGAAACAAAAAGTGTCACCCAGGTCCAATGAGACTGGCGAGCTGGTGCTGTGAGAACAGCCGTGAAGCCTACTCAGAGGCCCATGTTCCCACCCAGTCGTCCACTGGACACCAGCAGCCCAGGTCTGTGACGGAGGAGCGCTGTGCTTTGTCAGCATGTATAATCCCTGGATCACACACTCGACTACTTACCTTCCTCTTCACAGTAGCTACTAGGAGAGTAAGCCAGTGTTCAGCATTTTATAGTATGCTTCCCAATCACTAAACTTTAGCCTAACTCCATCTTATTTTTCCTGGGTTCTTTCTCCTAGGCTCCTCACTTAAACTGGTTTCACACATACCACACCACATTACTGTAACTTCCTCTCAGGTGGAAGAACGCACAGGTCAGGAGCACCCCAGAGCTCCACTGCTAACAGGGTGGACTGCCGTATCGAACTAGCAAAGCCACGTTCCTGGGTAGCAGGGACCCAGGTCATGCTAGAGGACTTACTGAGTTCCTTGTAAGAAATGCAGTAGCTGAAAACCACGTAGGCTGCCAGGACCATGCTAATCCCCGAGATGCTGCCTTTCCGAACGTTGATGTACTTGTTGTAATACCGGTCATACCCTGCAAGAGAGGAGGTGCTCACTAGCAACAATACTGACAGTGCACGGTCGCATCCCTAGGGCTACACTTACGCTGATGTTGGGTAACACAAATACCCTGTGATGTTCTATCTCCATAACCCAAGACTAGCCCCGGATCTGAAGCCCATTCAACAGGGCACCTACCCTTTCTTTGGCTTTAATCGTGTGGATGTGGCTCAGGTTGTTAGTCTATATGCTCTTACCTTACCTCCACCTCTTCTAGCCTGGGAACCCTCTTACTCTAACTGTGCTGCAGATTCCAACCTCCAGGAAGGGTCACTTCACTGTAGCCCGAAAGATTGGCCAAGCCCTTCATTGTGGTTTGGTCTCTTGCTATGTACTGTGATGCTGAATTCTATACCCAAAAGGTCTAGGCCTACATGAGTGACTTCTCGTGTTTACAAGCTTTTTTAAACCTTGTTCCCTGATTTAAAACTACTGGTTAGGCCGGGCAGTGGTGGCACAAGCCTTTATCCCAGCACTTGGGAGGCAGAGGCAGGTGGATTTCTGAGTTAGAGGCCAGCCTGGTCTACAGAGTGAGTTCCAGGACAGCCAGGGCTATACAGAGAAATCTGTCTCAAAAAAACAAAAAAAAAAAAAAAAAAAAAAAGAAAGAAAGAAAAGAAAAACTACTGGTTAAATAAAATTGGCTACAGCCAATTACTGGAGGGATTAGAAGTAGGTGGGTTTGGAGTGACCTTGTTGCAGGAAGAGAGCCAAGAAGAGGAAGAGGAACAAGAGGAGAGAGGAAGCCGCCATATGTTAGGGGAGCTGGACTATAAGTGCATGGCCAGGAGAAGCAGCAAGTACCTGGGGGACACCACTGGGGAGGTGGTCAGGGCAGCAGTAAGACGAGTAGATCAGGGGTCACCCCCAGTAATTTTCATGGCCAAATAAAATAACCATAGTCTGAGTCTTATTTATTTGTAAGCTAGTCAGAGATGAACTTAAATTGGTTGTACTATACTTCCTAACAGCACTGAATGCCTTAAATGTCAGGGGTAGGGTTAATAGATGCAGTCAGGTGCACTCACCAGAGAGGACACAAGCATACTCTAGTTAGTGAAAATACATGAGTGAGTCTGGTGAGACAGTGCATTGTAGGTGGAGGCAGAAGGATCACAAGTTCAAGGCTCTCCTCAGCTACATACTGAATCTGGGGCCTGCTTATCTGATACTGTCTCATAACCAACACGGCACCTGAGGAGTAAAGGCAAGGGCATCTCTTGAGTTCAGGTTGGCCTTGTCTACAAGTTTTATGCTAGCCATGGCTATATAGTGAGAGCCTAACAATGAAACAAAAGCAACAACAATTAAAATGGGATGATCTGATAGGGATTAAAATTTTTAAATAGCAATGGCTGCCTGGGAGGAGCTACAGGCATGGGCATAGGCTATACAAATTTCCTGGACAGCTATAATAGACGTGGGGGTAAAGGTAGAATGTTCTAGGGGCAGAACTGGAAGGAAAGCCTTAAGCTAGGCCAAGTCACAGGAGTAGTAGTGTATGGTGCCCAGAGGAGGCCCAAGGCCATGCACACGTCCATCGGACGATCTGACCAGTGCTGCACTTACTAAGTAAGGCCTGAAGGACGAGCGCCTGAGCGAGCCCTCTGAAGTGTTTTAGGATGCTTGAAGGATGGGCACTCGCAGGCTGGGACCACCACTATCCAAACTCATTCTCTTCTCAACCAAGTCTCTTTTTGTTTGTAATCTTTCTTTTTGAGACAAGAGCCTCATGTTCCCCAGGCCAACAGATTTGCTAACAGCTGAAGGTGACCCTGACCTCTGGACCTTGGTGCCTCTAGCTTCCTAATGCTACAAGTACCGCTGTGTGGAACCACACCTGGCTTTCAGTTTCCTCTAAGAAACTGATCCTGAGCAATAAAGTTATTCTGAGCTGGGCATGGTGGCACCATTACTTGGGAGGCTGAGGCAGGCTGAAGGAAGTGCAAGGCCAGCTTGAGCCTTATAGCCTCAAAACACTGCAAAACATTTCCTAAGCCAAAGCATTTCAGTGCTCACCTTTGCGGTTTAGGGGTAGAATGTGTGCTTGCCAATGGTACGTGTGCTCTCACATTCACGGCTGTGAGAGCAAAGTGTGTGGAGGCCAGCGATCACATCAGGTAGCTTTCTACCTGTCTCCACCAGGTCCTGAGGCAAGGCTACTCACTAGACTTGGAGCAGCCAGTGAGCTGGGATCCTGTTATGTGCCTCTCAGTGTTAGAACTACAAACAGACACTGTTTTTTACATGGGCTCTGGAAACACAAGCTCAAGTCCACATTACCCACTGAGCCATTTCCCTTGCCCACACTGTCACCCAAATACAAAAACCTCAGGAGTTAACCACCATCATCACCCCGTCCACAAGCCCATCAACCTCAGCCAGTGCGGCCCTCGCTGGCCGGGTTAAGACCAGAGCACTGCTTCTGCCGTCTTGCCCGTAGACACCGACCTCTCCGAAAGGCTCCGGCAATGCCACTGGGGGTGAAATCCCGCATCATTATCCAGCTCGGCAGCTCTCCAAGTTTGACTTCCATGAGCTTCTTCTCCTTCAGCGGCACTGCAAGAAAAACAAAACACAGAATAGCCCTCCAGCAACACAACACTTCTCCCATGTCATTTTCAACTGTCCCTGCAAGTAGATGAAGTACACAGATGCTGCACGGGAGCCGTTCTGTGAATAAATATAACACACTAAAGATGATACTGTAAGGCCTAAGCCTATGTAATGGTAGAGCTGCTGCTTAGCAAAGCCTTTAAACACCAGGGCCTGGAGAGATGGCTCAGAGGACCTGGGTTTAATTACCAGCATCACACAACGGTCTGTAATTCAATTGCCTCTGGTCACCCCCAGCACCGACTCCTATGTGGTATGCAGACATACATGCAGGCAAAAGCACACATGCACATAAAAGAAAGCTTTCTAAATGAACAGTGTCTAACAGCTTACTGAGAATGACTGTAAAAAAGAAAGCTAAGGACCACAGGAGAGAATAAAATGGAGCAGCTTAGGACACCAAAGAGCTAATCCTGAAGCCAAGCAGGGAGGCACACACCTATAATCCTGGCTCTCAGGAGATGCAGACGAAATATCAAGATGTCATAGGGTGAATGACAAACAAACCTCTATCTCAAAAAATAAAGACCCCAGCCAGGCGTGGTGGCACATACCTTTATTCCCACCACTCGGGAGGCAGAGGCAGGTGGATTTCTGAGTTTGCGGCCAGCCTGGTCTACAAAGTGATTTCCACGACAGCCAGGGCTACACAGGGAAACCCCGTCTCGAAAAACCAAAAATAAATAAATAGATAGATAGATAGATAGATAGATAAATAGATAAAATAAAATTAAAAAAAAAAACCCTAACATTTTCCAAACTCAGGTCCTCTGCAAGAGCAACGAGTGTTCTTAACCACTGAGCCAGCTCATCAGCCCTGTGGTATCTTGTCATCACAGAGTTGTAATAATAATTACCCTGCATTGAGAGGAACCCATACATAGGAAGGAAACATATCAAACCTCACAACTTGTTCCATGCTCTGGAAGTTGATCTCAGGATAGCTCTGTCCAAGTCCTGGGGTAGCCCTAGGGCATGTGGAAGAACCAATCTCCACAACTGTGGCTTGCATATGCTTGCACACACAGAATACTGTAACAAAAATTATTTTTAAAGAGCCGAGCATGGTAGTGCATGCATTTTATCATCCCAGCATTTGGTAAACAGAGTCAGGCAGATCTCTATGAATTCAAGACCAGCCTGATCTACATAGTGAGTTCCAGGACAAACAGGGCTACATAGAAAGACCCTGTCTCCAAAAATAAAAGTAAATAATTTCAAGATTTATTCTTCTGAAGTTGGAGAGATGGCTCAGCAGTTAAGAGCACTGACTATTCTTCCAGAGGATCCAGGTTCAATTCCCAGCACCCACATGGCAGCTTACAACTATCTGTAACTTTATTCCAGGGAATATGACACCCTCATATAAACATACATGCAGGCAAAATGCCAACGCACATCAAATAAAAATACATCATTTAAAAATTTTAATATTTTTATTATATGTACATGGGTATTTTGCCTGCATGTATGGATACGCACCATACTCATGCTTAGTGTACACAGGTCAGAAGAGGGCATCAGATGCCCTGGAACTAGGGTTTCAGATGAATATGAACCACCATGTGGGAGCTGGGAACCAACCTTGTGTCATCTCCACTCACCGAGCCCTCTCTCCAGCCCCAGACAACACCTCCACTCCCAAAGCTTCCAAATCGTATGTGCTACTGGTAACTGTTAAAAACCCATCAATACTTAGGAGGCGTGACCTCCAGATCCTTCACTAGAGTTACGCAGAATCAGATTGTGCGAACCGACCTCACTCACATACCCCAAGGGAAAACCAGATGCCCAGTTCACACCAACAGAACCCTTCATTGTGGGGTGGCCACTTTCTCACTTATCTTTGTTTTCTGAGACAAGGTCTCTCTCTATAGCTCCGGCTGTCCTGGAACTATGTAGACCAGGCTGAGCTTGAACTCAGGGATCTCCCTGCCTTCGCCCCCTGAGAACTGGGATTAAAAGTATGTGCAGAGCCTGCAAAGTTGTTTTCTGACCTCCATACAGTCCCCGTGGCTCTTCTGCACATGTGCACATGCACGCGCACACTCGAGAGAGACAGACACACACTCATGAACATACATACTCATGTGCCACCATGCTCGCCTTTTTTTTTTTTTTTTTTTTTTTTTTTTTTAAGACAGGATCTTATGTAGCTCATGCTGGGCTCAAACCTGCTGCTGTATGTCAATGGATGTCTTTGGCATGGCGGATCCTGCTACCTTCCAAGTGCTGGAGTTACCAGCTTTATGTGGTGCTGAGGATGGAACCCAGGACTTTGTGCCTGTGGGGCAAGCACTCCACCAACTGAGCCGCAACCCGACTACTCCACCCCTCCCCAGCCCCGCCCAGTATCTTTCTTGAACTGAGTCATCTTTTTGTTTGTTGGTTTGGTTTTTTTGAGATAGGGTATTGCTATACAGTACCGGCTAGCCTTAAACTCATGGATAATCTTCTTGTTTCAGCTTTCCCACTGCTAGGGTGACAGGGGTACAATATCAACCCCCAGCTGGCGAAGTGTACTAAACTCTTTAGTCTTTCCTTCAAAGGTCTCTTCACACTAACCCTCTACTTAAATAAGATTGCAAACTTTAAGCTGGGTATGATGGCGCATGCCTTTAACCCCAGCACTTAGGAGGCAGAAGCAGAGAGACTTTTATGAGTTCCAGACAAGCCTGATCTATCTAGTGAATTTCAGGATAGCCACAGCTATTTAGGGAGACCTTGTCTTTAAAAAAAACAAGAAAAAGTGATAGGGGTGGTGGTTGTGGCAGTGGCGGCACACACCTTCAACCCTAGCAATTGGGAAGGCAGAGGCAGGTGGAGTTCAAGTTCAAGGATAGCCAGAGTGGCAGAGAAATCCTGTAGGGGTTGGGATCCAAAACTTCTATTTTTTCAACTTTTTTTTTGGAGAGGAAGGCCCAGGCTGACAATTGTGCTTCTTCAGCCTCTTGAGCAGTGTCATTAATGCTCTTCCCGTTGTCTCTTCTGAAAGCTGTGTTCACTAACCATCTCCTACCATTTTACAGATAAAATAGCTGCTAATGCCCCAGGTGGCAGTGACCTACACCTTTAAGCCCAGTACTGGGGAGACAGAAGCAGGTGGATCCACAGATGAGTTCCATTACAGCTGGAGCTACACAAAGAAATCCTATCTTGCAAAACCAAGTACCAAACCAAATCAAAAAGGCTCAGCTCCTTCACACCCCGTTTTTAGACACCCCCCCCTTCACCTTCCCAGGCTGAGATAAAGAACACTGTAACAAGCTAAGTACAGTAGCATAGGCCTGTAATCCTAGCACTCAGAGATAGACGCTAATACATCACGACTGTGGCAGCAAGTTCATGACCAATCTGGGCTACATGGTGAAACCCTGTCTCAAAAGGAGGAGGTAGACAACTGTGAAATGGCTAGCCTGGCTACTGGAGTTCCTCGGAGTTGTCCTCGAACCTGGACACAAGCTCCAGCATTCCCATGACCATACCTAGACACGTGTGGGACACATAATAACAAAAACAACAATAATGTGTAATCCCAACAGTGCGCAATGAATGTGTGTGGAGATTGACTCGTACGTGTTAAGGGAACATCTGCTTGTCTGTCACAAGGACATTTCTGAAAGGTAATCTCATTTATCATGAGACCCGCCAACCTAGGTCTGAATCCCAGCGAGGCTCTCTCAGGACTGGTGACCTTGAACAGGTCACTTCACCCCAGTAGGCGTATTCAGTCGACACGTATGTAACATAATGTGGTGTCGGGAACCATTCTAGGCATTCGCTGGTCCTGGACCGTAATCTGAAAGCCTCATCTCCAGGGAGGTCCAAGCGCTGCCCAGCGTAAAGGTTCAAGTGACCCTGCCTGTGTCAAGTCGCGCAGGAAGAAAAAGCAGCAGCTTAGTCCTCCGCGGAAGGACAGACAAATGGTTCCGGGCAACGCATGTGCAGGCCCCCAGAAGCCTCTCCGTGCTGACTGGGTCTTCCACCGCCAGGCCAGGCGATGCACAGCAGAAATCCGCTGCAGAGTGGAGGGAGGAGGGCGGGAGCACAGGACCTTATAGTAAGTGTCCAGCGCGCTTCCGGGGAGGCTTCAGTGAAGCCCCGGGTGAAGAGCAAGAGTTCCCGCGGTTCCTTCTCACCCCACTGTGGCCCTGGAGCCTGTGCCCAAATCGGGCTTCCAACCCCAAGGCCAGGAAAGGGCCGAGTACTCACCGAGTGACGCCATCTTGAAGTCCTGGTGTCCGCAGAACTCCAGCCGCGCGCAAAGGCTGCTGGGAAGGGCGCACGCACCCCTGCCGGAGCGGGAAGCAGAGGCTCATGGGAAGTAGATCACCACTTAGGTAGAGCATTTTGAGACCTATCCCAGGCGGAAGCAAAGGACAAAAGAGAAAAGGGACCTTTTGACTTTTTGCCTTCTACTTTTGGATCTCTCATGAGGAATGAGAGGCTTAGGGGTGTGGCTCAGTCCCGGAGTGCTTAAGGCTCTGGTTCCATTCCCAATGCTGAAAAGAAAGAAAAGCAGAGAAGCCTTGAATAGGAACATTTGTTTTAACCCTCCCCAGTCCCTTTTACTTGCTATTCACTGCTCTGACCCCCAAATCCCTCTGAAGTTCCACTCCACATGCTTAAGTGGTTTCCATGATGATTGCAAACACGCCTCCACAGCTGACACCTGCTTAAATGGGTATTTTCTAAAGCTCGTAAAGGTAGTTTTTTTGACCCAAAATCAGAAGTATTAGATTTAAGCCATGTTAGCGCCAAAGTCAGACTACTATATAGCTACAGGCATTATCTTGCCATTAATTCCCAAATTTGGGCCTGAAATACAGCAAGACTGTATGCAATAACAGAGTTAGTCTAGCCTGGAAATCAGTATATGTTTTGGGTTGGCCTGAAACTTTTAGCAGTGACAACTCATGTATGGGAATTATATGTGTGCACTGCCTGTATAAACTGACATAACCACTCCATGGTATAATTAAGGTGAAGGTTTTTAAAATTATTTTTATGTACATGGGTGTTTTGCCTACATATATGTCTGTGTACCACATGCATGCAGGGCCCACTGAAGTCAAAAGAGGTCATTGGATCCCCTGGAGCTGAAGTTAGAAAGACAGTAGTGAATTCCTATGTGATTTGTGGTAATGAAACCTGGGTCCTCTGAAAGAGCAGATAGTGCTCTTAACAGATGAGCCATCTCTCCAGCCCCCATAAGGAAAGGGGATTTTTTTTTAAAGATTTATTTATTTATTATACGTAAGTACACTGTAGCTGTCTTCAGATGCGCCAGAAGAGGGCGTCAGATCTCATTACATGTGGTTGTGAGCCACCATGTGGTTGCTGGGATTTGAACTCAGGACTTTTGGAAGAGTAGTCGGTGCTCTTAACCACTGAGTCATCTCTCCAGCCCCCAGGAGAGGGGATGTTTATTGTAAATATGAGTGAGAGGGAACAGCCAGAGGCATCTGGAAGAGCAGAGAGAAGTAGACTTAACATGGGCATCTGACTGGACATGGTCAGAGCAATCTAAGAGTGAGAGCATGGGGTAGGGTGGGAGTGAGAATAGCAGGCTTATAAGAATGATTCGCTGGAGGGGTGGGGGGAGTCCAGGAGCTAAAGGGAGAAGCATAGAGAAGATGAAAAGAGCCAGAATGCTATAACATGGCCTTTGCTGTGTGTAATGGGTATTTGTGATATTGAGAGACTGGAGGCCAGCATGCATTTTGATATGCTGGTAAATGCCAAAGGTAAGGAAAATGACTCCTTTTGACAGAAAACTGGGCTTCCCGATTCCTTTTACCTGCTATTCACTGTGGAATAGTCACAATTCTTTTTACCGTTCCTAAGGAATGGTGGCTTTTATCTAACCACCAGAAATCCTCCTATAGTCCAAGTTGTGCTCATTTCTGGGTTTTTGGAAGGGGAGCAGGGCACTCTAGCTATTAGTATAGAAGGGGGCTGTAGTCGGCTCAGTTACCATTTCCCTGAAGGGGCTGGGTGGTCCCACATGGGTCATCATCTTAGTGTCTTAAGTGATTCTATCTTGGACCAAAGATCTACACCAGCCCAACATTTCTTATGTCAAGTTCCCAAGTGCTAGGATTACAGGTGTTTACCACCAAACCCTGCTTCGCCTCAGAATGCTTGAGTCTGCCTGTATTTAGAGTTGAGTGTAGAGCCAGTATCAAGAGTTCAGCTCTGAATGCTTTTGACTTTTCAAGATTTTAATGAGCAAGAGAGAAGGAGGCAGTGGGTGTCACAGGCCTTTGACCCCAGCACTCGGGAGACAGAGGCAGGTGGACCTCCCCTCAAGATCAGCCTGGTCTACAGGACGAGTTCCACGCCAGCCAGGGCTACCCAGACTCTGTCTTGGGGCAGAGGGGAAGCAAGAGAGGAGTCTCATTCAAGGGTCCCATTTATCTACTGCTTTGTGTTCATGAAAGGATGAATCCATTATGCTTAGAGTTGTCACTAATACAATTATAGGCCACCTTCCAGCCACTTGCATGTTTAGTCTCATGGGAAAGCTGGATAGAGTGGCACACTGCAACAATCCCAGGACTTGAAAGCCTTAGGCAAGAGGATCACTGTGAGTTTGAAACCAGCCCAGGCTAAAGAGTCTTTGTCTGAAACAAAAGGTCACAAAACAATTTTCATTTTGTTTTGTTGAGATGTTGGAGTCATTGGACTTAGGGCCTTGTGCATGGGAGGCAAAGGTTTTAGCACTGAGCTATAAAGCTCTCCTGAGCATTTCTGGAGGTCCTAGAAGCACATGTATGGTCAAGGCCTGGGGCTCCACTGCATTATCTTGGTACACACAGTGGAATCTTTCAGCACTAGGGATAACTCCAATAATACGGCTTCAAAGCAAAGTGGAATCATGTCCCAGGTCTTGGGCATTTTAAAAAAGATTTAGTGTGGGGGTGAGGCATGTATGTGGCATAGCATGTATGAGGTTAGAGGAAACCTTTTGAGTATCAGTTCTTCCCTTTACCATGTTGGTCTTGGGGATGGAATTCAGGTTGTCGGACTCGGTAGCAAACACCATTATGCTCTGAACCACCCCCTTACGCCTGACGCCATAGGATTCAAGTGCTTCAGTACTCAGTCTTCTCCTTTTGAAGACCCCAAGGATGTCCTCCTGGACCACTTCCTTCTGTCTCATGAGAGACCTCAGAAAAAGATTATAGCTATAGATGGGTATGGTGTTTCTGGGGCTCAAACTCGGGGTATTTGTCACCTTAACTGCTGAGCCATCGACCCTGCCCTTTAACCCTTATCATTAGACATCTCAAACATGGCCCCATTCATCTTTGGAAAGTTCCCTATATTCCTTCTCCCTCCTCTGCAGTTTGTGTGTGTGTATATATAAAACTTGAAAACATAATTGGGCCAGTGAGATATCTCAGTGGGTAAAGACAATGATGCCAAGCATAATGACCTGAGGTCATCCCTGGTACCTACAGGTAGTTAGAAGGAAACCAACTCCTTCAAGTTGTCCTGTGAGACATAATGAGATCCTGTCTCAAAAACCAACCAAACAGAAAGGTTCAAACGAGACCTACTGTCTTGTGTGTGTGAGGCCTAAGGAAATCTGTAAGTGACTGAGATGTCCCAAACGACAATGCACCCTCGAGACAAAGAAACAACTGAACAATCACAACAAAAGTCATGTTGGGGAAGGTGGTGGGCACCTTTAATCTCAACATACAGGAGGTAAAGCCAGAGGCAGGATGACCTCTTGAGTTTGTGGCCAGCCTGGTCCACATAGCTACTGCCAGATAGCCAGGGCTACACAGTGAGACCTTTTCTCAACAGTAGCAACAACAAAAGCCACGTGAGTCACGCAGAGACACATGGAAGCTAGGAGACTGAATTTTGATGGATTCTTTGGTGTCGGACAAGGTGTGTACTCTGTCTAAATCTTTCACCACATTGAAAACATTTATACGGTTTTTCTCCTGTGTGAGTTCTCTGGTGTTTAATGAGGGTGGCGCTCTGACTGAATCTTCTCCCGCAGACGACACACGCATAGGGCTTCTCTCCTGTGTGGGTTCTCTGGTGCTTGAAGAGGTCTGAGCGCTGTCTGAAGCTCTTCTCACAGTCTCCACACTTGTATGGTCTCTCCCCTCTGTGTAGTCTCTGATGTCTGAACAGGCTGGAAACATGAACGATCTCCCCACACTCCTCACATTTATAGTACTTCTCACTGGCATGGGTTCTCTGATGCCGACTCAGATGTGAGCTCTGCCTGAAGCACTCCCCGCATTCTGGGCATGCATATGGCTTCTCACCTGTGTGTGTCCGCTGGTGCTTAACGAGGGCAGCGCTCTGACTAAAGCGTTTCCCACACTCTTGGCACTGATAGGGCTTCTCACCTGTGTGGATTCTCTGGTGTTTGAAGAGGTCCGAGCGCTGTCTGAAGCCCTTCTCACAGCTATCACATTTGTAAGGTTTGTCTTCCTGGAACTGCCTCTGGGTCTCAAGAAGCCCTACAGCACTGTCCACAGAGCTGTGGGGCTTCACTGAATGGCATTTCACATGGAAACCTTGTTTGTGGTCATCCCCACACTGACTGTTGGTGCCCAGTCCTTCTGCTGTCTGGATGTGCTGACCAAGGACAGAACTGCCACTGTTCTCAGACTCATTGTTTTTAGAGTCCCTTTCCTCTCTGGACACACCGATGAGAAGCGGGATGGCAGTGCGTCCTTGCTCTTCAGAACCCTGGAGCTGCAGCAGTACAGCAGCTTTTGGCAGCTTTTCTTCCCAGTCCTCAGAGGGGTCACCACATTTGGTAAGTGCTGGGACCATTCCCTGGGATACTTCTTGTAGCCATGCCTGTGGCTCTGCCTCCTTTAAAATTTCCTGCTTTAGAATCACATCTGTGTTCACAGTTCGTGTTTCCAAGCCTGAAACATGAAAATAAAAGCTGCTATTATCTCACGCCTGTGTGACAGTGAAATAGAAAATGCTGGTAAAGGAAGTGCCTCTAGCAGGCTTCTAGGTGTCCTCCTCCAGACTCTCTATGTGGAACTGAGCCCAGCAGGGGTATGCACTTTGCCTGTCCAGTCAAAAGCTTTCTTTCTGTACTTGTGCCTACAGCTACCAAGGCATTCCTCCCTAGTCCTATTGCACAGCTACAATAGGAGGTAGACACAGAAAGGATATCAGAACAGGCTGATAGCCTTCATCCCATGAATGTGGGCTGGGTTAATATGAGAAAATCACCCCAGATAAGCTATAACGGGCATAGCTGGTGATGCCAACATATGAAGGCAAGGTTCCAATGCCAGTTCAGCCTAGCATTGGGTGAAGGTGCATACAAATTGTCCTCTGGCCTCTACATATAAACCTCTATATGCATGTCCACCCACACAAACACATACAGATGGGGAGGGGCAGATGAGATCCCACCTCTAGCTGAGAGACTGTGGGTCATTAATCACTGCTGAGGGAGTCAAAATGATTTTTCTTCAAGATGTAGCCATTGTCAAGTTGCCTGTGCTTTGAGAAACTACCCCACACTCCTGCACATGCAGCCTTAATTAAAACAAAACACCACAAACTGGAATGTCGGAGGGAACATTTGGGGAAGAAGGGGTCCAGAGGAGGGGAAGGGATAAGAGAGGAATGGGGGTTGATTCTAATCAAAGTACATCATATATATATATATGATTAAAGAACAACTAAAAAGTTGAGCCGGGTGTGGTGGCGCATGCCTTTAATCCCAGCACTCAGGAGGCAGAGGCAGGCGGATTTCTGAGTTCAAGGCCAGCCTGGTCTACAAAGTGAGTTCCAGGACAGCCAGGGCCACACAGAGAAACCCTGTCTCGAAAAAACAAAAACAAAAACAACAACTACAACCAAAAGTTATTTTTTTTTTTTTTTTTTTTGGTTTTTCGAGACAGGGTTTCTCTGTATAGCCCTGGCTGTCCTGGAGCTCACTTTGTAGACCAGGCTGGCCTCGAACTCAGAAATACGCCTGCCTCTGCCTCCCGAGTGCTGGGATTAAAGGCGTGCGCCACCACGCCCGGCTAACCAAAAGTTATTGAGGGCCAGGTGTAGCGGCACATATCCTGAATCCCAGCACTCTGAAGGCCAAGGCAGGGAGATCTCTGAGTCCAAACAGCCTGGGCTACATAGTAACTTCCAGACCAGGAGAGTTACAGTGAGACCCTGTCTCAAAAACACAACAAAAATTATTAGAAACAAACATATGTACACAAAATAAAATAGAGAACAGAAAAACCCAGCCTAAGTCACAAAAGAACTTCTAAGGCTCTTAACCCATGTTTGTGAATGGCAAACTAGCTCACAGATCATAGAGACCTCAGCTACTAACCCTGCTTTGCAAAAACTGTCAACCTGACATAGCCCATGGAAGGAAAGCCTCAACTGAAGCACCCCTAGATCAGACTGGCCTGTGGGCTCTTTGTGGGGGATTACTATGATGCAGAACACGTCAACCCATTGTGGGAGGTACCATCCCTCAGCAAGAAGGTCTCGAACTACATATGACAGCTGGATGATGGGGCTGCAGAGACCACTCAGTGAGTAAATGCACCTATAGCGAGCCTAACAGCTTAAGTTTGATGATCCTCACCATACAATGTAGTAAGAGAAAACTTCTTTCCACAAGTTTGTCTTTTGATCTCCACACAAGCACAGTGGCACATGTACACACACACACACACAAGACAAATAAAGTTAAAGATGAAAAGACAAAAAAGAAAGAAAGAAAGAAAGAAAGAAAGAAAGAAAGAAAGAAAGAAAGAAAGAGAGAAAGAAAGAAAGGAAAGAAAAAGGAAAGAAACAGAACCCAAAACAAGCTGTTGTTCAGAAAAAGAATGCTATCCGAGGCTAAACCAGCCTTCGACAGTGTCCTCCATGGCTCCTACTGTTCTTCCTTATAATGCTGTTTAAGTCAGTTTGTCACTGTGACAGATACCTAAGACAACTTAAGGAACAAAAGATTCACTGTGATTTAATGGGTCAGAAGTTGAGTCCATGCTCAGCTGAATTCATTGTTCCTGGGCTTGGGGTAAGGCAGAGCACCACTACAGAAGGGTCTGCCGGAGCACATATGTTCACTTCCTGGCTGTGAGGAAGCAGAGTGGGGATGCAGAAAGGTGTCAGGGCAAGCTAGAGCTCTCAGGACATTCCTCTGCATCTTCCACCTAGGATGTCTCTCCCCTACCCCCAATTGAATCAGGATCTTATGTAGCCTGCTTTCAGGTCCCTGCGTCGACTTGTCTCAGTGATGAACTGTGACGCTTTCCTGCCCTAAGCTGCTTTTGGTCAGAATGTTCCCTCACAGCAACTGGGAGAAAACTAGAGCAGCTTCCCAAGCCATGCACTCGACAACTCATCAGAGAACAGCACTTACCAGGCACAACTGTGCTCCCAGCGTCCTTTGTGCTCTCTTCACAGAAACCTTTCCGAGCTGCAGCCAGCTGTTCCCACTCTTCCCAGGTCAGAGATTCAGCCACATCCTTGAAGGTCATAAAACCCTATAATAGCATAAGATCTCCATTTAGCACTTGCTGTCATTGCAAACACTGCCACTAGTCTAAGGGGAAGCTGGACTCTAGAGTGGAAGGAGTTAGTGTGAGAGAGTCAAGTAACAAACCACAGATGCTGTGTCAACTGGGTACCAAGGGACCTGCTACTGACCATCTTCAGTGCCAACCTGGCTGGATTTAGAATCACCCAAAAGTAAGCTTCCAGACTGACCTGTGCGAGCATTTCCAGACAGCTTTGACTGTGGAGGGAAGGTCAGCCCTGGACTGTATGAACAGAAAGAAGGCAGCAAGGGAACGCTAGCATCCACCTCCTGACTGCTAACCTTGAAGCAAGGTGGCCAGCCACTCCCCCTGCCACGCTTTCCTGACCTCAGACTGTAGCTCTTCTTCAACAAGCCTTTCCCTCAATTTGCTCTACTCACAGCAGTGAGGAGAGTTGCCATTCTCTGTAGAAGTTTAATCTGAAATAAATTCAGACCCAAAATACATTCACAAATACCTTGGCCATATAGCTAGGCTCTTCTCTGACTAGATCATAACTTACATTAGTCCATTTCTTCTAATGTATATTCTGCCGAGAGGTTGGTTACCTGTGCTGAGGTACTATGTGTCCATCTTGTCAAATCTTCCCCGGGGAAATCTCTCACACCTGGCACTATCTCAGAATCCTTTTTGCCTCCCGAAGGTCTCACCTCCTATTTCCAGACTAAGCTATAGGCCACCAGGTGTCACATCCATACAGACTCAAGATTCTCACTAGAAGGCCACATATAATGTCTTTGGTTAGGTTTTGTGTTTTTTGTTTTTTTGTTTGTTTGTTTGTTTTTTGAGACAGGATTTCTCTGTGTAGCCCTGCCTCACAAGTGCTGGGATTAAAGGCATGTGCTACCTGGTTCCTCCTATAACCTTGAAAAACTTTCTGTGGATCATCTATGACAGTCTAGGGAAGGCAAGGGTGAAATATTCGAGTTCTATCACTGTGGCTTACCAAAGTGGCAATTAAAACTGGAATGTGGCTCAGTTTAAGACTACTGACTGGTCTGTCATGCACAAAGCTGAGCTCAGTCCCCAGGACCACATAAACCAGATGTGACAGCAAATACTTATAATCCTAGAGTTCAGTAAGTAGAGGCAGGAGGGTCAGAAATGCTAGGGTCATACTCTTCCCTCTACATAGTGGGCTGTTCTAGGCCAGCCTGGGCTACATAAGATCCTAATTCAACTGGGGACGAGGGAGAGACATTCTAGGTGGAAGATGCAGAGGAATGTCCTGAGAGCTCTAGCTTGCCCTGACACCTTTCTGCATCCCCACTCTGCTTCCTCACAGCCAGGAAGTGAACATATGTGCTCCGGCAGACCCTTCTGTAGTGGTGCTCTGCCTTACCCCAAGCCCAGGAACAATGAATTCAGCTGAGCATGGACTCAACTTCTGACCCATTAAGTCACAGTGAGCCGTATGTACTGTTCACAATTTCAGAGTATCTCACAGTTCAGTCAGGAATGAAATCGGTGCTCCAGCATTTTCGAAACCCAAGATCCCAAAATCTGAAGTGCTTGAATGTCTGCCCCTAACAACTAAGCATTCACCCAAATGTCCCTCGTGCTGAGATGGAAAAACATAGCTAAAGTATAAAATGGCATTTTGTGGGGAGGATCTAAAGAATATTTTGAGATTAGCTTTTCACGAGCAGGAGAGATGAATCAGAAGAGTGCTTCCTGTTTCTCTAGAAGACTGACCTGTGTTACGTGCCCAGTACCCACATTAGGCAACATACAACAGCACGTGATTCCAGTTCCAGGGGTCTACTACCTTGTTCTGTGCTCCTTGATCACCCCTACACGTGTGGCATACACTCATACACATAGTCACACACAGGAAACAAAAATAAAAAGAAACTAGACTTTTTACACTGACAATGATTGTAGATTGTATTCTAAAAGGCACACGCGAGCTCTGTTTCAATTAAGCTAGGAATGATGGTCCACACCTTTAATCCCTGAACTTTGGAGGTACAGTAAAAGTGGATCTCTGTGAGTTAAAGGTCAGTCTGGTATAATATATAATGAGTTCAAGTCAGATAGGGACACACAGTGAGACTCTACCTTTAAGAAAAAAAAAAATCAAACTGTATCTCAAAACCAGTAATAAGTATCAAGAGTATTTATTTTTTCCAAGGTGCCTTCTCATGGACCTAACATATTCAAATATAGGGGCCATTCTCATTCAAAGTGTGTGTGTGTAGACAACCAGGCTGTATTCTCTGAATCATCACGACTGGGCACGCGGGCACGTTAATGCAGATGCCTAGAACATGGCATCAGATCACTTGAAGCTAGAGCTACAGATGGTTGTGAGCCCCCTCTATATGGGGTCCTGGGAACTGAGTTCATTCTCTGGAAGAGCAGCTCAGGGTCTTAAACACTAAGCCATCTCTCTGGTGCCATGCAGAGTCCACTCGAGTCTCACCTGCGGAGAGGCCCGATCCAGTGCTCTTTGCAGAGTCCGCGCCAAGGCCGCAGCCTCCTCCCCACTTTCAGGGCTGTGGTCCCGCACGTAGGCCTGGAGCTCCTGGGGCAGGATGGTGAGGAATTGCTCCAGCACCAACAGCTCCATGATCTGCTCCTTGGAGAGCAGCTCGGGCCTCAGCCACCTCCGACAGAGCTCCCAAAGTCGGCTCAGCGCCTCCTCAGGGCCGGCCACTTCCTGGTAGCGCAACTGCCTGAATTGTTTTCGAGAAGTTTCGGGGTTCTGCCAATCTCCGGAACCGGAGGACTCCTGATTCCCCGGAGAGTCCTCCTCCACCTTCACCGTACAAAGCCCAGCACCGAGAGGTGGCGGGACGACCCCAGAGCCTGCAGCCATTGGAGCCTCTGGACCGTCCAGGTCGAGCTTGTTTTCTAGAAGAGCAAAGCCCAATGACTTCACGGACCTTTTCTGAAACCGAGGCGGAGTGCTACCCTCTTCCAAAAACGAGGCCCAGAAAAGGCCACTACGGACACAGCACACACGCGAACCCGGTCTTCTCAGTTCTCATTTCGGCAGGTGACAGAAAAACAAACCGAAGCGGAAGTGCGTAATTAACCCCGCCTCTGGGAAGAGGCCTCGCCTGCGTAAGGTCTTTCTAAGCGCCCTGGAGGACTAAGATGCATCTCTATGGTTCGCCTTTCTTATTTTACTAAAGGGGCCGCAGGCCACGTCATGACAGTCATGACAGATTGGATGGATGGATGGATGGATGGATGGATGGATGGATGGATGGATGGATGGATGGATGGATGGATGGATGGATGGATGGATGGATGGATTAGATAGATAGGGGGTCCTACACAGAGAAAAAAATTGTCTTGAAAAAAATAAATATAAATAAATAAATTTTAAAAAAAAGATGGATTGGTGAGATGGTTCAGCGGTTAAAGACACAGGCTGCTCTTTTAGAGGATCTAGGTTTAATTACTGGCTCCCACAACATGGTGCAGGTCAAACAGCCATAAATAAAGTAAAACTATATCTATATCTACATCTATCTATCTATATACACATGTATATTTTTCTTTTAATTACTTAAAAATTGTTTTTGACTCTTTGAGACAGGGTTTTTTTGTATAGTCCCGGCTATGGAAACTAGCTCTGGGAACTAGACTGGCCTCGAACTCACAGAGATCTGCCTGCCTCTGCCTCCCCAGTTCTGGATTTAAAACCTTGTGCCACAACAGACAGGTAAAATAAATAAATCACGTTAAACCAAAACCAAAAACACCCCAGAGAACCAGAGTTTAGTTCTGACACCACAGGAACAAGCACACTTACTCTAATCCCAAGAGATCTGACTGCCCTCTTCTGGCATCCTGTGGCCAGTAGGCACACTTGTGATGCATAGATATAATTCAGGCAAGACACTGTACACGTTAAAAAACAAAAAACTCCATCACTCAGGAGGCAGAGGCAGGAAAATCTCTCAGTTTGAGGCCAGCCTGGTCTAGAGAGAAATTCTAGGGTAGCCAGGGTTACATAGAGAAACCCTGCCTGAAAAAACAAACAAATAATTTGAAGTGCATTAGTGGCACACACCTTTAATTTCAGAACTCAGAAGGTAGAGGCAGGCGGGTCTCTGTGAGTTCTAGGGAAGCCTGGCCTACGAGAGTTCCGGGCCAGCCAGAGGCCAGAAAGAGGGCATCGGATACCCTAGAACTAGAATTACTGAAGGTTGTGAACCACAGGAGTGATTTAGAGTGAGATGGCCCGCTAGACAGTCCCGGGTACACCTCAAAATACAGTTTGCTTCAGTCGTGGATTTGAGAGATGCCCTTCCCTCCGCCCCCAGTGTTGTGACCTTAGTTCTGTAACTAGGTCTTCCACTGATGGCAGGGGTTGCAATTCCACGGTAGTCTGTTTTGGTGGGCCCCTGAAGTGTGACAACAGGTTCTCTGATACTACCAGTATTCGAAGGACTTGGAAAATGATGAAAACGCCTCAAGAGAGGGGTAGATAATTTAAAATGGGATTTACAATTTAGGGTAACAGGCTTTAAGCAAAACTTCTGTCTTCAAACTATTGTTTCTCCCCAGCCGCCTGGCTGCCATGCTCTGGGCGCATCTTTCAGCTTTTCAGCCGATACAGCAACAGGCGCTTTTTTCCCTCTGCTGCATTCGTTTTGTTTGTTTTGTTTTTCTCTTTTTTTCTTCCTTTTTCTCTCTCTTTCTTCCCTCTGCTGCATTCGTTTTGTCTCTTTCTTTCCCTTCCTTCCTTCCTTCCTTCCTTCCTTCCTTCCTTCCTTCCTCCCTTCCTTCCTTCCTTCCTTCCTTCCTTCCTTCCTTTCTTGACAGGGTTTCTCTGTGTAGCCCTGCCTGTCCTGGAACTCACTTTGTAGACCAGGCTGGCCTTGAACTCAGAAATCCACCTGCCTCTGCCTCCCAAGTGCTGGGATTAAAGGCGTGCGCCACCACCGCGCGGCTTGTTTTGTTTTTCAAAAGCTAGTCAAGTGCAGAAGCAATAGAAAAAAAATACGAACAATTAATTGATATAACTTTCGGACTAGACACCCTGATGCCCTTTAACATTAAAAAATTACCTAATGCCTGCGGGGAAGGGGCTTACATGGAGAGCTGTGGAAGTCAAAGGACAATTTTTGGATGTCTCAAGTCCAGGGATCAGCTCATGTCATCAGGCTTGGCAGTAAGAGCCTCTATCACGGAGCCAGTCAGGTCTGCCTCCCCGGCAGCATATTAATAAGCCCTGGAGACAGAGAGCCACAGCCATATTGGCTAGACTTCGCGCGCAGCTCCTTGGGAGATGTAGTCCCGAGAGCCTCAGCCACTCTAGGGCAATAAAGAATCTTTGCGTGTTTAGAAAAGTGGCCAGGATGGTGCAGACCTACTTCAATTCCAGAGTGCTGCGGTGGGTGGGTGGGTGAGGCTGTGCTCGACCAATCAGAGGAGAGAGAGGGTGGACCTATTTTGTTTGTTTGTTTTCCCCGACCGGCCCCCTAGATTCCTACCCTTGAGCTAAGCCCATGCTCTGGTTTTGGGGGTGGGAAATAGATTAGCTCTATTTTCCCCAGGCTCTTGTAGCCTCTTGCTTGAGGGTGACTGATTGGTCAGCTCCACAAGGGGGCGGGCTCAGGAGTAGCTCCTCCTTCCCGCTGTGCTGCTAGGACCTCCGGGATTCCTAGAGAGGCTGCGGAAGCGCTCTTGGGGGTGGGATTTATGGCTGAAGCTCGTACTTGGTTACTTCCGGCGATGAACTGTTGGAAAGTGTCGGACTTGCCTCTCTCTTGGCTTGTGAGAACTCCATCTTCCAAGCCTGGGCTGCGGGGAGTTTGATCTTTGGGTCCCCGGGACTTAAAGACTGGAGAGGAGCTGGTAGGACATTGTGTCCACACTGGAGTCCTGTCCCTAACCTTGACCCGGCTGGTCTCTGTCTCCAGGTCAGGAGCTATTACAAAGAATCCAGGTCCAAATTTTTTAGTATAACCGTACTTCTCATAGAACTAATGAAGTCTTTCGTTTATCTATCAAGCTCTTATGGCTTGAAAGCCAGAATGAGATATGACCATTTTAATGGGTTTCATTCCTATACTGACTTCAGTTTGGCTTATGATCGAGAGAAGAAACGACTCCGTCTGGAATAATTTTGTCCCGTTATTTATATGAGATATGGACTTTCTCATTTTTAAAACTGTTTTAAGTTGGGCCTGATGTCACTTTTTAATGGCCTTTTTTTTTTTTACGTTATTAAAATCTGGACGTAGTCGCTATTAGCTGTTTTATGGGAGAAGTGATGACTAACTTCTCTATATCTTAAAGTGAATGACTTTGTTGAGTGGTTTTTCTTTAGTCTAGATGACGTCGTTGCCACCTCTCTTAGCTAATAATAATTCCAGACATTCCAGTAAGGTTGTTCACTACAAAAAGTGCCCTTTAGAAGAGCAGAGAACAAATCGGGTTAGTGTAACGGGCTAGAGTCTAGAGACTCTTCAGTTGGAATGATAATGACAGAATCCAGGGCAGTTATACACTTAGAGCCTCCCGCTGAGACTTCGCAAGAGCAAGCAGACCTTCTCATAGTGAAAGTAGAAGAAGAGGACTGCTCCTGGATGCAGGGATACAACCGGCCAGTGCTTGAGACTTTTTACCAGCGCTTCAAGCACTTCCAGTACCATGAGGCAGCAGGACCCCGCGATGCTCTCAGCCAGCTCCGGGTTCTCTGTTGTGAGTGGCTGAGGCCGGAGCTGCACACCAAAGAGCAGATCCTGGAGCTGCTGGTGCTGGAGCAGTTCCTCACCATCCTGCCTGAAGAGTTTCAGGCCTGGGTGAGAGAGCATCACCCCGAGAGTGGGGAAGAAGCCGTGGCTGTGATAGAGAGTATCCAGAGAGAGCTGGAGGAGCGCAGACAACAGGTGCGTTGCAAGAGGAAACGGGGACAGTGAGGAAGGAGCTGCCATGCAGTCTTAGCCCTGTGGTGCTTCAGTCGTTCATATTCTGGCTTTGCTGTTGTTTTTGAGACAGCCCCACTATGTATCCTTGGGTGTTCTGGATTTCACTATGTAGACCAGAGATCTCTATGTAGACTCGAACTCACAGAGATCCACCTGTGTCTGCCCCGCCCCTCCAAATGCTAGGATGAAAGGCGTGTGCCACTGTACCCAACATGTAATGAGTTTTAAAGAATAATGTGTTTCTTCCTACTCCTGCCCTTCTTCTTTGAAAATTAAGCTCACGTTCCCTACTTGTGTTTCTTTTCTTTTTACCCTTTTATTCCATTTATGTGAGTACATCATAGCTGTCTCCAGACACACCAGAGGAGGGCATCAGATCCCATTACAGATGGTTGTGAGCCACCATGTGGTTGGTGGGAATTGAATTCAGGACCTCTGGAAGAGCAGTCAGTGCTCTTAACTGCTGAGCCATCTCTCCAGCCCCCAGGTTAACTCTTTATTTCCTGGTTTCTGGGTTTCATGCTTTTAGAATCCTTTCTTCACTGCAGTTTTTGAAAACCTTTCCTCAGTCTGTTTTAAACTCGCTTTTTGACAGACTGCTTCATTTAGAATGTGTTCTGATGTACTGCCTTTAATATGGCTTCAGCTATTTTCTCACACATAGCTATACCACTACTTCAGCAACTTAAAAAAAAAGATTTTAGATTTTTAGAATTATTTATTGTAGCTGGGCATGGTGGCGCATGCCTTTAATCCCAGCACTCGGGAGACAGAGGCAGGTGGATTTCTGAGTTCGAGGCCAGCTTGGTCTACAAAGTGAGTTCTAGGACAGCCAGGGCTATACAGAGAAACCCTGTCTCGACCCCCCCCCCAAAAAAGAATTATTTATTGTGTATGTATAAGTGTTCTGCCTGCAGGTATGTATGTGCCCGTGGAGCCTCGATAAGGGCGTTAATGTCCCTTGGAGCTAGAGTTGTAGATGGTTGTGAGCCGCCCATGTGGGTGCTAGGAATTGAACCCAGGTCCTCTGCAGGAGCAACAAATGCTCTATAAACAGCTGAGCCACTTCTTTAGTCCTATTTTATTTTATTTTATTTTAAACTATGTGTTTGCTTGTGCTGATACCCTCAGAAGCCAGAAGAAGGCATTGGGTTCCCTAAAGCTGAAGTTACAGACAGTTGTGAGCCAACTACTGTGTTTATTGAGAACCGAACTTGGATCCTCTGCAAAAGCGCTCTTAGCCACTGAGCCATCTCTCTAGCATCTTCTTCTTCTTTTAAAAAATTTGATTTATTTTATGTGTATGCAACTTTTGCCTGAATGTATGTAAGTATATATACCACATGTATGCCCGTGGCCCACTGCGGTCAGAAGAGGGTGTCAGATCTCCTGGAACTGGAGTGACATATGGTTGTGAGCTACTACGTAGGTGCTGGGAACTTAACACTGGTCCTCAGGAAGAGCAGCCAATGCTCTTAACCTCAGAGTCAACTCTCCAGCAGTTTCTTAACCTCGTTCAGGTGTTTACGGAATGATCACTTCCCTTAGCCTCTCAGGCTAAGATGGAGCGCATCCGTTCTGTCCTGTAGCTGTGGGTTTTTTTCCCATGTAACATGAAGTTCAAGACGAAGTATTTGCATGTGGGTATGTCTCATGGAAGTCTTTTCCCAGTAGGAATAAACCATACTTAAACTGCTGCTTAATTGGCTCATTGTAGACACAAGGTGAGTGTTGGACCAGGGGACAGGTGGCAGTCTAATGGACTCTAATGGATTCTTTCCCATCCCCATCTGTAATTTTGCTGATTGGTTGTAGTTGTGGTTGTTAGATTGCCACAAGTCCCGAAGTACTTCCTCAGAAGATGGTACCACCCGGAGCCACGCAGGAGTCCTTCAGTCACCAGTGTCTACCTGTGGAGGCCCAGCCCGAGCGAGAGTCACAGAATCTTCTGGAAGAAAATGGTGAGGCTCATCCGTTCAGTGCAGTCAGTAGTCAATGTGACTAGAAGATGGGGACTCTGGTCACATGGGCAAGGAGGGCCTGGAGTGTGGACTGGGGGGCTCCCCTGAGAGGACTGACTATATGCTGGACTTTCATTCTAAATCCAGAAAAGGGCCCTGGGAATATGGGTCCGTTGGCAGTGTGCTCGCCTAGAGCGCAAGCTATGAGTTCCATTGCCAGTGCCCTGTAAACCATGCTGGAGCACACCTGCGATCCCAACACAGGAGGTGGAGGCAGGAGGATCAGCAAGGTCGTCCTGGCTATGTTGCAAGTTTGAGGCTGGGCTGCTTGACACCCTGTCTCAAAAACAAAACTAAGAACGCTATAATAGGGTCAGGGCATAGCTTGGTGGTAGAGTTTACCCTTAGTTCCATTTCATTTCCAGCACCCCCTCCAAAAGCAGAAGTATGGCAAAAGCGATAATGAAGATGATGTTGCTAAGTATATGGGGCAAGGTTTTCCCTGTCTGATCTATTTAAATAGTAGTGTGTTGTGTCCGGCCAGCAGACCACAACCTGGGTTCTAGCCTGGAAAGGCATTTTGAAAACCTGGAAGAGAAGAGGGGCTAGGTGGCGAGAGAAAGAAATGTAGCCAAGACAGTTATTCTGATCAAAGCTCAAATTTTACTGTTGCGACACTCAGTTATGAAGGAAGGGGGAGGGGACCCGATTCCCGCCGAATAATCTCTGGTCCAGTAGAAAGGTGCACGTGTGAGGCTCTGCAGGTTCCAGCAGTGGGCGTGGCAGAACGAATGAGCAGGAAGCTCCACCCCTGAGCAAGCAGGTTTCAGGCTAGGGGAGGGGAGACTACAGTAGTGCAGCAGGAGGCCTGTGATTAGACACGGAAAAGGGAGACGGAGCTAAGAGTTAGAGAGGCAGAGAGGACAAGAGAGCTGGGGGGTGGGGAGGGCAAGATGGAGACCGACGGACATGAAGATGCAGATTCTGCGTGGTTTTAAATAGCCACAGGTAGATATGATATCATAAAGAATAGAATAATTGGGATAATTTGTCTGATCTAGGTGGGCAGCTTTTATCATTATCAATTGGTTTTGAAATTATCGTATTGGCATCTTGTGAATTGAGAATTTATTGATATATAAATCTGATATATAAATTATAATTGTTAATTATAAGCTTCTAGAGTTCTTTGTTTTTTGTTTTTTGTTTTTTTTTTTACGGGGTTGCTGGGTGTTGTGGCGGCTGACCTCGGGGTGGATGGCCATTGTGTGGGGCTGGTGTGGCAGCGAAGAGAACAGAACTCTGGCTGGTGGAGAGTTGGCCAGCAGATAGAGAGTAGCTGGATGGAGCGGGAACATGGCGGTTCTTTTTTTAATATTTTCTGCAACAAGTATAGGGACTATACACACACAGAGACACACACGAATGTTTTCCTTGCATATATATGTATACCATGTGCATGCATTACCTGCAGAGGTCAGAAAAGGCATTGGATTACAGGTGCTTGTGAACTGTCTGATGTAGGTGCTGGGAACTGAACTCTGGTCCTCTACAAGAAATGTATGTGTTTTTAGTCATTGAGTCATCTCTACAGCCCCACACCATGTTTGTTTGTTTAATTGTTTGGGTTTTTTGGTTTTTTTTTGGTTTTTGGTTTTTTTGTTTGTTTGTTTGTTTATTGTTCAGTTTTTCGAGACAGGGTTTCTCTGTATAGCTCTGGCTATCCAGGCTGGCCTCTAACCCAGAAACCTGCCTGCCTCTACCTCCCGAGTGCTGGGATTAAAGGCGTGCGCCACTACCCGGCAAGATTACTTTTTAAAAGAAAGATTTGTTTATTTTATGTATGTAAGTACACTGTCATTCTCCTCTGGTGAGAGGAGGGTTTTGAATTCCATTATAGATGGTTGTGAGCCACCATGTGGTTGCTGGGAATTGAACTCAGGACCTCTAGAAGAGCAATCAGTGCTCTTAACTGCTGAGCCATCTCTCTAGCCCTAAAGATCACTATTATGCAAGACTGTCCTTTTGGAATAATGGGATTATCCAAGATCTTGTTGGGAAACATCACTTGGGAAAGTTCTTTGTGTTAAATGATTCAATACTGATCAAGAATTCCATAGTTCTTTTAACATAGTCAGGTCTGTCATACCAGTACCCCACTCCTGGTTCTGATTTCCTGGTTTGAGGGGTTTTTAGTTGTTGTTGTTTGGGGTTTTTGTTTGTTTGTTTGCTTGCTTATTTTGTTTTTCAAGATGGGAGTCTCACTGTGTTGCTTGGCTGTCCTGAAATTCTCTCTTAAGACCAGGCTGGCCTTGAACTCACAGAGATCTACCTCCTTCTGCCTCCTGAGTGCTAGGATTAAAGCTGTTCATTATCACCACCCAGCCCAATTTCTTGTTTTAATTAGCTTTCTCTTGCTGTGATGAAACACCATAGGCAAAAACAACTTGGAGAGGAAAGGGTTTATTTCATCTTATAGCTTGGAGTCCATTGTCCAGAGAAGTCTGGGCAGGAACCTGGAAGCGAGAGCTGCAGCAGAGGCTGGGCACGAGTGCTGCTTGCTGACTTGCCCCTCAGGGCTTATTCAGCCTGCCTTCTTATGGCACCTAGGACCACCAGGCCAGGGGTGGCACTGCCCACAGTGACCCAGGCCCTCTCGCTTCAGTCATCAATGGAGAAATACCCTATAGTCTTGCTTATGGAGGCATTCTCTCAATTAAGAGGCCTTCTTCCTAGATGACCCCCAGCTTGTGTCAAGTTGACAGAGCAGCATCCAGTGAGCTTCCATTCTTACCACTGTATCCTCTGTGGCCTTGCTGGGAACGGTGAATAAACAATGCTTAGTGGGTTTCTCTTAGTGTCCATGTGGACGCTCACGGCAAGTCACTTGTCAACCCGTGCTGAGATGGAGCATACTACATATGGGGCTGATGTGGTGAAGAGTCAGCTGGTTGCTCTCTTCCTAGAGGATCCAGGTTTGCTTCCCAGGATCCACATGGCCGTTTACAACTGTCTGTAACTCTAATTCCAATGGGATCTGATGCCCTTTTCTGACCTCTGTGGGCCGTGCATGCATGTAACGTGGAGGCACCGTACCTTTACATATAAAATAAAAATAAATCTTAAAGAATTGTTACATGTGATAAGCGTCATTCTAGTTGTAAAACAATTTCTTTTTTGTTCTTTAGGAAGCCTCTCTCTCTCTCTCTCTCTCTCTCTGTTTTTGAGACAGGGTCTTATTATGTAGCTCTATTGTGGCTGTATTGAAATTCACTATGTCAACCAAGTAGGCCTTGAACTCACTGAGATCCTCCTGCCTACCTCTGTCACCTAAGTGCTGGTATTAAAAGGTATGCTCAGCCACGCTTGGCTTTAATCCTACTCTTAAAATCATCTTAAGTTGGTTAATAAGAAAAACTAAAAAACTAAACTGTGTTTGTTCATTAGGCCTTGTCAATAGACCAGTCCATACTGCAGGGTACAGTGGCACATACCTGTGATACCAGCTACTTGGGAAGCTGAGGCAGGAGGATCTGGTTAGTCCAGGCATTAGAGGAAGACAGAATCTGCCCTGTGCTGAGATCTGAAGGTAACTTGTCAGCACATTAAAAACCTGTGAAAGTCTGGGGAGTGTAGGTTTCCCCTAAGCACAGTTGAGTGCCTCTGTTACTGAGGGATAGCCCAGGAGGGATTAGCTTGACTAAAGCAGGAGACTAAGATTTTGTTTCTAGACAGGGGGAGTTGATGGGAGAGAGGGAGGTGGGAGGGGGCGTGTCTCACTAAGTGTCCCTGGTTGGCTTCGAACTCAGAGATCCGCTGGCCTCTGTCTCTTGAGCACTAGGATTAAAGGTATGCACCACCATGCCCAGCTGGTCTGGTGTTTTGGAAGAGAGGGGAGCACAGGCCCAGAATGGCAAGGCTCCTGAGAGCCAAGGTGAACTTAGCTTGGGTGCCTCAGGTCCTCAGGCAAAGGTGGGGCACGACAGCACTGTGAACCTGACCAGATACTCTCACTTATTCCTTTTTTCCACGCTCAGCCCTTCCTGTTCTCCAGGTTTCTTCCGTTCCCCTGAAGGACAGCCAGGAGCTGACAGATTCACTCCTCTCAGATGGGCCCCAGGTGAGCTAGCACTCTTCTGCCCTTCGTGAGAATACGTACCCCTTCTCAGCCTCCATCCCCTTCTGTCCTAGTTGTTACTGGTTACTGTGAAAATACCCTGACGAACACAGCTTATGGAAGGAAGGGTTTATTTTAGCTCCCTCTAGGTCTCAGTGAATCACAGAAATCAGGGTGGCGAGAACTTGAGACAAGTGGTCACCTGTCACATCATACCCACAATCCAGACCAGAGAAAAATCAGTGGGTGCTGACTCAGCTCCCTCTTGCTCTTGCTCTCTCCCCCTCCCCTCCCCCTCTCCTCTTACTCAATCTAGGAACCTAACCTAGGGAATGATACCGCCCACAGTAGGCTGGGTCTTCCCAAATTATTCCTTTAATTAGGAAAAGATTCCTCACAGGGCTGTCTACAGGCTGACGTAATCCAGACATTCCCTCATTGAGACGTACTTGCCTGGA
This sequence comes from Mus musculus, assembly GCF_000001635.26. Taxonomy (NCBI): domain Eukaryota; kingdom Metazoa; phylum Chordata; class Mammalia; order Rodentia; family Muridae; genus Mus; species Mus musculus. Next base: position 145,212,284 of record NC_000071.6, read on the forward strand.
GATTCTAGGTTGTGACACCATGTTTAGCAGATGTATTTACCTAGTTGCCAGGCCTGCCTGTAGTTGACACCTCCTGTTCATTCCCTCAGGCCTTTTCCTTTATGATTAATACCTGCCCTGTGGGTGCACGGTCTCTCCCCTGGTTTCTGACTTAGTGCTCCCAGGTTTTGCCCTCATTTGCATACAGGGAGTGGGAATTTAGCAGAGATCTCCCATTTCAGAAGTTGGTGAAAACTGAAGATGTGGCTGATGTAGCTGTGTCCTTCATCCTGGAGGAATGGGCACATTTGGACCAGTCCCAGAAGTCTCTCGGTAGGGACAGCAGAAAGGAGGATTGTGAGAGTACCACTCCTGTGGGTAAGAGCTGTCCACCTGCCTGGGGGGGACTCACCAGTTTTGTTATCTTGTAAAGAGTTTGTGTAGCATGTCCGTCACCTATGCATGGTTTTTTAAAATTTATTTTATGTATGCAAGTGCACTGTAGCTGTCTTCAGACACCACAGAGGAGGTCATCAGATCCTGTTATAGATGGTTGTGAGCCACCATGTGGTTGCTGGGATTTGAACTCAGGACCTCTGGAAGAGCAGCCAGTGCTCTTAACCACTGAGCCATCTCTCCAGCCCCCGACTCATGCATGCTTTAATCGCTATAGCTTTACTTTATAATCGTTTGAATTTTTTTTTATCTTGTTTTGTATTTATGAGTGCTTGCCTTCATGTGTGTGCACCATGTGAATGCCTGATGTCCAGAAGAGAGTGTTGAATCCTCTGAAACTGGAGACTTACGAGCCACCATGTGGTTGCTGGGAATCAAGCCTGGGTCCTCAGCAAGAGCAGCCAATGCTCTCAACTGCTGAGCCATCTCTCTGGTCCTTTACCTTATAACCTTTGAAAGTAAATCAACACGTGTTTGCAAATATTTCTAACTTAATCAGAGTGTGATTAAGACTATTAGTATGGGGGAGATAGTTTTTATATTTTTTACTTGTTTATTAGTGTGTATATATGCGATGTGTTTGCATACCATTATATAGAAGTCATAGGACAACTTCTTTTTTCTTCTGAGACCAGGATCTCACTTTGTAGCTCTGATTGGCCTGGACTTGGTTCGTAGACCGGGCTGGCTTCAAAGTCACAGAAATCCACCTGCTTCTGCCTCCCGAATGCTGGAATTAAAGGTGTGAGCTATCCCACCTGGCAAAGGACAACTTTGAATCATCTCTGTTTAACCACCTTTATGTTTAGGGATCAACCTTAGGCTGTCGGGCCTGCAAGTCAAGTGGCTTTATCTGATGAGTCAAGTTACCAGCCCTGTTTTTGTTCTATGAGATTATTTTATTTTATATGTGTGTTTTGCTTGCATGTATGCGTGTGTACCATGTGCATGCTGGGTACCTATGGAGGCCGCAAGAGGGTGCTATACTGGAGTTATAGCTACTTGTAAGTCACCATGTGCTCACAACTCATGCCCCCTGTAAGAGCAACCAATACTCTTAACTTCTGAGCTATCTTCTCTGCCTGTTTCTGTTTTTTTGAGACAGTCTCAATATATATACCCAAGTGGCCTTGAATTGCTGATCCTCCTGCTTCAGTCTTCCAAATGCTGGAGTTAATAAACCCAGCTTAACAATCTAGAAGATGCTAAATTGTTGTTGTTGTTGTAGTTATTTTGTGGGTTTTGTTTTGTTTTTGTTTTCTAGTTAGAGTCTCTCCGTGTAACTGTAGATGGCCTAGAACGTACTATGTATATCATGCTGCCTTCAAACTAACAGAGATTGGCTTTTCTGACTCCTAAAGTGTTATAACTAAAGGTGGTTACCACCACACCCAGTGATGCAAAATTTCGGCAGTAATATTTTTTTAATTACATTTTTATGTCTGAATGCCTATATGTATGTACATGAACCACGTGTGTGCCTGGTGCCAGAAAAGGGCCTCTCATCCCACCTGAGCTACAAGTAGTTGTGAGCCACCTAATGTGGAGGCCAGGAACCAAACTCCAGTCCATTGCAAAAACAGGGCATGCTCGAGTGGTCAGCGCTCTTAACCGCTGAGCCATCTCTCTAGCCCAGGGTAATTCTTAATAGAATAATTCTTATTCAAGAAAAACCTGCTGTCTCCATTACTTTTTTCATTTCTGGAACAAGATCTTCAAAAAGAAGCCTCCTAAGGGGAGAAGTGTTTATTTGGGCTCACAGTTTCAGAAGGAAGCCCATCATGGCAAGGAAGGCCTGGCAGCAGCTGTATGAGGCGCCGGTCACACCACCTCCACAGCCAGGAAGCAGAGGGAGTTCTATACAGTTCAAAACCCTAGCCCAGGGTGTGTGCCACACACGCTCAAGGCGGGTCTTCCCTCCTCTGTCCAACCTTCCGGAAGCACCTTACACATGCAGACGTTTGTTTCCTAGGTGACAGTGAAGATTGACCATGAGAACATATGGGACTTTGCTGAGTGTTTCTTTAGTATAAGTGGTGACTACTGTATCTCAATGGCATTAGTTGTCGTTGTCATTGTCCTCCTCCTCCTCCTCTTCCTCCTTCATATAGGAGTACTCTATCTGCATGTACACCTGCATGCCAGAAGAGGGCATCAGATCCCAGTATACATGAGCCACCATGTGGTTCCTGGGAATTCAACTCAGGACCTCTGGAGGCGCAGCCAGTGCTCTTAACCGCTGAGCCATCTCTCCAACCCTGTCATTACTTCTTTGTGGCCTTTTTCCTCGTGCATTTTCCATTTCCATTCTCATATCACCAGTCCACCCCCCTTTTGCATTTACTTATTTTTGGGGGGTTGACCTGAATCAATGGGTCATTCTTCAGTGACAGGGACCTCAGAGGGAGGACCATGGGATGCGAAAATAAAGAAGACAGGAAAGCTTGGGATCAGGAGGTCTTGCACAAGATGATGGCTCACGGAAGTTTGTTAAGAAATACGCCATCTTGTCCGGCCGTGGTGGCGCACGCCTTTACTCCCAGCACTCGGGAGGCAGAGGCAGGCGGATTTCTGAGGTTGAGGCCAGCCTGGTCTACAGAGTGAGTTCCAGGACAGCCAAGGCTACACAGAGAAACCCTGTCTCAGACCAAAAAACAACAACAACAACAAAAAAAAAAACAAAAAAAAAAAAAAAAGAAAAGAAAAATGCCATCTTATTTACAGCTTGCTGGAGGAAAAATGGGACAGAGTCAGCAGAACCTTTGTCCCCATACGATGGGACAGAGTCAGCAGGAAGTCAAGTCAAGCAGAGCCGCACAAAGGGAGTGTAGGATGTCTCAGCTGCACATAGACCTACTGCTCGGTAGCCTGGGGACTCATGACCCTAACCCTTCAAGGGGGCAGAAGCTGAATTCTCAGGATCCAGAAAACTTCAGCTCCCCAAGGCCCTGGCCCCAGGCTGTTACCGGCCTTGACAAGCCAGTCCCTGGTTTTAGGCAAGGAACAAAATATGTCAGGGCCTCAGGGAAAGTCCTGGACCAGCCTACCCCTTAACCAGGAGCAAGGGGTGGTGTGCATGCGTCCCAGCACACATATGGAGGTCAGAGGACACTCTGTAGGAGTCGGTTCTCTCCTTCCAACCTGTGGGTTCCAGGGAACAAGCTCAGGTGGTCAGGCATGGCAGCCTCTGCCTCTGCCCACTGGACCATCTCACCAGCCCCTCCCTGGATTTCCTTTAGTTTGATTTGTTTGTGCATGTGTTCTGCTCATCAATTTGTTGAGATCTTAGCGGTAGTCTCATCTCAATGAATTGATTATACATTAAAAACGCTGTATTTTGGGCTGGAGTTAAGAACACTGTCTGCTCTTCCAAAGGTCCTGAGTTCAATTCCCAGCAACCACATGGTGGCTCACAACCATCTGTAATATGAGCTGATGCCCTCTTCTGGCATGCAGCTGTATATGAAGAGAGAGTACTCATACATAAAAAAATAAATATATCTTGGGGCTGGTGAGATGGCTCAGCAGTTAAGAGCACTGACGCCTCTTCCAATGGTCCTGAGTTCAAATCCCAGCAACCACATGGTGGCTCACAACCATCTGTAATGAGATCTGACACCCTCTTCTGGGGTGTCTGAGGGAAGGTACAGTGTACTTACATATAATAAATAAATACATCTTAAAAAAAAAAAAAACAGCCGGGCGTGGTGGCACATGCCTTTAATCCTAGCACTCAGGAGGCAGAGGCAGGTGGATTTCTGAGATCGAGGCCAGCCTGGTCTACAGAGTGAGTTCCAGGACAGCCAGGGCTATACAGAGAAACCCTGTCTCAAAAAACCAAAAAAACCAAACCAAAACAAAACAAAACAAAAAAAAACCCAAAAAACAAAGAGCTGTATTTTGGGCTGGGACCATGGCTTCTGGGGAGGAGCACTCACAGCCTTTTAGAGCACCTGTGTGGGGTTCCAGCACGATGCCAGGCAGCTCACAACTGCCCATAACTCCAATTTCAGGGCACCTGAGGTAGTCTTCACCTGTACACATGTGTCATACTCAGATACACATTAATTTTTTAAAAATCAGTATTATAATTAATGCAAATATCTTCTTTGTTGTCTCTCTTTTAAGTTAGAACGCTTGTGTAATTTAAACCTAACTAGCGTAACTTATAGAGGCGCTTATGAGTTATCAGAGGCATGTTTGAGAGCATGTAGTGTATATGTGTGCCTTGGGTACCCATTTGGGTTTCAGGCAGGGTTGTGAGTTCAAATCCAGTCATACTTGTTTACTCTGCGTATTAACTACACTACTCTTAATTTCTGATGTTTTTCTTTTATTCTTTGTGGTACTGCGGGTTGAAATCAGGACCTCTTGCGTTCTACTAATCTATATGTGCCCTTGTATGTGCCGATCGTCCTTCCACTTTAGCCTGTCAAGTATCAGGGATTGCAGGCCTGTGCCACCACCCTTACAACTTTACCATAATTCCCCACATTGACCATTCTCAGGGGTTCCCACCCTGTTCACACTTCTTCTTAAGAAGGCCTGGGCTGGAGAGATGGCTCAGCGGTTATGAGCACTGACTGCTCTTCCTAAGATCCTGAGTTCAAATCCCAGCAACCACATGGTGGCTCACAACCATCTGTAATGAGATCTGATACCCTCCTCTGCTGTGTCTGAAGACAGCTACAGTGTACTTACATATAACAATAAATAAATCTTTAAAAATAAATAAATAAATAAATAAATAAAAGCACTGGCTGCTCTTCCAAAGATCCTGAGTTCAGTTCCCAGCAACTACATGGTGACTCACAACCATTTGTAATGGGATCTGTTATACTCTTCTGGTGTATTTGAAGACAGCTGCAGTGTACTCACATATATAACAGTAAATAAATAATTCTTAAGAAGGCCACATCCTCTCATTTTCATGCCTGCCAATTTCTGATGGTAGCCTACATGGCCAGAATTTAAAACAAACAAACAAACAAACAAACAACCTCATCACATTTGAAAGTGACTTTAAACAACGAGTAAATAATTTGAAGACTGCATCTGTAGTCTAGTTGGTAGAGTGCTTGCTTAACATGTACAAAGGTCTGGGGTCCACGCCCAGCTCTGTGTAAACAAGCCATGGTGGCTTGCAGCTGCCCTCGCAGCCGCCTTCCCTTCCTCCCCCCCCCACCCCCCCTTTCTCACTTTCTTTTATCAGGGGCTCATGCATCTCAGGCTGGCCTCAAACTCCGTGTAGCCAAGGATGACCTTGAACTTTTGATCCTTCTGCCTCTACCTGGAGGTGTAGGGGTTACAGGTGTGCCCTGCCACAACTGGAGGTGGAACCTGGGGCTTCCCGTAGCTTGACTAACACTATACCAACTGAGCTATACCACAGCCTTCTGCATTGAGGTGTGTCCTATCCCTGTTTTCTAAAGCCTTGCTTTCAGGTATCGTCATTTTCCAAAGCCATGCATTCCTAACACATAGGTGGTCTCACTAACTGTGTCCCTCTGTCCCTTGCTCGGGATGTGGGGACTAGCTAATTGGCCTGTTTCCCTTCTCTCATTTCAGATTACGAGCCCAAGGAGGGCAACTTAGAGTTCACGGTGCAGCAGGTCTCCGATGCAGCTGACCCACACTGGGTGGCCGCAGAACGCACGGAAAAGAATGGTGTTCAGCGTCCAGAGTCCGGCGAAGTCAGCGACCTGAAGGACATGGTGCCGAGGTGGCAGGTGAATCCCACTTCGGGGAATCCAAGGCAGAAAAGACCTCTGCGCTCAGGTCCGGATGTTAACCGGAAGCAGAAATCGAATGGCGAACGAGGCCACAGATGTGGTGACTGCGGGAAGTTTTTCCTCCAAGCCTCAAACTTCATTCAGCACCGGAGGATCCACACTGGAGAGAAACCGTTTAAATGTGGGGAGTGTGGAAAAAGCTACAACCAGCGGGTTCACCTCACTCAGCACCAGAGAGTCCACACCGGCGAGAAGCCCTACAAGTGTCAGGTGTGCGGGAAAGCCTTCCGTGTGAGCTCCCATCTGGTGCAGCATCACAGCGTGCACAGCGGGGAGAGGCCGTATGGCTGTAACGAGTGCGGGAAGAGCTTTGGGCGGCACTCGCATCTGATCGAGCATCTGAAGCGCCACTTCAGAGAGAAATCCCAAAGATGTACGTCTGGGGAGCACGCACGTTCCAGGAGTGGCTAGAGGCAGGCCTTCACTGACTAGCTTAGGAAGGGAGACCAGATGGGCTGGGCGTGGTGGTGCTCGGCCCGCAGTTTAGCTGTCGGGCAGCAAGGGCAGGCAGGAGGACTGTGACTTCTGAACTAGTCCTGTGTACTTAGTTCTAGACCAGCAAGAGCTATATAGTGAGGCCTGGCCTCAAACAATAACCACCAAACAAAAGCAAACTAAAAAAAACGGCAACAACAAAAACCAGATGAGTTGTGGTAATGGGCAAAGATTATAGCTTATTTTATTCTTAATTTAAACTTAAATTTTAAAACATTAATTATTTCCTTCTCTTTGTAGATAGCATCTCATTTATCCCAGACTAGCCTTAGACTGTGTGTAGTCTTTCTCTCTCTCTCTCTCTCTCTCTCTCTCTCTTGGTTTTTCCAGACAGAGTTTCTCTGTATAGCCCTGACTGTCCAGGAACTCACTCTGTAGACCAGGCTGGCCTAGAACTCAGAAATCTACCTGCCTCTGCCTCCCGAGTGCTGCACCACCACTGCCCGGTGACTATGTGCAGTCTTAACACTGGAATTCTGATCCTTCTGCCTCCATCTTCTGAACGTTAAGATTGCTTTGTAGCCCGGACTGGCCTCCAATTTGTGAGCCTCTTGTCTCAGGCTCCCAACTAGTGGACTACGGGAATGGGTCACTTCTCCTGGCTCTCTACCTTCTCCCCAGCCCAGCCCAGGAAGGCTGGCCTTGAACTCAATGTAGTATAGGCTACCCTCAAACCCAATATCCTCCTGCCTCAGCCCCACAGCTGTTGGGGTTATAGCTCTTCCTGACCCAGTAAGTCTCTCCCTCTGTCTTCTTGTTTTACTTTTTGTCTTATTCCTTCCATTGGCTCAATACTAACGTTCTCTCCATTGCTGTTGGCATTAGTACATCCATATGTCCCCTTTTCTTCCTCTTGTTACACTAGGGTGTTTTTTATTTTTTGTTTTTGTTGTTTTGGTTTGGTTTGGTTTGGTTATTTATTTATTTATTTATTTTTGACAAATAATAAATAAAAAAAAGGGGAAGCCCTGTTAGGCAGAGCTTAGCCTTGTTCTTATTCTTCTCCTGAAAAGGAGCTGATGAACTTTGTGTTTGGTCCTCTTTTAGGCAGCGACAGAAGAAGTAAGAACACTAAACTAAACATTAAGCAAATTCCAGGACTTTCAGAAGCAGACCTGGAACTATCGGGAGAAGTCCAAAGGAATGCTTGCCAGGCTGAAGGTCACAGTGAGGGCTGTGAACACCAGGATGGACAGCAGGGGGTTGTCATGAAAGAAACCCTAGGGCAGTCCTCTTCAAAGAGGACAGACTGCAATGAGTTCAGCTATGTCCACAAGAAGTCGTCTCCAGGAGAGAGGCCACACCAATGTAACGAGTGCGGGAAAAGCTTCATCCAGAGCGCGCACCTCATTCAGCATCGGAGAATCCATACTGGGGAGAAACCATTCAGGTGCGAGGAGTGTGGGAAGAGCTACAACCAACGTGTCCACCTCACTCAACATCACCGCGTTCACACGGGCGAGAAGCCCTATGCCTGTCACTTATGTGGGAAAGCCTTCCGAGTGAGGTCCCACCTCGTTCAACACCAGAGTGTGCACAGCAGGGAGAGGCCCTTCAAGTGCAACGAGTGTGGGAAGGGCTTCGGGAGGCGTTCGCATCTCGCCGGGCACCTCCGACTCCACTCTAGAGACAAGTCACACCAGTGTCACGAGTGTGGTGAGATCTTTTTCCAGTACGTCAGCCTCCTTGAACACCAAGTGCTCCATGTGGGCCAGAAGAGCGAGAAGAACGGTATCTGCGAGGAGGCCTACAGCTGGAACCTGACGGTGATCAAAGATAAGAAGCTGGAGTTACAGGAGCAGCCTTACCAGTGCGACTCCTGCGGCAAAGCCTTCAGTTACAGTTCTGACCTCATTCAGCATTACAGAACTCACTCTGCGGAGAAACCCCAGAAATGCGACGCATGCAGGGACAGCACCTGCCAGTGTCCGCACATAAAACAGCAACAGAAAAGCTGCCCCAGTGGGAAATCCCATCAGTGCAATGAGTGTGGAAGGGGCTTCAGTCTGAAGTCCCATCTCAGTCAACATCAGAGAATCCACACCGGCGAGAAGCCCCTCCAGTGTAAGGAGTGTGGAATGAGTTTCAGTTGGAGCTGTAGCCTCTTCAAACATCTGCGTAGCCACGAGAGGACAGATCCATAAGCACCTGAAGCATACAGGAGTCTGTTGGGAAGCGGCCTGGCTTTAGAGAAGCCTTCCATGGCTCTCATATGTGTAACAGCATCTTAGCCATCTTAACCATCAGACCTACAGACGAGGGGAAGCCCTGTCAGGTAGAGCTTAGCCTTCAGGGACACTGGAGCATCCCAGGTGCTCCGATAGCATCTTTACGCTCGGAACCTCTGGCTAGGCACGGCGGTGCTCACCTGTATGCCTCGGGAGGGAGAGACAGGCAAACATCTGGTTTACATAGCAAGTTCCAGGCCAGCCAGATCTACATAGTGAGACCCCTGGGTGAGAGACAGACAGACAGACAGACACCTCTGGGTCCTGTGGATAAAGGAAAGTCTTGACATGGCATTGTTTATTTGAAGCTCAGAAAAATAACAAAGAGTCATGAGTGCAGTAGACATAAGCTCATTTGTAGTTTCCACCTCAACAGCATAGCTACTCAGAGAGTCGTCCCTCCAAAGGAACTCTTCCGCGTGAAGCCCATCTTGGTACATCTCTGGACACGACTGCCCCAGCCACTGGAGTACTCTAGCCATTGTCCCATCCTGTTTATTAAAACGTTTGAAAAGAAGCTGACTTGAGGTTTCTCTCTTTGGTAAAATTGGGGTTCAGAGGATGGATGGGGGTGTGGTCTTGCTGACACCGCCAGTCTACGGCTTCTTTGTGAAACACAGCCTTCTTTTCAGTTCGATCCTACTAGCAACAGAGTTAGTCAGTCCTTGAGGGTCAGGTCAGCGAGAGCTGGCCACCACGTCTTGACAGGTTTGACCCATAGAAGCCGAATAGCAGAAGGGGGAACTGACTTCTGCAAGCTGGCCTCCGACCTCCACGTGTGCCACGGCACACCCAGCACAAACACACATGGTATTTCTAAGACTCTGACTTAGTTGGGTGGCATATCGCCGAGGTTTGAGCCAGCCTGGTCTATATAGGAAATTCCTGGACATCCAATGAGACTTTGTCTCAGAAAACAAAGTGGAGTCACTGGTGCAGTGGTGGCCCACACCTTTAATTTCAGCACTCAGGAGGCAGAGGCAGGTGGGTCTCAGTTCCAGGACAACCTGGTCTACAAAGTGAGTTCCAGGACAACCTGGGCTACACAGAGAAACCCTGTCTCAAAAACAAAACAAACAAACAAACAAAACAACAAAAAAAGTGAGGTTGGGAGGTGGGAACAACAACAAAAAATTTGTTTAAAATTTTAATTCTCTCTCTCTCTCTCTCTCTCTCTCTCTCTCTCTCTCTCTCTTTCCTTTTTCAAGACAGGGTTTCTCTGTATAGCCTTGGCTGTCCTGGAACTCACTTTGTAGACCAGGCTGGCCTCGAACTCAGAAATCCGCCTGCCTCTGCCTCCCGAGTGCTGGGATTAAAGGCGTGTGCCACCACGGCCAGCTCTAAGATTTATTTTGTACATTTATGAGAAATGATGGTGCTGGTCAGCCAGTCACATAGGTTATGGGAGAGGGGCTTTGAGAGGACAGAGAAGAAAGGCGGGTTTAGTGTACCGATAAGGTGGGCATCGACTTTAATGAAAGAATTTGGCTCTTGGGTACCTATTCACAGAGTGATGGTATAAATACCCAGGCTGGTATCATATAATAGAAGATGACTTTGAATTGATCCTTCTGACTCTGCCTCCCTGTGTTGGGATCACAGCTATGTACCACCATGCCAGAGTTTATGTGGTCCTAGGGATCAAGCCCAAGGTTTCATGTGTTTTAGAATACCAACTGAGCTGTATCACCAGCCCCTCCCCCTTTCCAAGCTCCACTCCGCATTACCTACTAAGCGCTCTGCTGATTGTCCCGCCTGCAATTGCCTCACCCAGGACTTCTCCCCTCTGTGCCCCTGGCCAGTGACTGATGTGATCTATAAAAGTCTGACTCATCTGCCCCACAGGCAAACAGCTGCTGTCTGAGCTCACCAAACCCTGCTGTGGATCAAGCCAAAGTCTGATTCTATCAGACTCACCCTCATGCTTGATGCCCTTTGTCTTCAAGTGGGATCTGCATGCGCACATACCAGTGTGGGTGTATGGAGGTCAGAGGACAACCTCGCCTTTCACCTTGTTTGGGATGGGGTCTTGCTTGTTTTCCACTGCTGTATGTGCTAGGCTAGCTGGCTCTGAAGAGTCCTCCCATTCTCCTGTCCCTGTCTCCTACCTCCTAGTATGGGATTACAGCTACTTGTGTCACTGCACCTGGCTTTTTAAAAGACTTCTCTGAGGCTCTGAAGTCAACGCTTATGTCAAGTTTGTGCTACATGCACTTTATTCACTGGACCGTCTCCCCAGACTTGCCCTCTCCTGTTCTCTTTCGTTCCATTCCTCAACGGCTCTTCTTGGGGAACACGCCCATAGTCACATGACTCTGAACCCCCGTCTCTGGCGCTACTTAGTCTAAGACAGTTGGTGCCATCGGTGGGCCTGGCACTCACTGTGAGGCAATGAGGACTCTGTCGTGTCACTGAGTGAGGTCGGGTGAGGTCGGGTGATTGATGGGTCCTTTGCAGCTATACTTACATACTTATACACTGGTCAGAGACTGGAGGCTAGTTCCTTCAAGGAAGAGTACAGCAGGATAGCGTGCATACAGAAAAATACTCCCCCAACTCCCATCCCCACTGCCACCCTGAAGTGGCCTGTGGCTATTTACCCAGGTAGGTGTGTACTCCATAATAAAGAGAAATGCTCGAAGCTTCCTCTTGCTGGCCCCTTACTCTTACAATACAAGCATATGGGTGGGAGTCAGGTAAGTGGATCCCAGCCCAGATCTGTGTCTGGCTCAGCAGGTTGCCTGGGCTTCGGTGGATGATTGACACTCCATCCTGCCTTGTGCTTGTCCCATATCCTACTTTTGTTCTTTGGCTAATTGGTTTTTTTTTTTTTTAAGTTTATTTATTTTATGTATATGAGTACACTGTAGCTGTCTTCAGACATACCAGAAGAGGGCATCAGATCCCATTACAGATGGTTGTGAGCCACCATGTGGTTGCTGGGAATTGAACTCAGGACCTCTGTTGGTGCTTTTAACTCCTGAGCCACCTCTCCAACCTGGCTAATTGTTTTTTGTTTTGTTTTTTTTTAAAGATTTATTTAAAGTGTGCGTGCTCTCACGCGAGTGTGTATCTATAATGGGGTGCACATGGTCAGAAGAAGGTGTCAGATCCCCTAGAGCTGGGTTATAGATAGGTATGAGCCACCTGACATGGGTGCTGGAAACTGAACTCAGGTCCTCTGCAAGAATATTAAGTGCTTTTAATTGTGGAGCCATTTCTCCAACACCTTCCTCTTTAACTTGACTTAAAGAAGTTATCATTTTTCTACCCTTGTCCCAAAACATGTTACACCTTTGCCAGAGAGAGTAGCTTTGGAACATTAAGGAGAAAAGAGAAATAGAGAAATTCTAGAAGGAACAACAGCAACAACAACCAACACACACACACACACACACACACACACACACACACACACACCAACCTGTATAAAGGTAGTTTTTATTCTGTAGTAGCTGTTGTCTTGGAGGCTTACTGCTCCATCAGCTAACCTAGGCCTCGCCTCTGTACAATCTAACCTAGGCCTAGAATGTTTTCAGCCTCTGAGACTTGCTGCTGGATAAACTCACTCCTTCCTAGTTCTTTTTTTTTTTTTTTTAGCTCTGGCTGGCTGGTTCAACTCAACAAGCTGGACTGATTCAATGTGGATTCTCTCTCTCAGCCTCTCCTGAATTGTTTTGATTGCTTCCTTCCTTCCTTCCTTCCTTCCTTCCTTCCTTCCTTCCTTCCTTCTTTCTTTCTTTCTTGCTTTCTTTCTTTCTTTCTTTTTTTGGTTTTTCGAGACAGGGTTTCTCTGTATAGCTCTGGCTGTCCTGGAACTCACTTTGTAGACCTGGCTGGCCACACCACAACTAGAAATAGCTATTGGACTGGAGAGATGGCTCAACGGTTAAGAGCACTGACTGTTCTTCCAGAGGTCCTGAGTTCAAATCCTAGCAACCACATGGTGGCTCACAACCATCCATAATGATACCTGAAGCCCTCTTCTGGTGTGTCTGAAGACAACTACAGTGTACTTATATATAATAATAAATAAATCTTAAAAAAAAAAGAAATAGCTATTTTTAGCAAATAACACAATCTTGGGGGGCACAGTGTGATCAAATATCCTGTGACAAACCTTCCCAGTCCCTTATGAGATGATACACCTTGAAATCAGAATGATGTAAGAGTGAAAAATAGCCGGGTGGTGGTGGCGGTGGCGGTGGCGGTGGCGCACACCTTTGATCCCAGCACCGGGGAGGCAGAGGCAGGCGGATTTCTGAGTTCGAGGCCAGCCTGGTCTACAGAGTGAGTTCCAGGACAGCCAAGGCTATACAGAGAAACCCTGTCTCGAAAAAAAAAAAAAAAAAAAAAAAAGGAGTGGAAAATAAGGAAACTATACTTGCTTTGTGAGTAGTGAGCTCAGAGGATAGGGATAATATGTCAAATAGTAAATTAGGGGACATGAAGGAGGAACCACAAACTGAAGAAGAACACGTTTGTTCTGGAATGGACTTCAAAGGCAATTTACCTCTTTACAAGCTGCTTGATCTTTCTTAACTCTCATAGAAGCAGAAGGATGTTTGATTGTGTAGCAATATAATACAGTGCTCTAGGCTTGGTCAGGAATATTCCAAGTATGAAGGGATGACTGGCTTAGCCAAAACTCATCACTACGTCTACATCCCTAAACCCTTGGTCCATTAATATCATTTTGATTAGGAGAGAAACTAATATTAAATATATCGTGCTAAGAACCTGTCTTAGTTACTTTACTGTGATAAAATTACTCTGCCAAAGGCTAGAAAGATGGCTTAATGGTTAAGAGTATATACTGCTTTTAGGGGGGGATCTGAGTGCAGTTCCTAGCACCCTTGTAAGGTGGCTCATGAATGCAGTAACTGCAGCTCCAGGAGATCTTATCACTCTCTTCAGGCCTCCTTGGGCACCTGCACTCAACTCACAAACACATATTCCCTCTCCTTCCCCCAGACACAGGCTCTCACTATGTAGCCCTGGCTGACCAGGAAATCTTTTAGACCTCTGGAGTGCTGGGATTAAAGGCATGCACTACACCTGGCTGTCCATTCCATTTTTTCATTCATTCATTCATTCATTCACTCATTCATTCATTCATTCATTCATTTTGCCTTCATGTATGCCTGCACACCAGAAGAGGACACCAGATTCGATTACAGATGTATAGATCGTTATTGTTGGGGTCTGAGAGTTGCCACACAAACCACACATACACCAATCTCAGTTAAGCTAGATAGAACAGTTTATTGAACACACACCTTTAAACTGGATATCCAGGTCCATGAGAAGGAAAAACCTAATTGTGGCACCAGTCTGACCTCAGGACAGGCTTTTTAAATGAAAAAACAAACGGGTTCAAAAGTTGGAAGGCAAGCAGTGAAGTGTTTCAACATTTCTGTCTAACTAGATAAAGTATCATTAGCTAACCTTTAAACTGATTGTTCACCTCCTGAGTGAGGTAAGAAGGGTGGTGGACAGGTGGTGAACAGGGGAATTTCAGAACATTGAGATAACAGGGTGTGAGGCCAAATCTTTTAAATTCAGACTCCATTTTAGAGAACCTCACCTACATTTAAACTCAGGTAAACGAATAGGCTGGTACTTAACATTGGTTTCCAAGTTGTCCTTCAACAAAACCTGAGCCTAGCTCCAGTCTCTAGGCTAATCCCCAACAAGACCAGAGTTTCCAGGTTACACACTCAACAAGACCAGTGTCTCCAGGCTATTCCCCCCAACAATCCTGCACCCCCAGGTTACAAGCCCACTCCCTTCCTAACGACCACCAATGCAGAGGGGAGCAGAAGTCAAGTTTATGGTATGGCTCCCAGCACCAGCCAATTATGTTAAAGGACACAGTAGCTTTCTAATTAGATGCTTGCACACATATTCCCCAGTTGCTGCTTACTGTAAAGCCTTGGCCCTATAGACATTTGGGGCTCCCCCACCACCAAAACCATCCTGTGTGATAGTGGAGCGTTGGGGGTTGGGGGTCGGGGACAAGCTAGCTGGAATAGAATAAAGACTCTGCTGTGAGTTGCATCAGATTGGCTCCTGTCTGTTTTGGGAGACCACTAACATTTCCCTGGCACTTCAAGGATACAAGTGACTCAACCATAATTTGTGGCTTATTAGAAGCATTCTTCAGTGTCAGCTGTGGATAATTTCTTCAGGAAGTAGAGGCTGAGAACCTGAACTTAATGTCACCGTATGAGCAAAATGGAGACTGAATACAAAATGGCTGCAGTTATGTTAAAAGGAGTGGGCCTCAACAGTTATGAGCCACACCATGTGGTTGCTGAGAATTGAACTCGGGACCTCTGGAAGAGCAGCCAGCAATCTTTACCTTTGAGTCGTCTCTCCAGTCCTGTTGAACGCATTTTTATATTGACTCTCAAGAGTCATTTCTCAGCTGGGCAGTAGTGTTCCAAACCTTTAATCCCAGAACTTGAGAGGCAGAGGCAGGCAGATCTCTGAGTTCAAGACCAGCCTGGTTTACAGAGTGAGTTTTAGGGCAACCAGAACTACATAGAGAAGCTGTCTAGAATGAAAGAACAAACAAACAAACAAACAAACAAACAAAAAAGAGTCATTTCTCTCCTTATGGAACCTGGTAACGAACTCAGGTCTTCAGGCCTGCGTGCAAGTCCTTCTCTCATGCTGAGTCATCTTGCTGAAATTCCCTGACTCCATTTTACCTTTGAGACAGTTTCACTATAACCCAGGCTGGCCTAGGATTCACTACATATTCCCTAATTGGCCTCAAACACGGCAATCTTGATGTTGCAGCTGCCTGAGTGGTGGGATTGATTACAAGTGTCAGCCTCTGAGTCAAGCTAGTCCTGTCATTTTTGATCTGTCCGTGGGACACAGCCACTTGCTTTTGCTGGTGAGGCTGCCCATGCTTGAAGCTCTGCTGTCTTAGCTGCTGTATCATTTCAAAGACATTTGAGGAGCTAAAAACCACGATGTCGCTCCCATTACTGTTTTTTGAGAGCAAGGGAAATTTCATAAACATTATCTCGGGAGCTAGAATCATGACATATGCCAAATGGCCCAAATAAACCTTGAGACCAGGAAGGTAGTATCAATGTCAATATTAGGACTCACTTTCTTCCCAGTATGGAGGTACACTTCCATAAGTCTAGCACTTAGGAAGCAGAGAAGAAAGATCTTGAGTTAAGGCCACTAAGGTCATTCTAGGATAGCCTGGGCTACTACAGAGTGCGACCCTGTCTCCAACAAAAGGCTTCCTCCCCAGAATTAGAAACCAGGAGAGTAGAAGCACTGATTCTGGGAAGCCGAGCAGCAGGAAAGAGGGGCAGGGGTTGGAGATGAAACAGAATGGCAGCTGGGGAGATGGCTCAGTTGATAAAGTTTACAGGGACATACCTACCAGACGTCAATCTCCAGAACCCACATTATTCAAGAAAAAAGAACGGAGAAGACCAATTGTGTGTGGTGGCACACACCTTTTATCCCAACACGTACACTTAGGAGGCAGAGGCAGGCAGATCTATGAGTTCCAGTTCAGCCAGGGCTACATAGACCCAGTCTTTAAAACAAAACAAAACAAAACAAAACAAGAACAAAAACCAAAAAACAGCCAGGTGATAGCCTGTGCTCATTATCCCAGTACTGGAGAGGGAGAGGCAGGAAGATCCCTGGGGCTTGCTGTGAGCCTACCCTAATCAGTGAGCTCTGGGGCAGTGGCAAGTGCCTGAGAAATAAGGCCTAGTGACAGTGTCGGCCTCTGGCATATACACGTGCGCGCGCGCGCACACACACACACACACACACACACACACACACACACACTTTTGTTTTGGTTTTATAATTTTTAAAAAAGATTTATTTATTTTATTATATATAAGTACACTGTAGCTGTCTTCAGACACTCCAGAAGAGGGTGTCAGATGTCATTACAGATGGTTATGAGCCACCATGTGGTTGTTGGGATTTGAACTCATGTCCTTTGGAAGAGCAGTCAGTGCTCTTAATCAGAGTCATCTCACCAGCCCTGGTTTTTAAATGGTATGTATGTATGTATGTATGTATGTATTTTTGTTTTTTAGAGACAGGGTTTCTCTGTATAGCCCTGGCTGTCCTGGAACTCCCTCTGTAGATCAGGCTGGCCTCGAACTCAGAAATCCATCTGCCTCTGCCTCCCAAGTGCTGGGGATTAAAGGCATGCGCCACCACTGCGCGGCTGGGTTCTTCTTTTTTACACTCTTTATCCCTGGCCCCAGTTTCACCCCTTGTCACTCCATAGGCGAGAGAGAAAGATAGGGTGGCCAGAGAGAAGTTAGATTCACGGAACTCTATCTTTCTTCTTGTTTCTTCCTTGGGCACAACTACTAACAAACCACAACCAACCTACCTGAGTGACCAACAACCAACCATGCCTAGTGGGGCCCTAGCATTTATATACCCTATGAAAGTAGCCAGAATTTCAAATGTCTCACAATTGCAGAAACTACCTGCAGCTGGCAAAACTATGCTTTTGCTAGAGCCCAAGGCAAACCACAGTCAGCTGTTGTGACCAGTTTGAAGCAGCCCTATATCCCCACACCTGGGATTAAAATGAAAAGACATTTTTATAATCTCTCTCTCTCTCTCCCACCCCCACCACCCTCCCCCCTCCCCCCTCCCCCTGTATGTTTAAAGAAACCAAAATTCCAGAATTCTTTCTACAGTCTTGGAACTCACTCTGTAGACCAGGCTGTCCTGGAATTCAGAGGTCTCCCTCCTGCCTCCAGGGTGCTGGGATTAAATATGTGCACCACCACTGTCTGAGATACACACAGACATTTTAAAAAACCCTATTATGAGCCCTGAGCCCTGGTTTCTTTCTTCTTTCCTCCTCCTTTCTTTTCTTCTTCTTCTTTTTTTTTTAATTAAAAAAAATTTTGGGGTCTGGTGAGATGGCTCAGTGGTTAAGAGCACTGACTGCCCTTCCAGAGGTCCTGAGTTCAAATCCGAGGAACCACATGGTGGTTTATAGTCATCTGTAATGAGATCTGACACCCTCTTCCGCTGTGTCTGAAGACAGCTACAGTATACTCATATACATAAAATAAATAAATCCTCAAAAAATTTTTTTTTGATCAGGGTGTATGTAGCCCCGGATAGTGTAGAACTCACTATGTAGACTAGTCTGGGAACTCACAGAGATCCACCTGTCAGGTATAGACCACCACATAGGCTACCACACCTGTTGTGGGCAGTTTTTTTTTCCCTTAAGATTTATTTTTATTTTGTGTGTGTATGTGTGTGCATATGTGTGCACTGTGCCAAATGTGTGACAGGAGCCCAAGAGAGACCATCCAACCCTCTGGATTTGGAGTTACACTGGTTGTGAGCCACCGTGGGAACTAGGAACTGAGCTCCGGTCCTTTGCAAGAACAGTTAGGGCTTTTACTTGGTAAGCCATTTCTCCAAGCCAAATAATTTTTTATATGTGTATCCTTTGCCTGCATGCATATATGTTCACCTGGGGTGGTCAGCGTCTCCCATGGTCAGAGGGCATTAGATCCACCTCTAGAACCTAGTGACAGGGTTGTTAGCCACAGTTTGAGTTCTGGGAACTTAGCGAACCTTTGTACTCTGGAAGTGCAACAGTGCTCTTCAACACTGAGCCACGTCTTCAGCCCTTGGGCAGTATTTTAAAATATTTGATTTATGTAGCAGTTGTTCCTAATACTAGATAATTATAAGATTGTAAATTACAAGATTCTGAGCTTCACTAATTTCCAGGGGAACAAAATTATGGGAGTCTTGGCTTTGCATCTACTATTGCAAAAATAGTTGAGATAATCAAGCTTGAGGAGAGATTTTTGTGTCACAGTTTCAAACAGTTCTCAGTTAAACTTGCTCCCTTTGTGTCTACAGTGAAGCTGCACACAGCGAAGAACTCCTGTTGGAAGAAGTTGCTCACCTCATGGTAGGCAAAGAATCAAACATGAAGGAAAGGGTGGGACTCAAAGTAGGGCCTGACAGGAAAATCTTGGTGACCTTGGGCGAATCCTCTTGGGGAAAACGTTTGTCCCTTCCAGGCAGGGCAACACCTAGTATGTCCCTTTCTGTGGGCAATTTGGGGTCAGGCACTTCCTAGGAGAAATAAAGCCGGACCAAACCAGTATTAGACACGAGGGTGGTATTTCATCTTCTGCTTAGGAATCCTCCTGCACGCTCTTGCGGCCCGGGAGGAGTCGGGAGTTCTTTCCCAACCTCTGTCGCCCTCCTGGTGTAAGATGCGCCCTAATCAGCAGGGAGGGCTGTGCGACCTCGAGAAAGCGAAGCACAACAGCAACTAAGGCCTTATCTAGCGATGCTGCGGACCCCACCCACGAGACCGCATCCCGTGTCCGTCAGCTGACAGCTCGACCCGGGACACCCTCACCCCTGCTCTTCATCCGGGAACCTCACCCGGGACCGCCCTCCCGTGGACTTCCGTCGCCGGAAGTGACGTAAGGCGTCAGCCTTCTGGCAGTCGAGAGAGTGGCCCCGGACAGGCTGGTGCAGCTGAGCGAGGAGCGCCTCCGTGACGGGACAGTCTCCAGGCCCGCCTCTCCACCTGGGTGAGTCCCGGGGAACCGTTGTCGCGTCGCCGTGGGAGCGACCGCTTGTTTGGCCCGCGGGGCGGACGCGCAGGAGGCGCCGCGTGCGGGCTGACGGCTGTTCCCGGAGCTGGGGCGCGCGGAAGGCCGGGCTCGCGGCCCTGTTTTCCCCTCTTCCCGGGTTCGTCGCGGAGCCCGGGGAGCCGGGGTGGCCCCGTGGTGCGAACCCAGTGGCCGGGCCCGGGTGGCAGCTCGGTCTTGTGGCCCGCTTCGCCCTCTGGGGACCGAACCTTTGCCCAAGAGAGAGGTAGGCGGAGGGTGGCTCTGGGCGAGGCCTGCGGACGGGCCGGGAGCCTGGCGGAGGGCGGTGGACGGTGGACGGTGGACGGAACCCGGGCTCGTCCTTGGATCTGAAGGACACCAGGCTCCTCGCAGCCCTCCCTCGTGCTGCGCGCAGGTGGCTCGACCAGCCTGCCCTAAGGGTCTGTCTCCTAAGTGAGTTGTATCATTATTCATCGGGGCCCATTGAGTAATGCAGAACGGCCTTACCGCTTACCACATGATTCCTAAGGGGCCTGCTTTTGAGAAAAACAATGAGTAATCTTATCTGGCGTGTTTCACTGGGTCTCAGCTTGAGCCTCTAAATTACTTAGGACGCTCCATGGAAAGGTTTACGCAGTTGTACTGTGTTGAAAAAAATTCTTTTAATGGTAGCTATTTTGTTGTTGTTGTTGTTGTTGTTGTTTTGGTTTGGGTTTTTAAAAGACAGCTTTGAGGCTAACCTTGAACTTCTGAACCTCCTGTCTAAATCTTCCGAGAGCTGGGATTACACGCCCAGCGATACACACACACACACACACACACACACACATATATTTTAAACCACAGATTTGGGATTGTTCAGTAGAGTCTGAGTAATATCGAATTCTTACACCTTCCTGTTTGGGTTTTAAGTTTTGAAACCGAATGGTACTCATGTTTGTTTTTTTGTGAAGGGGGAGGTTGTTATGGATTGAAGGTAGGGCCTTGTGCATACTAGGAAGTACTCTACCCTTAAATTACAGGCATCTCCTGCTTCTGTGTTTTTCTTTTTGTTTATTTTGGTAACTTTTTAGGTTTTAAACCCTTCTTGGGCCCTAATTACCATGCACTTTACTTAATTACATTTAGAGAAACTTAAGTCTGTGGACTGTGACAACTAAAATCTAGTGGGGCTGGGTTTCTAGACAGGGTTTCTTTCTGAGGCACTGGCTGTCTTGGAATGTAGATCAGGTTAGCTCCAAACTCGTGTCTACCTGCTTCTGCCTCACCAGTGCTGGAATTAAAGGCTTGTACTACCACCTTCAGGCTGGTTTTTTTTTTTTTTTTTTAAAGTCTGCTTTTAGCTGAGTGTGGTGGTGCTGGTCTTTAATCCCAACCCTTAGGCAAGTCTCTGTGAGTCTGAGGCCAGCCTGGTCTTCAAAGAGCATCCAGGACAGCCAGGGCTTTGTTGCACAGAGAAACACTAGCTTTAAAAAAATGTCTTTTTAACAAAGTCTATCATATATAGAATAGTTTGCCAAGTCCTGAGAATATGAGATTATGGGACATTTTAACTTACTAAGCAGTTCTTCTCACTCTCACCCTGCAGTGATGGTCATTGTCCCCTGAACAGGGATGGAGGAGGTAACATCCCAAGAAGCCGCAGAGTCACCCAGGGGCCACTTCCAGCCTTTGGAGAACCAGTCTGAATGTCTTTCCCCAGAGCTTCGGTTTCTGCAGGACACGGACATGGAGCAGGGATTCAGTGGGGGTAAGGCAGAGACCACACTTTCTTCAAGGAGAATGGGAATAGTAAGGGGCCCTGGCCTGACATGAGAGAGGCCAGGGTCTTGAATAAGAAGGTGGGCCTTAGTGGAAGAACTGGAAGGGCGTGGCAGGTGTGAGTCCTTGGCTTGGGCCCTGTGGTTAGGGTAGCTAGCCTGTCTGTAATCCGCCCATCACCCTGCTCTGGCCTTGAGAATATGAGCTTCACTGCAGACACCACAACCAGAATGACTTCTAACAAAGGCTGCTTTTGCCATGTCTCACTAGCTTACCTAACGCAGGCCTCGGGGACTCCCTGGGTTCTCTTCAGTCTGCCTCCTCTCCTGGTGATCTAGTGTGATTTGCTACCTGCCATTCTTTTGCAACTTCAGTGTTCGTGAATAATCCAATTTTGGTCAAGAAAGCAACCATTTAATTTCCTGTTTGAACACAGTGTCTCTTTACATGCACAGATGTTACATCATATTAACTATCTATTCACATACATATATTAAATAGGTAAGTGTTTCCTCCCCTTGAAATAGGATCCTGCTAATGTATAGGTAGCCCTGGCTGGCCTAGTACTATGCGGCCCATGATTTGAATGAATCTTGTCTCGGCCCCCCAGCTACATTGGGAATGTAGGCATACAGCATCATACTTAGCTGCTGGTTTTATTATGTAAGAACTATGTCGTAGTTCTTATAGATCAGCACCAGTGCCTGAAGGAACTTGTATGTCAGCAACACAGATGGAGTACCATTATGTGGAGGGTACTGTGTGGGACATTGTTGGAGGGTGTAAAGGATTGTGAGGAAACATGACTGTTTTTGTTTCTACAAGCCGCACACAATAGCTTGCAGAAATAGTGCCCAATAATAACATGAAGGCAGAATGATGTTTATAGTAAATGGTATCTGGAAAAATGTCAGAAGTTTGCTGAAGACCCTGGCCCTATCATCAAATCCTTCAACTTTTTTGTGTTGTTTGGGTCTCTCTGCATAGCCCTGGTTGTCCTGGAATTTGCTAGGCCAGTCTGGCCTTAAAGTCAAAGAGATCCACCTGCTTCCACCTCCTGAGTGCTGGCATTAAAGGCTTACACCACCACACCCAGTCCCCTTCAACTCTTCTTCAGAGCCTTAATGTAGAGCAGGTTGGCATTGGACTGCTATGCCTTGGTGACTGAACTTCTGATCCTTCTATATCCACCTAGGTGCTGAGATTACAGTTGTGTGACACCTTGCCCACTAGATGGTGCTGGGGATCAAACCCAGAGCATCATGCATGCCAAGCAAGCACTCCACCAACTGAGCTATGTCTTCAGGCTTCTTTTTGCTCTTGTTTCTGGTTTTTGAGACCACATTTTTCACTCTGTAACCCAGGCTGGCCAGGAAATGCTGTCTGTCTGTCTGTCTGTTTTGCTTTGCTCATCACAACAGGTATAATGCTTGCCCTTCTATAGAAGGAATGTCATGCCATGAGGATTAAGTGCGATTCCTAGTAAAGTCCATATTACAGTCCTCAGTCTGTGTAAGTAGGAGCAGCTCCCAAGGAGGAGTGGGCATACCTGAGACCTGGTAAATGTTGACTTTACTGGAACACTGACGTGAAGGAGGATGCAACAGACATACCTTGGGCAGGAGAAGTGTTCTGAAAAGG
The DNA here is from genome assembly GCF_000001635.26 of Mus musculus. Classification (NCBI taxonomy): domain Eukaryota; kingdom Metazoa; phylum Chordata; class Mammalia; order Rodentia; family Muridae; genus Mus; species Mus musculus. Next base: position 145,235,255 of record NC_000071.6, read on the forward strand.
GAGCCCTGTGGAGGGGCTGCTCTCACTCTTGGCTCCTTTCTCCTCCCTCAGCTCCACCTGTTCCCCAGGTGCCTGCTCTTCCCCATGAGGGAAGCCCAGGAGACCAGGCAGCTGCGCTCCTGACAGCCAGGTACCAGGTGAGCTGAGGGACCCTCTGCTTTTCCTCAGGGTTTCTCGTTGCTTGAGTGTGGCCTCTCTTTCACCCCATCTGTTAACCCTTGCCTGGAGTCTTTTCAGTAGCAATTTGGGAACAGATCATTTTCAGAGACCTGGATTTGACAGATAGAATTTTTCCATCTCCACTATCATCTTTGTCCATGAGACTGTGATGGGCACTCATGGGATTTGTTCTCTTAAGTTCTAGTCTGTTCTCTCTCCTCCCCAACATAAACAGCTACTAGACGTCCTCTGTGTCATGTTCATTCTCTGGCCATGGTGCTATAGTAGCCCATTCCTGAGAGCAGCCAGAATTATTATTTCAGGAGTTTGTGACATTCGAGGATGTGGCTGTGCATCTTACACGAGAGGAGTGGGGATGCCTGGACCCTGTTCAGAGGGAGCTCTACAGAGAAGTGATGTTAGAGAATTATGGAAACGTGGTCTCACTGGGTAAGGACCCTCCTGTTGATCAACTTACCTGTTTGGATTTCTTTCTGAGTAGGTGTGAGGTTTTTTAGGTAGTCAGTAGAGTGTGCCCAGTTAACACAGAACCTCTCAGCCCTCCATCTTTAAGGTCCTTTCCTTGGGGGTGGGGGTGGAGGTAAATTGAAGGTTACTTTGGGTTATCAGGAGGAGACCGTTATCCTTATCCCCAGTTTGTACTTCTTGCTTTTGTGGGACATCAGTTTCCTGTTAGGAAAGAGAAACTTGGTTGTGCTTTGGCTAAATTCTCCCTTTCTTTTCTTTTCTCTCCTCTCTCCCCTCTTCCCCTTCCTCTCTCTCCCCTCTCTCTCTCCCCTCTCTCTTCTCCCTCCCCCCCCCCCCTTTAAATAGTCATAAGGATCTTCCCAACCCCTAGCTGGACTCTGTTCTGATCCCTTTGTGTATCTGAGATATTTTCCATTAAAGAAATACATTTAAAAGACAGGCTAAAATCTCTCTTGATGATGAGTCTCACTTTTTTGAGATTCTCAAACTCTTCTCCAAACAGGCAGGTTTGAGAGACTTCATTTAAAGGTGGGACTCACTGTCTGCCATTGGAGTGCATCACCTAGGTGGTGATCCAAGTAACCGTAACCCAGCACCAGAAGGCTCAGGATGTCCCCTGCTGTCTTCAGACACACCAGAAGAGCGCATCAGCTCTCATTACAGATGGTTGTGCACCACCATGTGGGTGCTGGGATTTGAACTCAGGACCTCTGGAAGTGCAGTCAGTGCTCTTAACCACTGAGCCATCTCTCCAACCCTAGGCTAAATTCTTAAATTACGATTCCTTATTTTAAGGATACCTGAGATTAGGCAACCTATAGTGTTGTTGAGAAATACCCCTGAGGAGGGACAGGGCTGTTGGCAGTCTCCTTGAGCTTTGTCATCTTGTCTGCTGCCCTCACTGCAGTTTTTTAGCCTGTCTTTGATCTTGCATACACTCTTTGTGTATTTACATCTATAACCTCCGCCCCCTTCCCCACCTATTTTTTGTTTTTTTTTTTTTTGTTTGTTTTTTTTTTTTTTTTTAATTTTCCTGATTACATGCTAGATTTAAGACATTTTCTTACATGTGGGAGACAGTTTACTCATTGGCTCATTGGGAAGGTTTTTAGTATGTTTTCCATTCCTGGCTCTTTGATCTTTATAGGCATACTTCTCCGCCTTCCCACCACCCGGATTCATTGTGTGAATTCCTGCCCAGCCCTGAGTCATACCCAGGCAAGTGCTTTCTCTGGAGAAACACTTGCAGTCCTTACGGCAGGAATCACCAAGAGATGGCCCAGGGATCGGCTTTCCATCGGGAGTGCTCATCCCAGCACGGAAACTCCTTTTCCAAGATTGTAAGATATCATACTTGGTTGATGGAACATATGTTCCTTGGGATGCCACCATTATGTAAAGTTGCTGCTCCCTCCCTAAGTGACATTTGGTGAATCTCTAACATGGAAGCCTTCCTTATGATCACGTGCATTTGGAACTCCGTTCATTCATAAACCACACTTGGTGGTCAGCTACTTGTGTGAAATGCCACAAAGCTCACTCTTTTCAGTTGCCATCTTTTCCTGTTATTTTAGAGTAGGGATCAGATGCTGTGTGCTCTTTCTAGCAGTAAGTATAGCCTGCCCACTGTGATGCCTCACTGTGTGACCTCTCACTTGTGTGACCCCCAGACTTCTCTCATGTTTGGTATCATTTTTTTCTTCCTTTAAAGTCCTGTCTTCTTGTACCTGATTTGTTGTGGTACCAAACCAATTGCTGTATTTATATTACCTTTCCTATTAAGTGTTCTTAATGCTGTCTTTGATAGAGGGGAAGTAGGGGGGACAGAAACTAAATAGTTCAGGGCATCAAAATGGATGTATTTTTAAAAGCTTTGTAAATTGTAAAATGATCTATATAATTGTAAACTACTGTTAATTTTACCTAATACAGAATTTCCAACAGTTCACTTGTGTACTTTTTGTAGTAAAGAAATTTTGTAGTATTTTAACTCAAGCTTATAATATTCTACCAAGTGGAACTTTACCTCATTTTATCTTGTCATCTTTTCACACACAAAGGACACACATACATGCATACCCGCATAAACTATAAGAAACCCTCCTACACTACCCAGCTTGCTTTTGTGACTGAGCCAGCACATCCTTAGCAACTGTTTTAACATCCTTGGGAATTCATTTTATCTTTGTGGGTCCACCATACTTCATTTGAAATGTAAGGTTAAATTAAGTGTTTACTAATTTTATTTAGTGTTTGGGGTTAAACATAAGACCTTTATAATTCAGTCCATGGCTTAGTCTCTTTTTTCCAATTCATGTATTTCCCATGGCTGTATTTGTATTTATCACAGGCACCAAAAGAGTAGTCCCTTGATTAAATGTTTGCACTAGGCAGCAGTAAATAAATAAATGGCTGAGTTTACAAAATGCTTGATGTCTTGGAGACAACAGTAATTTCCATAGAATATGTCTTACTGTCATGACTCCTTTCTGTTCGTACCACATGCTATGCATATCTCGTTTAATCCTTGCTATAACTCAACAGTAAGCAGAGGATGTTACTCTTTAAATAAATAGCTTCCTTTAAAGCCTTTAAGCCTGGCACGAGGGAGACAGGAGCAAGCAGATCTTGAGCTTGAGGCCAGCCTAATCTGTATTGAGTTCCAGGACAGCCAAGGCTACACAGAGACACTTTATCTCAAAAGCAAAAAACAAAGCAAAGCAAAAAAATTTTAAAAAGTTACATTCTTTATTAATTCAAAGGGAGTGTGCACACCACAGCTTGCATGTTGAGGTCAGAGGATGACTTTCTAGTCAGTTCTCTCTTTGTGCTGTGTGGGCTCTGGGGGTTGAATCCAGGTCGTTAGCTCCTTTACTAAGTCCGCTCACTGGCCACAGAGGAACTTGAGGCTCTGAGAAGTTAGGCTTGGGACCTGCCTCTCTGCCTGTAGCACAGTAGGTCCAATCATGTATGACATTAAAAGTCTTGGGTTCGTTTGTTTTTAAACCAGGCATTCTGTAACTCGTATAGACTAACCAGGCTTCCTCCTGAGTGCTGGCATTAGAGGTATGGGCTGGGCCAGGTGTGGTGATGCACAGAATTAATCCCAGCACTTGGGAAGAAGAGGCAGATGTATCTTTCTAAGGTTAAGGCAAGCCAGAGCTATACAGTGAGACTTTGTCTCAAAAACAAAGGAAACCAAATGAAAAACAGGTATCCTTCATCACCAGGCCTGACCCTCATGACTTTTTTTTTCCCCCTTGAGACAGGTTCTCTATGTAGCTCTGGCTGTCCTGGAACTCACTCTATAGACCAGTCTGGCCTCATATATTTAGAGATCCGCTTGCCTCTGCCTTCCAGGTGCTGAGATTAAAGGCTTGCACCACCACAAACCGACCTCATATCACATTTTACACTGTGAATATTAATTTATCATGCCAGGGATGTAAACCCCAAGCCTTATGTGTGGAGGCAGCTGTTCTAATGAAGCTTAGCAGTACTTTCTTCTGACACAAAAGACCCAAGTTAAGTGTCCAAAAGGTGGTTGACTACTTAAACCTCAGCTGGGATTCAGAAACAGTGAATGTCATCCATGAATCTGTTCATATCTTACTGATTTTCCCAAGGTCCATATTTTCCAGCCCATTGCCCTTAAAACATATTTTTTAGATTATTTTATTTTATGTCTGTTTTGCTTGAGTGTATTTGTACCGTGTTCATGGTTGGTGCCTGTGGAGGTCAGAAGAGGGTGTTGAATACTTTAGAACTGGAGTTATAGTGAGTTGTGCACCACCATGAGTACTGGGAGTCAAACTGGGGTCCTCTCCAAAAGCAACAAGTACTCTTAGCATCTGAGCCATCTCTCCAGTCTCTGAATGCCTTTTTTATAAAATTGGGTAGCTGTTATGTTGACAGGTATAAAATTAGCACTCTGTAAGCTATTTTTAAGTATGTTGTTCAAAAGAAGTGCTGGCTGTATTATTAGTGCTGGCGGATCATTATTAGTGGTGATAATGCCTGAGATTAATTTAAAATATTTTGTTATAGTGTTCATTGGTGTTTTGCCTCCATGTATCTGTGAGGATGTCTAATACCCTGGAACTGGAGTTAATTTAAGGTTGTGAGCCGCCATGTGGGTGCTGGGAATTGAACCCCAGTCTGGAAGAGCAACCAGCACTCCCAGCCACTGAGCCAGGGAGAGGTGGCGCTGACTCCTTTCCTTATCCATATTGGAATGTTGATGTGTCCAGGCTCACTGCTGCTGTGAGCTCATGAAAGCAATGGCTTTTATTTCAAACCCCTTCCCCCCACCCTTTCTGTAATGTTCCTTGAGTCATAGAAGGGGTGATAGAGGTGGTCTCTTTAGGGCTAAGCACTCAAAAGGAACTTGTTCTCAGCTCTTTGAGCCGTTAGTCTGCGTTAACCATTGTCCTATATGCTTCTTCATATAGAACCTTCTCTTACCACAGCTGAAAAGCAGCACTAATTTTTTGGTATAAGTATATTTAGGAGCCAGTTTGACACCATATCCTTTGAGCAAAACAGAAGTAGGACCTATCTATAATCTTTCCAGTTGTGTACTTTTGACCAGGTTAATCGTATCAGGCCTCAAATCTCCTGTTTGGGCCTCAAATCCAATCAGGAAGTGCTTCCTTATTCCCATAATGGTCAGACACTATTGTAGCTTGAAGGGTTCGTAGTTGGGATAAGACCATTGATGTTTCCTCCCCATATCCTGCATAGCACCTTCTGGCATGAATGCTAGCTAGCAAAATGGAAGTTTCCAACTAGATTTGTTTTGCTTTTCCAGAGAGGGTTTCTTGATGTAGCCCTGGCTATCTGGGAAGGAACTCACCCTACAGACCAGTCAGTCAGGCAAGCTGTCTGTCTGTCTTATCTACCTACCTACCTACCTACCTATCTATCTATCTATTTTTTTTTTAAAGATTTATATCTAAGTACACTGTAGTTGTCTTCAGACACACCAGAAGAGGAAATCGGATCCCATTACAGATGGTTGTGAGCCACCATGTGGTTGCTGGAATTTGAACTCAGGACCTCTGGAAGAGCAGTCAGTGTTCTTAACCACTGAGCCATCTCTCCAGTCCTTAACTGCTCTTTACACTGTTTTTAAGACTCTGTAAACATTCATTATGTGGTAACATGCCAGGATAATGGGAACAAGAAATAAGCTAGATACGTGGTGTATAGATAGACTTTTGGAGATGAAGGACTGGAGCCAACCATTGCATATATGCTCCTTGATACTTTCTCTGCTCGGTGCATATAGAACCCTTTGGTTTTAAAAACATCAAAATTCTGTTTACTTAGCAGGCTCCCTGTTGCTTTAGCATTAAAAGAAGTTGAGCTGCTCAAGTCTGAGAGCAGGTTTGTCCTATTTGAGAAAAGCCTGGGCTCTATGAGTTTCTGCCCAGCATGGTCTACAAAGTGATATCCTGTCTCAAGACAGATAGATAGACAGACAGACAGACAGACAGACAGACACACACACACACACACACACACACACACACACACAGACATACACACACACACACAGGCGGAGATGTAAGTAGCCCTCTTGGCATTAGAAAGTTTGTTTTACGTGTACTTTTACTATACTTACTTCACTGTAGCATGTGGTAGTAGTGTTTATTGCTGCCTTTATATTAAGAATATGTGGTTCTTTAATTGTTTGAGATGGGTTGACCCTTTTGCTAGGGCTCTCTATCCACTGATTTTTTTATACAAGAGGCATCCCATAAATGCTTGTTGAGTAAAGTGTATGCTAATTCTGGTGTGAAGATGTGGCATACCCTTTTTTCCCATATTCACTGAAGCATATTGGTTCTATTTTTCTTTAAAGAAAGTCAAAATATTTGTAAGGTTCCTGGAACATTATGATAATTAAATATGATATGCAGTCGTCGGATCAGAGTAAATAAGCATTTTCATCTCTTCAGTAATTTTGTTTTTTGGGACAGTATATTTTTATGTAGTTCTGGCTGCTATGTAGATCAGGGCAGTCCTCTTTAACTATATGTATGTACTGAGTGTTTATATGTCACATGAGTGCAAGTGCCCAGGGAGGCCAGAAGAGGATTTCAGATTCCCTGGAGCTCGAGTTACAGCCAGTATGAGCTGCCATGTGGATATTGGGAACCAAACTTACTCCTGCCAGAGCAGTTAAGTCCTTTTAATTAAGCCATCTGTCCATCCCTTGAAGTAATTTGTTGGGGGGGTTAAAAACCTTAATATTGTCACCGGTCGTGGTGGCGCACGCCTTTGATCCCAGCACTTGGGAGCTAGAGGCAGGCGGATTTCTGAGTTTGAGGCCAGCCTGATCTACAGAGTGAGTTCCAGGACAGCCAGGGCTACACAGAGAAACCCTGTCTCGAAAAAACCAAACCAACCAACCAAACAAACACCTTAATTAAAAAAATCTTAATATTAATTAGAATTATATTGTAAATTGTTTCAACCATTTTTCTTACTGTGCTAAAGAACCAGAAATAATTCCCTGTTTTGGTGTTCTTTATTAAACTTGTGTGTCTTACAGGATTTTGCTAAATTTATTCATTTATTACTGATTTGCTGCTATATTTTAACTTATTATATAGCAGGGGCTTGCATTTCATTTTCAGAATGCCATTTGATACTCGTCGACAAGGTTTGATGCCAACACTGTACCATTGGCTACCATAGTACTAATGATAACTTCTGTGAAGACAGGTATCCAGCCATGCATGAATTCACCAATCTGTATTTAAATAAAAGATGCTGCTTCCAAGTTACAAACTCTTCCCTTAGCAAACCTTTTACCAGAGTACGGATCTCAACTCAGACGCCCTAGTCATCCTCTTCATTCTCCAGGTCTTCCTGACAAATGTCTTTCCAGAACTTATCTTCTGTATAAGTTTGGTTACATTTAGTAATGGTCACGTTACTAAAAAGAAAAGAGGGCAGTGTAGCATCTGGGGATAAATTGCCATATTCCATTTCCTTCTCTGTGAGCAGGATTTCCAATTTCGAAGCCTGATGGAATCTCTGAGCGGGAGCAAGATCTACAAGTCTTTGATCTGGAGTCTAAGAATAGAGAAGTCATAAGAGGTGACTGTTCAGGTGAGTAAGGCGGACTCTGTCAGAGGAATCAGTGCAAAAGTAATCTCCAGGGGTTGAGCCAAGCTCTGGCTGAGCTCATACTCAACACACAGAGCTTTGCCATTCTGGAGTGGAGACAGCGTCTGCCTGTCTCTACAGTTTAATTTCTTTCATACAAATTGTGCTAGGTCCTAATTCAAGTTACAGCACATCTGATAAATCCTGTGATGCACCTGATAAGTCTTGTAGCCAGAGCTCAGATGTGCTTCAACATAAGAAGGGTCATGCCAAAGCCAAGTCTTACAACCCATTTTTATGTTTGTTCCTTTGAAATATCTTACTGGCTGTTGTCTGTCTTGCTGAAATAGCCTGTTTCTATCTCCCCTTGATCCATTTCCATCCTTCCTTGCTCCTGTTGTGCCTTTACATCTGCTATTTTTTGTTTGGAAGTAAATAGAATTTGCTTATTTTTGAGGATAGTACATTATTTAGTTTTCCTCTTATTTTTATTTATATTTTTTTAAGCACAGGGTATAGATTACATTTGTATTTTTTATTTATATTGTATTAGATGGAGAGACCAGAGAAGAAAACAAGCTGTTGATTCCTAAGCGGAAAATTTCAGAAGAAGTACATTCATACAAAGTGAGAGTAGGAAAATTCAAACAAGATATTGCTCAAGTTCCTGAAACCAGAGAGGTTTATAAGTCTGAGGACAGATTAGAAAGACTCCAGGAGATTCTAAGAAAATTTCTCTTTCTGGAGAGAGAGTTTAGACAAATAACAATCAGCAAGAAGACTTTCAGCAGTGAGAAGAACACTGAACCTGAAAAAAGCTTCAGTCTAGACTCCACACTTGATACAGATCAGAGAGTTCTTAGAATACAGACCACTGATGACAGTAAATATGACATGAACTTCAACCAGAACCCAGCAGTTGGTGAACAAGAACCAATAAATCTAACAGAGAATTTTCAGAGTACTGACTATAAGGAAAGCTTAATGGATCTGTCCCACCTTAATAAGTGGGAGAGCATGCCTACCACCGACAGATCCTATAAATGTGATACTTGTGGGAAAACCTTCCATCAGGCCTCAGCTCTTACTAGACATCAGAGAATTCACACAAGAGAGAAACCCTACAAATGTAAGGAATGTGAGAAATCTTTCAGTCAGAGCTCAAGTCTTAGTCGACACAAAAGAATACACACCAGAGAGAAATCCTACAAATGTGAAGCGTCTGATAAGTCCTGTGATGCACCTGATAAGTCTTGTAGCCAGAGCTCAGATGTGCTTCAACATAAGAAGGGTCATGCCAAAGCCAAGTCTTACAAGTGTGGAACCTGTGAAAGAGTCTTCAGCCGAAGTGTGCATCTTACTCAGCATCAGAGAACACATAAGGACATGTCCTGTAAATGTACCGTGTGTGGCAGTGACTTCTGCCACACCTCATACTTAGTTGAACATCAGAGACTACATCATCAAGAGAAGTCCTATGAATATGATGAATGTGGGCTGGCCTATGTTAAACAACAAGGAATTCGTTTCCAAGAAAAGCCCTACTCATGTAACGAATGTGGGAAAGACTTTAGATTGAATTCCCATCTTATTCAGCATCAAAGAATTCACACAGGAGAGAAACTGCATGAATGTAATGAGTGTGGGAAATCTTTCAGCCAAACCTCATGCCTTATTCAGCATCACAAAATGCACAGGAAAGAGAAATCATACGAATACAACAATTATGAGGAAAGTTTCAGTCACAGTTCTGATCTTACTCTGCAACAAGAAGTTCCCATTAGAGAGAGAGTCTTTGATTGTGATGCATGGGAAGAGAACTTCAGTCAGAGAGCACACCTCATCCAACATGAAAGGGTCCATACCAAAGAGAAACCTTATGAATGCAGTGAACTTGGGGAGACATTTAGTCAAGTTCAGGCCTCATTCAATATGTGAGAACTGAGACCAGGGAAAGTCACATATGTACTGAATGCTATGATGTCTTCAGTCATAGCTTATTCCGTGGTCGGCATCAGAGAATTGATAACCAGAGAGAAACCCGCTGAATGTGATGAACATTGGGAAGGTTTTTTATTTTTTCTTATTTTTGGTGTTAAATTCTTCATTGGTTCCTGTAAATCAGTGCTAGAATATATAGAATATGATACATTCTTCAGATTATTTTCATACCTTAGTCACAGTTGGGGAATTTGTACTGGAGTAAAATTCCACTGTCAAATGTGAAAAAGCCATCAGTCAACTACCTTGTTGGTTCAGTGTCAAATTTGTGCCATGCATAAAGCCTGTGAAGACATAGGTGTGTATGTGAGGAAACTCAAGTCATACCCCAGTGCTTGATCACATCGAGGAAACTATACCCAGAAATAGTCTATACCCAAGAAATTATTTGGATATAGTAAATGTGGCAGATCTGTGAGCAGGAGTCCATCTGTCATCAGAATGTACCAGATGTGAGTCTGATTGTTATGCAAATGCTAAGATCAAAACATCTGCACCAGATGAGACTGATATAATGCAAACGGTGAAATTTAACCACTCTATTTTCCAGGCCTTATCCAGTATCAAAGTATTAGAAAATGCTTACTTCTCTGTGTAATTATTACTATTTAGTCTCAGTCTTTTTTACTGCTGAATAACTGAATCCAGAAGATAATTGGGAAACGAAGTCATTTTCTCACAGTATCCTTTAATAAGTATTCTAAGAAGGTACAAGTATTTTATTATAGAACTCATTTGAGTGAATTTATTTTAATTTGGCCGATACACATTAAAACATTTTTCTTCTTTGAAATGGATTCTTATTCACAGTTTACCTAGAATGCTGTTAATGTGCCAGTGTTGACATAGCTTCTGGAGAGTAGCTCAATGAGCCTTCTCTGTTCTGGCCAGAGTACTCTCCAAAGGAGACTCAGGCCTATTCTTTTCTGAGGACCCTACAGACTATTGTTTCTATAGCCACACCCTTGGCTTCCTGTTGATTTCTGCGTTCTCTTAGGCATCCTTAAATGATGTTCTGGTGTTAGCTTCTCACCAGCTGATAAAGAGTTACTTCCACATCAGCCATCCATACGTTTGGAGGATTCAGTCTTCCTGAGTTTGTGGCAGGCACCCAAACATTTGCAAGTGATGTCCAAGTTTTTAGCTGCCTTGTTTGCATCCACAGCCCTCTAATGAGATGACAAGGACATCAGGGAGCCAGTAAGACTCCTGTTGGCCTAGCTACATTCATTCAGTGCCTACTTTGCATGTATGTGTATGTTTAGAATTCTTTTATATGCCTATATTGAAGGCCAACAAAATGCTCAGGTCTGCTTTTGATAGGGAAACAAAGAACACACAAATCAGAATAAGGATATACAGCCTTCCAATAAAGATATTGCTGTTAGTGATGTATCTAGACAGTATTTCAAGAGAGTGGCAGGTCCGTTCCTGGTAAAACCTTAATCATTAGGATTGCTTCTTTATCTGTTCCCTCCTCCACTCCCTTCATCAAGCCAGGGTAGTATTTTGAAGCATAAAGCTTTGTGCATAATTATTTGTGCATTGCCATACTTTTGTGTTGGGATGCAGTCTTTGTTGCCCAGGCTGGTCTTGAATTCCTGGGTTCACACAATTTCCTGCCTCCCAAATAGCTGGGATTATAGGCATGCGCTCCTGTGCCTGGATTTTATTTTTGTATTTTAATAGAATCTGCAGGCCATATAAAGGATCATGGCTCTTTTGATTTACAGAAGTGGTCACAGGTGTTGAGTCCAGGGTCCCTGCCCGATGCCACAGAGTTCATGATTTTTTACATGATGTGAAGCATTTTCATCTTAAAATTTGTAACATCTTGTGAATAAGAAAAGTGTTATTTCAAATTCTAGTTGTCAATCAAGCAGTTGAGGCTTTCATAGTTCAGATGTCATAATGTTCACTAGGGATCCTCAACCAGTATATAAAATATGCTGCTCACTGTAAATCTTGTGGCTGACCTCTAGGGTAGTCCCACCACTGTATTTTACTTCTTTGCCATCAGCAAGCGTAGTGTCTCATCAGGACAAGAAAATCAACATATATCAAATTGATCTAAATGTAAAAGCAAATGAAAAATGCATGGTTTTTTGTCCCTGTCGAACATGTATATTCTTACTTATAGAGACCAATAGTCACTTCCAGTGACTGAGGCAGAGGATTTGATTCATTCCTAAGTAGCAGAATCTGTAAAAACCCCACGTATGCATTTGGGTTTGGAACGTGCTTTTGTACTTCTACTTGAATAAAGGTGTGTTCAGTGCTCGTAGACTCTTTGTTTTGAGCCAAGTCTGCAGGTCCCAGGCAGAAAGAAGCACTGGGCACCTTGGGACTCTTCACCATGCCTGCCTCTAGCTCCTCTGCGATACTCACAAGAGTGGTTCGCTCTCTACTGATGCCTAGCTTGCCTTTCCGTAGTCCTCTGCAGCCAGTTAGGATTGAGTAGTTTTGTATTTTAGATTTATTTATTCTAAATGTTTATGAGTGTTTTGGCTGCATATGTATGTACATTATGTGCGTGCCTGGAGTCCATAGAAGCTAGAAGAGGACATCAAGTCCCCTGAAAAAAAGATTTGAGCCACCATGTGGGTTCTAGAATCACTCCATTCTCTGCAAGAGAAGACAATGTTCATAACTGCTGAACCAGCTCTCTAGCCCCAGGATTGAATGTTGGTTCAGTTGGGATGCTTCAGTACATAAAATCAAACATTTGTAGTTTCGGTAGAGCTATGAGAATGTTTTGGGTAGGTAAAGTAAAAAAGAATGCCAAAATAGTTTTTGAAGTAACTTGTCAGTCCAAGTAGATATTTAGTTCTAATAAAAGTATGAGTTTTTATTAAGCCTTCGGTCTTGGGGGAGGGAAAGGAATGAGCTGAGCAGTTAATTCATTTGTTTTCATTTACCTGCATGCACGCTTTTATGTACATCTTCAAGCTTGGTTTTCACCACAGTTCTAATGTCTCAGGGTCTGATATGGCTGATTCTCAGGTTACAGGGTTTTTTGAAGTTCTTCCTATGGTATTAGTATTGTTAGCTCCCGCTGATCCTACTGGCTTCCAGAGCTGATGTCAGAGTTGGTTTGGCTTGGTTTAGTTTTAAGATAGGATTTCTCTGTATATCCCAGGTTGTAGTTCACCTGTCTCTTAAGTGCTGGTGCTAAAAGGCATGTGTCACCACCCAGCAGAAGAGAGTGTCTCATATCTTAATTTTTTTTTTTTTTTTTTTTTTTTTTTTTGAGACAGGGTTTCTCTGTGTAGCCCTGGCTGTCCTGGAACTCACTCTGTAGACCAGGCTGGCCTCGAACTCAGAAATCCGCCTGCCTCTGCCTCCCGAGTGCTGGGATTAAAGGCGTGCGCCACCACTGCCTGGCTTAATTTTTTAAAAAAAGTAATTGATGATTACTGATTAGCAGGTCAAACCCTCAGATTTTCTATCTCCTGCCCATACATCCCTGTCCCGTCATTAGTTTAGTTTCCCTATTCCTCAGCATTCTAAATTTGTTCTTAGCATTTTCTGTTAGCCAAACTAGCCAGTGGACATAGAACTTTTGACCTGAAGCAAAGTAAGTAACAGGAAGAAGCAGGCTTGATTCCTGGGTATGTGAAAAACTTAAAAATCTAGGGAGCCCTGGTTGAGTGTTAGAAGAGGTCCATCGCTTATTTATATATAAATGAGCGTCTTTATTTAACTTAGAGAAGGAGATGTTTAACTGGAGGCTTGCTTACAGTTTCAGATCTATGTCCATGATCATCATGGTGGGGAGCAGGGCTGCAGGTAAGACCAGGCGTGTAGCTCAGAGCTTACATCCTGATCTACAGGCAGGAAGCAGAGGAGCTGAGCTGAGAACGTGCTTTTGAAGCCTCAAAGCGCCATCCATCCCCTCCCTCCCTCAGTGAGGTACCACCAAGGCCTCATCATCATCTTCCCTAAATTACCTACAAACAGGCAACCAAACATCCAAATACGGGAGCTGTATGGGACCATTTCCATTCAAACCACAATGAAAATAGGATTGATTTACTTTTTTAATGACAAGGTCTCACTATACTACCGGAACTCTGATACACCCACCCTTTCTGTCTCCTGGGGTTGGGATTAAAGGTAGAATTTTTTGTGTATGTGTTAGTGTTTTTGCTTGCATGTTGTCTGTGCATCATGTGCATGCAATGTTTAATTTTTTTTTTTTTTTTTTCCCAAGACAGGGTTTCTCTGTATAGCCCTGGCTGTCCTGGAACTCACTGTAGACCAGGCTGGCCTCGAACTCAGAAATCCGCCTGCCTCTGCCTCCTGAGTCTTGAGTCCTGGGATTAAAGGCGTGCGCCACCACGCCCAGCCTTTTTTTAATTTTTTTTTTTTTTTTTTTTTTTTTTTGCATGCAATGTTTGTGAAGGGCAGAAGCTGGAGTTAGTCAATAGTGAGCTGCAAGTGCTGGGAATTGAATACTTTTTTTTTTTTAAATTCCTTGAACACACGATACTTTGACAACATGACTGTTTTGTAAGCAATACTAGGTTCTTGGGCCTATGACATCCCCTACTGTGAGTACATTTACAGTAGTAGGCGTAAATCCACGTGAAACAGCCTGATCTAACCAGAAAGTGGCAAGAGTATGGCATTTGAAAGTGCTGAATAAGGGAAATCTATAGAGGGGGGAAAAATCCTTACCCTAGAAAATGAATGTAAGTCTCCACCTGGCATTGAATCCAAGCTTCACTAGGCAAATGCTATACTAATAAGCTACATTTCCATCTCCACCCAGGTTTATGGTAGTTAGATGGAGTCCCCAGTTAGTTACTTTAGCAAAGTATGTCATTGCCACATTTGAAAAAACAGCTCCATCCATCCATCTTACCTAGTTGTTCTGTGTATGGTATCCGTACTAGCCAACATAGCAAATTGATCTAATCAAATTAATCTGGATTCAAGAGGACTGTGGGTTATTAATGCAGTGCTTTGGAAGTAGACATACGTGGGCTTTGCTCAACTCAAAAGTGTCCCTTGGATTTTATGCAACTTGCTATACAATAAAGACATAGTGAAAGGTAAATGTAAAAGGTAGCAGCCACTAGCAAGTGCTCAAAAAGTTAGTTTGTGAGGCCAGTGAAATGGCTCAGTAGGTAAGGCTGCTTGCTGCCCCGCCTGATGAACCTAGTTCCATCACTGGACTCCACATGGAGGAAGGAGAGGTCAGACTTCTACAAGTTACCCTTGAGCCTCTACAGTCCTGCCATGCACAGTCACACTCAAACACAACTTTACATTTTACATTTTTAAAAGTGGGTCTTGGAAGAGGGCTTAGTGACTAAGAGGACTTTATTTCCTGGGGGACCCAGGTTCAGTCCCTGGGAATCCTGATTTATGGTCACTGCACACATGTAATACATATAGGCGATATACCATACACATAAAAAAAGCCAGGCATGGTGGCGCACACCTTTAATCCCAGCACTTGGGAGGCAGAGGCAGGCGGATTTCTGAGTTCAAGGCCAGCCTTGTCTACAAAATGAGTTTCAGGACAGCCAGGGCTATACAGAGAAACCCTGTCTCGAAAAACAAAAACCCAAAAGTAAGATCCCCAGGTTAATATAAACACAGATGAAAACCAATTCATTCACAGAAGAATTAATTTAGTTGTGAGAAACTTGTAGTTTTTCTCAACCTATGGAGCATGACCACTTTGAGGGTCATATATCAGATATCCTGCATATCAGGTAATTTACATTTTGATTCATAACAGGCAAATAACAGTTCTAAAATAGGAACAAAGTTTTATGGTTGGGTGTCACCACAACATGAGGAATGGTATTAAAGGGTCATTGCACTAGGAAGGTTGGAAACCATTGGTCTAGAGTATGGAGATCCTACGTTCAGAGACCTGTCTAAAGAATAGGTACTGCCTCCTGTTGGAGTTACCAAACTCGCATCTGTCTCGTAACATCTGTGTCCTCCCTTCAGAATATGAGTCGGTGATTAATCTGAGACTAAAATAGATTTTTTTCAAGTGGTCAAAACAAAACACGTAAACCCCCAGCACTGTTATGTTTTCCATTCAGTTTTGACTTTGAAAAGAATGATCCCTTTGCATTTCACCCACGTTTGTAAATCGTCAGCATGAGTTTTAGAATATAAAGCTGCCTCTTCTGCTCACGTTGCCCGGCCCCCACTGCCTTTGTTACAGGGGGCTTGTTATGTGCCTGGGCTTTGGTTTGAATTGCACAGTTCAACGCATGCTTTTTGTGCTGCTTTGTGGTAGGCATGTAAAATAGTAAGAGGGGCGTGAGGACTAGTAACAGGTTAGTTGAAGCACCCAACAGCTGGGAGCTGTTGTTTCTGCACAATAAATGTGAACAATTCACCTTTTCTTGCCTTCCCCTTTCTCCCCTGCTTCATCACTTAAGAAGTAGGGTATCTGACTTGCTCTAAGGCTTTTCATCCTATTTCACTCACCGGAAGCAGCTGGAAATCTTTCTTCAGGTAGGTCTGGGAGGGGCTGGGTAAAGAACAGGCCTATGGAGTGCAGCCAGCGCGAATAGCTTGGCCTTGTGATTGCCGAGGTGGATGGTTATGGGGCTAGGGAATTGAGGGGAGGACTGACAGGGCTTACTTGGGGCCATGACAAAGAGGAAGCTGACTGTAAACCAGACTCCAGATCCAGCAAAGGTGGTGGGTATAGAAGCTCATAGGTGAAGACTGTGGACACCCAAAGCATTCCATTCCGGGTCTGGCACCTTGACAAGGCGTCATTGAGATGGACCTCTGAGCTGCCTCGGTGGGGCCTGGAAGTACAGGGGGATTTTGCCCCATCCCAGGGCTCCAGATCTGGACAATGTTGGAGGATGAGCATTATCTGTCAGGAGTTGGGTATGGTGAGCCAGTGAGTGCTGTGTCTGGGCAGTGCTCGCCTGGTGGGAGGACTTCTGGGGGTGGGTCTTGGGCCTGTGTTCCTGTGTTCCTGTGTCTTGGTTGGAGGTGTCTGGTTCTGTTTGGTTGTATCCCACTGAGGGTAATTGAGAAAGCTTTTGACAGCTTCCTCAGGAGTGGGTTGGTAGCTTCCCTCACTTTTACACCCTTGTCTGAAATAACTACATACCCATTAGTGGGTGTGGGTGTTGTTTTAAGTTTGAGACAGGGTCACTGTGCAGCCAACACTGGCCTGGAATTTACTTTGTAACTCGGGTCAGCCAGAAACTCATGAACTTTCTGCCTCAGCCTCCTTACTCCTGGACTTGTGTGCACAAACCATATACAGTTCTTGAGCTGTTTTTAAAGTTTATTTTTATAGGAGATCTCTGCTTTGGATCAGTATCTTCTAAGATGGGTCCCAGCCCATGGAGAACCCCCTGAGTGATGCCACTGGAGTCCATCCCCGGAGTGGGAGCCTTGCCAGACTAAAAGGGAGAAGCTGACCTAGATGGCTTATCTTTGTGGTATAGTTATCTGTTCTTCCAGAGAGATACGAAAGATTTAAAAAAAATTTTTTTTATTTAATGTATGAGTGCTCTGTTGCATATATATTCGCCTGTCTGAAGAGGGAATCATATCCCCCTATAGATGGTTGTAAGCCACCATGTGGTTACTGGGAATTGAACTCATGACCTCTGGAAGAGCAGCCAGTGCTCTTAACCGCTGAGCCATCTCACCAGCACGATACGAAAGATTTAACCCACACTCCTCAGCCACACAGTTCAGATTCTAGCAGGCCTTTAGACCTTCAGTGAACTGCTATACCTCTGGTATTTGTGAGAGCAGATCTTTAGATAGTTTATGGGTTTAAATGATTTTCCCTTCTAGAATCATCTTCACAAACACATTCAGAAAAAACAATGTGCTGACTATCTGTATAAGCTTTAGTCCAGCAAGGATAACACTTAAAATTTTCTGTCACACTTTCCTAAAGACAAATAGATATTTATTTCATGTTTAGGTAAGGGAAAAAAATGAACAACAACTCTTTTTTTTTTTTTTCTTTCTTTCTTTTTTGGACCATGCTGGTCTTGAACACCGAGATCAGCCTCTGATTTCTGAGTGCTGGGATTAAAGGCATGTACTAGCACATTCAAGATTTGATACCAAAAAAGGCTCTATTTTAAACCCAACTAACCAAAATCTTATCCTAGCCTGAGACATTTGAACAGTGTGACATATAATTAAAATTATTATACATTTTTAAATATTTATTTATTATATATATATGAGACACACCAGAAGAGGGCATCCCATTACAAATGGTTTTGAGCCACCATGTGGTTGCTGGGAATTGAACTTAGGACCTCTGGAAGAGCAGTCAGTACTCTTTAACTGCTCAGCCGTCTCTCCAGCCCAGTTAAAATTATTTTTAAGCCTCCTGCGTTTTAAAGTACTTACTGTAAATATTTTTGCCATTAGAGGAGGGTGTAGGGCTGGGGCTGTTGAGTCAGCAGAGTGCTGGGCTGCTGCAGAGACGATGCTGAATTCCA
This sequence comes from Mus musculus, assembly GCF_000001635.26. NCBI lineage: Eukaryota > Metazoa > Chordata > Mammalia > Rodentia > Muridae > Mus > Mus musculus. The sequence goes on from NC_000071.6 coordinate 145,253,494, forward strand.
TCCCAGCACTAGGAAGGTGGCGGCAGGAGGATCAGAAATTCAAGGTATTCTTGAATACATAGTGAGTTCAAAGCCATCCTGGACTACATAAGACCTTGTCTTAAACCTAAAAGAAGCATTGGCTAGATAGTGAAAGACCCTGAAGGGAGATCCTCACTCAAGTCTTGGGATAATAGCGGACCCCCAAGAACTCACGAGAGTCCAAACTTGATGCAAACCACACGAGGCTTTATTCGGGGAAAGCCAGAGCTCTGGGGACAACTTGTATCCCATGCAGGGGTAGAGGAGTTGACCCCGAGGGGAAAGGGCCCCCAGTTTTTATAGGCCCTCAGGGGGGAAAGGAGAAGGGGGAAGTAGGGGATTTCCAGATCTAAACAATGTCTATTCAAAAACAATTTCTCAAGAAATGGGTATGGGAGGGGTATAAGGAAAGAGTCTGGTGCAGGTGCAGCAACTCTGATTGGCCCCGGCTGTGGTTGCTGGGGAGATTTCCCAACTCTTCCCCAGCAACCAATATTACAAACACCTGGCAGTGGGCTTCATCAGTGGGCACACACATGGGTTCAAGGAATGGTCAGAACATTGTCAGACACACGGTGACTTAGGGTTTTACTGCTGTGAACAGACACCATGACCAAGGCAAGTCGTATAAAAAAACAATATTTAATTGGGGCTGGCTTACAGGTTCAGAGGTTCAGTCCATTTATCATCAAGGTGGGAGCATGGCAGTATCCAGTCAAGCATGGTGCAGGCAGAGCTGAGAGTTCTACATCTTCATCCAAAGGCTGCTAGTGGAAGACTGACTTCCAGGCAACTGGGGTGAGAGTCTTAAGCCCACACCCACAGTGACACACCTACTTCAACCAGGTCACACCTATTCCAACAAGGCCACACCTCCAAATGGTGCCACCTCCATTGGTCCAAGAATATACAAACCATCACATTCCACTCCCTGGCCCTCATAGACTTGTTCAAAAACATGAGTCTATGGGGACCATACTTAAACATAGCATAATGCAAATGCATTCAGTCCAACTTTCAAAGTCCTCATAGTCTATAGCAGTCTCAACAGTGTTAAAAGTACAAAGTTCAAGGGCTCTTCTGAGATTCATCCAACTAATTAACTGTAATCTTCAAAGCAAGGCAGGAAACCAGCTGGGCAAACTCCAAACTCTGCATCTCCATGGCTGATGTCAAAGCAGTCTTCAGATCTCCCTTCCTTTTTCATCTTTGTTGATTGCAACAAACTGCTTTCTCCTGGGCTGGTTCCACTCCCTGTTCGCAGCTTTCCTCAGCATGTATCCCATGGCTCTAGCATCTTTAACATCTTTGAGTCTCCAAGGCAATTTCAATGTTACAGCTTCTTGTTCCAGTGTCTGGGATTCCACTTCATCTTTTGGACTCCTCCTAAGGGCTGCTGGCATCAAATCTTCAGCTCTGCCCTCTGTAGCACTCTAAACTCAGGTTGATCCATTCCACTACGGCTGCTGTTCTCGGTGATCATCCCATGGTACTGACATCTCCAATACACTGGGGTATTCCACTCCAACTAGGCTTCACCAATAGCCTCTCATAGGCTCTCTTCATGGTGCCAAGCATCAAATCCTTTGCCTAACCCCTTCAGTCCTGGGCCATCAACTACAGCTGAGGCTACACATTCTCCAATGGCCTTCCATGACCTCTCACAGTGCCAAGCCTCAGCTGTTCTTCATGACACCTTCATGCCTTCAAAACCAGTACCACCTGGGTGGCTCTTACACATTACCAAGTTCAGCTGCAGCACAAGGTACAACCTTGGCTATCTCTGGAAGACAGCTTCTTTGTGCTCCCAGAAAACAACTCCCAGATTTCAACTCAGTGATGCTGGTCTCTTCTTAATCACTGCTAGTTTCTTAGACCCAGCTAACCAGCATCAATTTTCCCAGTAGTTCCTTCCATTCCTAACTCTAGAGCCAATGGCTGAAGCTGCCGAGTTCTGCTGCTTACAGGAACTAGAACATGATCCCCTTGTACTAGTACATTATGACTGGCTTTATGTTTTCCAAATCCTTCACTGCCTAAGCTTGGCTATCCTAGTTCTTGCTCTGTAGATTGACCTTGAATGCCTGTCTCATGGGGTTAAAGGTGTGTACCACCATGCCTGGATCTAAATTCAGCTGGGTAGAATCTTGTCCCATGGTCCCACTCCCTTAATCTGTTATTCCCTAGAACATAGGATTTTGCTCCATTTCACTTCCTGGTATGCCTTTAATACTCAAACCATATATTTTATATTTTGCCTTTCTAAGCTTGCTATGCTTGTTCAAACTTCTCTTTGTGAGACTTAACCAGAGAACAAAGTCTCTGCTGGGCTTTTTTGAAACTTCCTTTGTCAGTGCAATTAATGCAATTAATCCAAGTCTCTTCACCTTACCGTCAGGCAGACTTTTCAGACAAGGGCAAAAAAGTAGCCCAAAATACCAAAATACCAAAATACCAGGAAAACAGTCTATGTCACATACTGAAATTCTCCTTTGAAATCTCTTGGGCCAAGTCAACACAGTTCAAATTACTCCCAGCAACAAAGTCTTCCATATTCCTACTAGAATGACCCATTAAGCCCCATTTAAAGCATTCCACTGAGTTCCAAATCCATGTCCAAAAATCCACATTTTTTTCAAATAAAAGCATGGTCAGGTTTATCACAGCAATACCCAAGTCCCTGGTACCAACTTCTGACTTAGGGTTTTACTGCTGTGAACAGACCCCATGACCAAGGCAAGTCTTATTAAAAAAAAAACAAAACAACAACAACATTTAATTGGGGCTGGCTTACACGTTCAGAGGTTCAGTCCATTATCATCAAGGTGGGAGCATGGCAGTATCCAGTCAAGCATGGTGCAGGCAGAGCTGAGAGTTCTACATCTTCATCCAAAGGCAGCTAGTGGAAGACTAACTTCCAGGCAACTGGGGTGAGAGTCTTCACAGTGACACACCTACTCCAACCAGGTCACACCTATTCCAACAAGGCCACACCTCCAAATGGTGCCACCTCCATTGGTCCAAGAATATATAAACCATCACACACGGGTTCAAGGAGTGGCTAGAGCATTATGCACCTCTATTTTTCTAAATCAGTGAAGCTAGTTCTGCTAACAATGAAATCTATTTTGCCAATTTCAGGGCTTCTGTGACCTTTTACATTCTGTCAGGATCTTTCATTCCCCGCTTCTTCTAGTTACTAGTTCTAATCTTAGAACTAAACTGCAATCTCTTCTTCAAGGTTCTGCAGAGACTGGTATTGTTGTCTTAGTACTAACAGCTGGACAGCACCAATCCTTTCTCTAACAAAGGTCACCAATTTGTTAAGAATTAGTGGGCCACATGTCAGCAGTAAGAGCAAAATTATTAGAGGGCCCATCAGAGTAGAGATGAGGGTGGTCAACCAAGGAGATTTATTCTTCAGGAGCTCGCTTTACGTGAGAGGCATGAATCTAAGCAGAGATGCCTTCTACTTTGACAGCAGTGGGGGTGGTCAGCAGCACGATGTAAGGGCCTTTCCAATGAGGTTCTAGATTCCCAGCTCGGTGTCGTCAGATGAGAACTGCGTCTCCCACCTGGAACTGGTATGGTACCATTAATTCTGGTTCGTAGGCCTCGAACTGCTCCCAGGTGGTGTTTCTGACCACTTCTAGGGCTTTCATGCGTGTAAACAGTGGAGGACCAGGGTTAAATTCTAGAGGATCTAACACTCTCCCCACTTCATTGAGTGGGAGAGGCCCCCCCGTACAGGATTTCATATGGAGTGAGCTTAAATTTTCCCAGTGTGTTCCTGATGGGGAACAAGGCAAAGGGAAAGAGAGCTGTCCAGTTATTCCCGCCGGTCTCTAAGGTCAATTTAGTCAAGGTCTCTCTTAGAGTTCTATTCATCCTTTCTACCTGTCCTGAACTCTGGGGTCTATAAGCACAATTTAATTTCCAATCAATCCCCAGTTGGATGGCCAGTTCCTGGCTTACCTGTGCAACAAAGGCGGGTCCATTGTCAGACCCTATTACCTTAGGTATTCTGAACCGTGGAAAAATTTCTTCTAGGATCTTCTTAACCACAACATTGGCAGTTTCTTTTTTCGTTGGGTTGGCCTCCACCCATCCTGAAAAGGTATCTATAAGAACTGCTATTTGTGTAGATGTTGATGGGCCTAACAGCCTTCTGAAGGGCCTTCTACTAGGAAGCTGCTTCTGTGTACCAGTTTGGAACGCCTGGCCACGGCTGGTCGCGTAGATCACTATGGATCCCAGTTTCTTCCGCAAGGATGTCTGCACAGCAGTGAACGGGTGAGGAATTGTCCATTTCAGGCCGGAGGGTAGCAGGATTAAGGATAGCAGGAGGAGCAAACACGACCCATTCAGTCAGCAACAGACTCTAGTAGTGGGTCATTCAGGCGTTTGTCACGCATTGGTCTGTGGGCTGGCAGATAATGCTTCAAGAGAGTGGGAGGCTACCACAGTTATTTGTTGTCTCAAAGTTAACTTGTCGGCATATTTAACGAGTAAGGCTACTGCAGCAATGGCCTTTAAACATGTGGGCCATCCGCTGGCCACTGGGTCCAGCTTCTTAGACAAATATGCCACGGGCCTCTTCCACGACCCTAGAGCCTGAGTAAGAACTCCTCTGGCCACCCCTGCCCTCTTATCAACATAGAGGATGAAGGGTTTGGTTAGATCTGGCACAGTCAACAGTGCCTCTTTAATATTTTCAAAGCCTCTCAGATATTCTGATGTCCATCTGAATTCTCCACTTTCCTTGGTCAGGGGGTACAAGGGGCAGCCAGTGTTGCAAACCCAGGTATCCAAAGTCTGCAGAACCCAGTGGTGCCCAAGATTCTTTTACCTGTCTTAGAGTAGCCTGTGCCGTTATTTGAGTCACAGTCCTTTTTCTTTGCAATAGGCACATTGGTCCTTCTCTAAAGTCTTCTGGAGCCAGGCGTGGTGGTGCACGCCTTTAATCCCAGCACTCGGGAGGCAGAGGCAGGCGGATTTCTGAGTTCGAGGCCAGCCTGGTTTACAAAGTGAGTTCTAGGACAGCCAGGGCTACACAGAGAAGCCCTGTCTCGAAAAACAAAACAAAAAAACCAAACAAAAAACCCCAAAACAAAAACAAAACAAAACAAAACAAAACAAAAAACCAAACAACAAAACCAAAAGAAAAGAAAAGAAAACAAAAAAACAAAACAGTCTTCTGGACGGATCTTCTTCCTCCAGGTCTAGGTTCCCTGTTGCCCAGGTACGCTGTCTGTCTATTCTCAGGCCTGTGCTCTCCTACTACTGCGACCAATATCCTGCTTAAGTTCCTCTCCTGTCTTCTATCCCTTTTATTCTCCCTCTCTTCTTCTTTGCGCTTTTCCCTCTCTTTCTTCTATTCCTCTGTCTCTCTCTTGTGATACACCTTTTCTGCCTCCTTGACTAAATCTTGTAAAACCATGGCATGTAATCCTTCTAGTCTCTGTAACTTTCTCTTAATATCTGATGCTGATTGCCCTATAAAAGCCATAGCAACCATGGCTTGTTGACCCTCAGAGGTCGGGTCAAAAGGAGTATAGCGCCTATAAGCTTCCATCAATCTTTCCAGAAAAATAGACAGGGGCTCGGTAGGGCCCTGCATCACCTCTTACCTTAGCCAAATTGGTGGGGCATCTCGTGCTCCCTTTAAACCCGCGACCAGAGCCCAGCGGTAAACTGCCAACTTCTCACTACCTTGAGCCATGTTGTAGTTCCAATCTGGCTGGTTCAGAAGGAACCCAGCATTAATCTCATTAGGTAGGTTGGTTGAGACCCTATTCACTCTGGGAACATTTTTCCAAGCCTCCAGGAGAATGTGCTCTTTAACTTCAGTGGTAAACAGAACCTGGAGGAGCTGCTGACAATCATCTCAAGTGGGTTATTAAGAAAACATAAGAGACTCTATCAGCCCAGTCAGGCTGGCCAGATTCTCGGAAAAGGAGGCATGGTTAGCTTTGCAATTTTACAAATCAGCCGATGAAAAAGGCCAATATTGTAGGGTCTGCAGAGATAGTGGGTCCATGGGCAGGTCGCCCACAGCTCACCAAGGAAAAGCAGAAGTGGTGTCAGGAGCTCCATCTGCTGGGGGACTCTGGGCTCCAGGTCCCGGCCGCTGGTCCTCCAGCTGGGCCACCAGCGGTCCCAAGGCCGGGTGCAGAGACCTGTGCAGGAATGGGACCCAGTGGGGGTAGAAGATAGGGCAGATGGGGAGGAGATTCTGGCCACTCAGGAGGCCCCTCAATATTAGGATAGATCTTGGGGGGAACTGTGGGTTGAAGAGGAGGCTCCATTTCAGGTGGAATCTTTGGTTTTGCTCTTGTTTCATGAAGAGTCAGGGCTCAGGAGCCTGACCTACGCTGGGGAATCCATGGTTTGATCCATGATGTTGGATTCTGGACAAGGTCCTGCCAGACAGTAATATAAGGCTGTTGATCCGGGTGGGACCCAGGTCCACTCTGAAAAACAATGGCTTTAACTTCAAAGATAAGAGTCAAATTAAAAGTCCCCTCTGGTGGCTATCCTACATCAAAAGCCGGCCACTAGGAGGTGCAAAAATCTACCAAGGTCCTTTCTTAATTTCTACTGAAAGATTATGGGCCCTTGACCTAACTTCAGTCCAGTGGTCTAAGGTCAAACTTAGGGGGGGCTTGTTACAGTCTGTCCCATTGTCCAAATCACAGAAAACACAAAATAGACACAAAACACACACACACACACACACACACACACACACAGACACACACACACTGACAAATGCCCCAAACAGACACAAACACACACACACACACTGACAAATGCCCATCTTCTAATGGACAGACAAAACCAACTCAGAAATGCAAAAGGTCAGGAAAGTACGTAAGTCCTCCAATCTAGGAAGACTACCGACTCTTCACTCCCCACTCCAGATGGACTCCTGGAGTCCTTCCCCTCGCTCCGGGGCATCCCCCAGGAGTGGCAGCCGGTGATTCCAGCACATCTGCTGTTCGCACTCCATGCCTCACCCCGAGGCGCGGGTCTCCATTTCTCATGAAACATCACGGCTGCAAATTTCAGCACCGAACATCGCCGGCTCACAGAAATATTTTTAGACAACAAATCTCACCTCCAAGTGGGTCTTCGGAGATGTGGGTGGTCGCGCCAATCCTGGGACAAGCCCCCAATGAAAGACCCCCAAAGGGAGACCCTCATTCAAGTCTCGGGATAATAGTGGACCCCCAAGAACTCACGAGAGTCCAAACTTGATGCAAACCACACGAGGCTTTATTTGGGGAAAGCCAGAGCTCTGGGGACGACTCGTATCTCATGCAGGGGTAGAGGAGTTGATCCCGAGGGGAAAGGGGTCCCAGTTTTTATAGGCCCTCGGGGGGGAAAGGAGAAGGGGGAAGTAGGGGATTTCCAGATCTAAACAATGTCTATTCTAAAGTGATTTCTCAAGAAATGGGTATGGGAGGGGTATAAGGAAAGAGTCTGGTGCAGGTGCAGCAAATCCGATTGGCCCCGGCTGTGGTTGCTGGGGAGATTTTCCAACTCTTCCCCAGCAACCAATATTACAAACACCTGGCAGTGGGCTTCATCAGTGGGCACACACATGGGTTCAAGGAATGGTCAGAACATTGGCAGACACACAGTGACTTAGTTAGGGTTTTACTGCTGTGAACAGACACCATGACCAAGGCAAGTCGTATAAAAAAACAATATTTAATTGGGGCTGGCTTACAGGTTCAGAGGTTCAGTCCATTTATCATCAAGGTGGGAGCATGGCAGTATCTAGTCAAGCATGGTGCAGGCAGAGCTGAGAGTTCTACATCTTCATCCAAAGGCTGCTAGTGGAAGACTGACTTCCAGGCAACTGGGGTGAGAGTCTTAAGCTCACACCCACAGTGACACACCTACTCCAACCAGGTCACACCTATTCCAACAAGGCCACACCTCCAAATGGTGCCCCTTAACAGAGGAATGGATACAAAAAAATGTGGTACATTTACACAATGGAGTACTACTCAGCTATTAAAAGGAATGAATTTATGAAATTCCTAGGCAAATGGATGGACCTGGAGGGCATCATCCTGAGTGAGGTAACACATTCACAAAGGAACTTACACAATATGTACTCACTGATAAGTGGATATTAGCCCAAAACCTAGGATACCCAAGATATAAGATACAATTTGCTAAACACATGAAACTCAAGAAGAAAGAAGACTGAAGTGTGGACACTATGCCCCTCCTTAGAATTGGGAACAAAACACCCATGGAAGGAGTTACAGAGACAAAGTTTGGAGCTGAGACGAAAGGATGGACCATCTAGAGACTGCCATATCCAGGGATCCACCCCATAATCAGCTTCCAAACGCTGACACCATTGCATACACTAGCAAGATTTTATCGAAAGAACCCAGATGTAGCTGCCTCTTGTGAGACTATGCCGGGTTCTAGAAAACACAGAAGTGGATGCTCACAGTCAGCTATTGGATGGATCACAGGGCTCCCAATGGAGGAGCTAGAGAAAGTACCCAAGGAGCTAAAGGGATCTGCAACCCTATAGGTGGAACAATATTATGAACTAACCAGTACCCCGGAGGTCTTGACTCTAGCTGCATATGTATCAAAAGATGGCCTAGTCAGCCATCACTGGAAAGAGAGGCCCATTGGACATGCAAACTGTATATGCCCCAGTACAGGGGAACACCAGGGCCAAAAAAATGGGAATGGGTGTGTAGGGAAGTGGGGGGGGGTATGGGGGACTTTTGGGATGGCATTGGAAATGTAATTGAGGAAAATATGTAATAAAAAATATAAAAAAAAGAAAATGAAAAAAAATAAATTATACATTGTAAATTTAAATAAAGAAGGACAAAATTTCTGAAAGTACTTGTTTTGGGCAGTGTCATTACAGTTATTCTAAGGAGCCTGGAGAGATGGCTCAGTGGATAAGACTGATGACTGCTCTTGTAGAAGACCCAGATTCAGTTCTCAGACCCCACAGAACCCACATCTGGCAGCTCACAGTTCCAGCTCCAGATGCCCTCATCCCACAAGTAGACACATACGTATACACAGAATTAAGACCAACTAATTGCAATGTATTTATTTATGTATGTATCTTGGAGGGATAACCTGTTTCCTTTTAATTTTTTGTTTGTTTTGAGATAGGACCTCACTATGTGGCCAAGGATGACCTCCAACTCCTGATCCTCCTGCATTCACCTTCCAAGAGCTTTAATTTTAGCAGTGCTATCATACCTGGCCTCAAGTGTTTTTAAAAACTGTTAAAAAAAATTGGAGCCGGGCTCAGGTATATTGCCTAGTGGTTAAAGCCCTTGCTGTACCTTTAATCCTAGTACACAGAAAGCAGACCCTATGAATTTGAGGCCAAATTGGCCTACATGATGGGAGATATTCTGTCTCAAATAACGGTGATGATTACCAAGGAAGACCTCTGCATGAGTGTAAAGACTCACTGAGCATGCACACCCAGGGCATGCACATCCATTGAAGGTTTGAAGTGCTGGCTTCCTAGGTGAACCTAGCCACCTGGGCACAGGACTGTTACTTATATCATCCACTTGGGTCACTGCTAATCTCCTTAGCCAGAGTGAAATGAGACTGTGACCCTAGCTGGGCCAATCAGAATGTTTCCCTGGGAGATTCTGAATGTGGGCTGATATGGGGGTAAGGAAGAAATTGTTTTCCTTAGAGTGGCTAAGGCTTAGGGCATGAGTCTGGAGGCTGATGACATTCAGGGAGTTGAGACCCAAAAGTGGGTAGATAACCCTTCTGGGATCGTGGGATCTCATTAATGAAGACCTGGACTGCCTGAGCTAAGTCAGATGCACTGATGAGGCCTGCTGTATACTTTTGACCGACAGACAGACAGATGACAGACCATCCTGTCGATTATGGTCCATTCACACTACCTCTTCTTTGGTTCTTTGGGGAGGGCGAGATGTCCAGCCAGATCCTGCCTCAAGGTTTTTTTGTTTTTGTTTTTGTTTTTGTTTTTTTTTTTTTGGACAGGGTTTCTCTGTGTAGCCCTGGCTGTCCTGGAACTCACTCTGTAGTGTAGACCAGGCTGGCCTCGAACTCAGACATCCACCTCCCTCTGTCTCCCAAGTCCTGGGATTAAAGGCATGCACCACCTTGCCTGGCCCTGCCTCAGGTTTTATTAAGAGATTTTTAAAAATCGTTTTATTGTTTTAAATATGTATAGGTGGGTATCTGCACAGGAATAGAGGCACCTGTAAAGGCCAGAAGTCACAGGTCCCCTCGGAGCTGGAGTTATAGGCAGTTGTGTGCTGTATGTCATGAGGGCTTGGAACCCAGCTCTCAGGCCCTGAAAGGGAGTAAACCACATCTCTAGCCCTGGGGCTTTTTTTTTTTTTTTTTTGAAACAGGATCTCATGTAGTACAGGCTGGCCTCTAATTTACTACATAACATTAGGTAACCTTAAATTTCTGATCCTCCGGTCTTTATCTCCTAAGGATTAAGGTATTTGTAACCGTGCATGGTCTGTGAGGTGCTAGAGATTGAACCTAGGGCCTTATACATATAGGTAAGCCTTTTTTCCAACTTAGCCCCAGCTCCATGATACTGGCATTTCACATCTTACTAGTTATATTGGATGTGGCGGTGCATGCCTTTGATTCCAGCACTCAGGAGGTAGAGGCCAGCCTGATCAACACAGCAAGTTCCAGGCTAGCCAGGGCTACACAGAGAACCTTGTCACAAACTAAAATAACAACAACAACAACAACAAAGAACAACTTATCCAGGTGGTGGTGGTGCACGCCTTAATCCCAGCACTTGGGAGGCAGAGGCAGGTGGATTTCTGAGTTCAAGGCCAGACTGGTCTACAAAGTGAATTCCAGGACAACCAGGGCTACACAGAGAAACCCTGTCTTGAAAAACAAACAAACAAACAAACAAACAAACAAACAAACAAACAACAACAACACCCCCCAACTTTATGGGTTACTTATGGAGATTGTGGAGGTTTGAATAAGGATGGCCCCTAAGAACTCAGTTATCTGAATGCTTGCTTAGACTCTAGGGAGTGGGTATCTGCATAGGAATGGAGGCAACTATGAAGTCCAGAAGTATCTGGTCCCCTGGGAGCTCTTTGAAAGGTTTAGAAGGATTGGGATGTATGGCCTTGTTGGAGGGACTGTGTCACTGAGTGTACTCTTTGATATTTCAAAAAACCGTGTCAGGTCTGGGCTCACATTCTCTGCATGTGGATCAACATGTAGCGGTCAACTACTGCTCTAGTACCATGCCTGCCAGGCTTCCCACCATGTTGGTAATAGACTAAGCTCTGAAACTGTAAGCCAGCCACCAATTAAATAAATACTTTAAAAAAACCAAACAAACAAGAATTGTCTTGGTTATGGTGTATAATCACAGCAGTAGAACAGTGACCAAGAGAGAAAGAGAAAGAAAATCATGTGCTATGTAGGAAAATGGATGGATCTGGTGAGCATTTGATACAACATGAGCCAGACTCTGGAAGAGAGGCATGAAACTGTTTCTTTGATGTGGAAGATGGATTTGAAGAAAATACAACACGAACATAGATTTGAACAGTGCAGAAACCTACAGAAGGGAAGAAAAAGAAAAAAGAGGGTAACAGTAGCCAAGTAGTGGTGGCACACGCCTTTAATTCCAGTACTTGGGAGGAAGGGGCAGGCAGATCTCTGAGTTCAAGGCCAGCCTGGTCCACAGAGTGAGTTTCAGGACAGCCAGAGCTACACAGAGAATCCCTGTCTCAAACACAAAGTGACAGAAAGTGAAAATTGTCAACGTTCATTGACAATCTCATTCACATAGATGAGAGGGTCATAGGGAGACCCATTTTGTACAGTTAATATGCACTAATGCAAAACAGTAGCCTGGCAAGACAGTTTAGTAGATAAAGGCATGCAATATGCCAGGCCTGACAACATGAGTTTGATTTCTGGGAGCCACACTGTAGTCAAAGAGAATCAAATCCTCTATGTTGTCCTCCACATGCACCACATGTACTTTATGACATCACACACACACACACACACACACACACACACACACACACACACAGAGACAGACAGACATACAACCCTAATACTCACACACATACCCTCATACACTCACACACACATGCTCACACACACACTGAAATGTAATTTTTTTTTGTAGAAAACAAAATGGAACATTTATTTTTTCTTAAACTCAAAGGCAAGACTAAGTAGATAGGGTAAGAAATGAAATATAAATACAAGGTCAGTCCTAGCCCTGTTTACCCAAGGCAGCATAACCAAATTGACTGGTAGAGAGACTACCTGGTAAACAGATGATTTATCAATGGAGTTTCCGGTCTGGACTATTGTATATTCTTTCATCTCCTCTCCTCTTGCACATTGGTGGACTACAAACAAAACATGAGTTGACATTGACTGTCCCATCAAATCTTGGCCAGTTAGTCCCTCCATGGCAACCTGAGACTCTTTGTATGTTTCATACTCAACTAGATATCCTCCTACCAGTATCTCACGTGCCTGTCCAAATTAAGGCGGATGCTTTTTATTTCCACATGTTCAGCGAATTTGTCATGGATATCTTCTTCAGTGGGTTCTTCGTGGACTCCAGTGACAAAGAGAATTCAATCTTCAAGAGAGCACTGTGGTCCAGGTTCACCGCCCTCCTGCCCCATACTGTCATAGTTCTCCTGCATGTGTGCTCGGGACCCCTCTTTGGAGCCAAAGCTGCGGCCCTTCCGTTTCTTTGCTTTTTCTTTTAGCTTGTGGATGCTTTCATCTCCATCCTCATCCATGGAGAACTCCTCACCCCCTGATTTGTGAAGATCCAGTGAAAGCACCTAGTGGGGAAACCCCCACTCGAGTCCCAAGTCGGAGCGCACCCAAAGAATCACGAGAGACCGTCTTGATGTAAACACACAAGGTAGTTTAATGACAGAGTTCCGGGCCGACACGTATCTCACGCAGGAGACAGGGGTGTCGTTCACGAGGCTCAAAAGTTAGGGGTTTATATAGGAAAAGAGTGGGGGTAGGGGAAGAATTGGCACAGCTTCACACAATTGGGCAGTTTAAACATCAGTGAGCAGTATGTGACAGTAACTCTAAAGGGAGGGTGTTTATCTTGGTTGGCAGGGCATCTGGCTAAGCTCAAACCATATCAGCAGGTGGCCCATTACTCATCTGAGCTTGTCTGGAGATTGTCTTTGTGTGCCTTTCTTATCTCAATGGCTAGTTGGTTCCTGGGATGATTTTACAGCCTTTGTTCTTTGCTCTAGGCCCAAAAAGCCCTCCTAACTAGCAAGCCACGTGAGTCATGGACCTTGAATTTTAATTTTCTTTCACCAGCACGTCTGCCATCTTGCTTCTCTCTGGGCTCTCTGTTAAAATGTAATTTTTAAAAGGAAGGAAGTCTGGTTGGACCTGGTTGCTCCAGCCTGTAATGTTATTTGCTTGGAAGGCAGTAGTAGGAGGGTCCCAAGGTCACAGCTTGCCAGAGCAACTTTTTGTGACCATGTTCTAAAAACGAGGAAGAAAAAAAGTTGAAAAAGGTCAGGGGCATTTCACAAGGCCTAGGCTGAAACTACTATAGTTCCCCCACCCCATATGGGAGAGGGAGAGGAAGAGGGAGAAGGAGAGGGAGAATGCAGTATAGAGCAATATACAAAAATACCACCTCCACCCAGAATGATAATTGCATCCACTGTAGAGTGTAACCAGAGAAAAGACTGCCTTGTATCCAGCCCAGTGTGGGGCTTCCTGTGGCTAAAACCCACCCCATCCCAGGACTAGATGTCTCTTGTTTTCACCCAGAGCCCAGTTCTTTTTTTTTTTTTTTTTTTTTTAGATTTATTTATTTATTATATGTAAGTACATTGTAGCTGTCTTCAGACACTCCAGAAGAGGGCATCAGATCTTGTTACAGATGGTTGTGAGCCACCATGTGGTTGCTGGGATTTGAACTCCGGACCTTCGGAAGAGCAGTCGGGTGCTCTTACCCACTGAGCCATCTCACCAGCCCCAGAGCCCAGTTCTTTAGAGTGGTTAAAACCATCCAGGCAGAGGTATGATTTGAGGCACGGAGAGAGATCCCTGAAAAGGAACCAAGACATAGCGATTTGGAGTACTGGGAGATGGTGGAGGTATTCCATGTGTGCAGAGAGGCACATGGGACTGGGGATAGGAACTGTGGAGTCTTGGAGGGTTTTTTTTTCCCCTTAGGTTTTTCAAGACAGGGTTTTTCTGTGTAGTTCTGGCTGTCCTGGAACTAGTTCTGTAAAGCAGGCTAGGCCTCAAACTCACAGAGATCTGCCTGCCTGTGTCTCCCAAGGGCTGGGATTAAAAGTGTGTGCCACCACCACTGGGTAGTGCTTGAAGAACTTTATGAAAGGAAAGGTAGGTTCATGGGATGAAATTGATGTGTGTTGGGGGGCAGGGGGATGTGAGTGTCAGCCCAAGGCTCCAGCCAATGTAAGCAAAAGGACAGAAGCAGGAAAGTATTGAGGTTGTATTTAGATAGATGAAGTTGGGCAGACACATAAGGGCCAGCTATCAAAGGATATGGCCAGTGTATGTTGTCAGCAGGAAGGGCCAAGATGTGGCTTACAAGTCCATCTAGTAGAGGATTAGACTCCTCAGGCTCTGGACCGACCTTATTATCCTTGTAGAGGCAAGGAATTGGAGGACCCAAAGTTGACAGGAGTCTGGGCTGGAGAGCAGATAGCAGAGGAGTGTGGGAGGGGGCAAGGATATTAGACTATTCCCAGGTCTGAGGAAAGTGCTTTTGTGCCCAAGCACATTGAGTAGCATATCTGGATGTGGGGTGCAGAAGGGACACATCCCAGAACCTCTACCTCCAGGCCCACAGAGGTCAAAGATGTCCCCTGATCCTGGTTGAAAGGATGGTTTGCAGTGAGGTGGCATGTTGACCTCTATGCCTGGCCTTGAGGGTAGGCATTTGCAAGAACGTGGGGAAATAAAATAGAAACACCCACTGTATCAGTCAGGGTTCTCCAGAGTTACAGAACTTATGCGTAGTCTCTATATAGTAAGGGGATTTGTTGATGACTTCCAGTCTGCAGTCCAATTCCCAACAATGGTCAGCAGCAGATGTGAATGGAAGTCCAAGGATCTAGCAGTTGCTCATTCCCACAAGGCAAGCAAATGAAGAAGAGATAGTAGATCTTCCTTCTTCCTATGCCCTTATGTAGGTTTCCAGCAGAAGGTGTGTTCCAGATTAAAGGTGTGTGCTACCGTGCCTGGATCTGGGACTTGCTTTGTCCCAGATGACTTTGAACTCAAGAGATTTTCTTGCCTTAGTGATCATAATGACTTAGTGATCATTTTCTTGCCTTGCTGGTGATAATGTCATAGAACAACGGGGCCATGTTCCAGCCCCAGCAAGCAGCAGAACTTGGCAGCTTTGGCCCCGTGGCTATGACTTGAAGGGACTACTGGGAAAATTGATGCTGGTTAGCTGCAGCTAAGAAATTAGTGATGATTAAGAAGAGGCACACACCTTTAATCCCAGCACTTGGGAGGCAGAGGCAGGTGGATTTCTGAGTTCAAGGCCAGCCTGGTCTACAGAGTGAGTTCCAGGACAACCAGGGCTACACAGAGAAACCTTGTCTCAAAAACAAAACAAAACAAAAGCAAGCAAGCAAGCAAGCAAGCAAACAAACAAACAAACAAAAAACAACAAAAAAAGAAGAGACCATTACTGAGGTGAAATCTTCTGGGAAGTTCTGAGAGCACAAAATGGCTGTGTTCCAGAGATAGCCAAGGTTGTACCTCATGCTGCAGCTGTACTTGGTGATGTGTAAGAGTCATCCAGTTGGTACTGGTTTTGACGGCATGAAGGCATCTGAAGAGCAGCTGAGGCTTGGCACTGTGAGAGGCCATGGAAAGCCATTGGTGAAAGTGCAGCCTCAGTTACAGTTGATGGACCAGGACTGAAGGGGTCATGCAAAGATTGGAGGCTTGGCCCCATGAAGAGAGCCTATGAGAGGCTATTAGTGAAGCCTAGTTGCAGCAGAGGACCGTAGTGTATTGGAGATGCCAGTAGTATGGGATGATCCCCAAGAACAGCAGCGGCAGTAGAGTGGATCACCCTGAGCAGAGCTGAAGAAGAGGCATAAGCCCTTTGGAGAAGCACAAAAGATCATGTGTGAATCCAAGACACTGGAACGAGAAGCTGGGACATTGAATTTGCCTTCTAGACCACAAGATAAACAAACATTTCAGATGCCAGAGCTGTGGGGTATCCTCCCAGGTGAGCTGCTAATAGGAAGTGGAACCAACCCAGGAGAATGCAGTTTGTTACTGTCAATAAAGATGAAAAAGTTGGAGATCTGAAGACTGCTTTGACCTCAGGCAGGAAGATGCAGAGTTTGGAGTTTGCCCAACTGCTTTCCTGTCTTGCTTTGGGGATTAGAGTAAAGTGATTGGATGAATCTCAGAAGAGACTTTGAACTTTGGACTTTTAACATTGTTGAGACTGTTATAAACTATGCAGACTTTTGAAGTTGGACTAAACATATTTTGCATTATGCTATGATTAGGTATGGCTGCCATAGACTCAGATGTTTGGACAAGTGTATGGTGGGCCAGGGAATGGAATGTGTTGGTTTGTATATGCTTGGCTCAGGATGTGGCACTATTTGGAGAAGGTATGTCTCTGTGGGTGTGGGCAGTAAGACTCTACTCATAGCTGCCTGGAAGCCAGTCTTCCACTAGCCACCTTCAGATGTAGATGTAGAACTCTCAGCCCAGCCTGCATAATGCCTGCCTAGATGCTGCCCTGCTCCCACCTTGATGATGATGATGGAATGAATCTCTGAACTTACAAGCAGCTCAATTAAATGTTGCCCTTTATAAAACTTGCCTTGATTATGGTGTCTGTTCACAGCAGTAAAACCCCAAGTAAGACAAAGAATGACCCATAACTTCATTCCTGATGGTTCTGCTTTCTTTGTCATCTCTCTTGGATTAGGCTGTTGTAGTTTCCCATTGACTTTAATCACAGGACATAGTAGTACTAAGAGACGTCCTAAGGGATCTCCTACATTCCATACAGAATCCATCTTACCTCCATTGTGGAGAGGCAGTCCAATTTCCCCATGGTAATCTCGATCTATCATCCCTCCTAACACTGTTATTTCTTTTTTTGCTTGTTGGTTTAAGGCCATTAGAAGTCCAAAATGACAGGGGGAGGTCTGTGATCCCAGTTCAATGGAACGTTTGTTGTGGCTTTTTATGGTAGGAGCACTCCCCCCTCTGGAACCAAAATGTCTAGAGCAGCAGAACCTAGAGTTGTGGGGACAGGAAGCAAAAAATTTTCTAGAGGGTCCCTAGGAGTGATAGTGAGTAGAACTTTTCCTTTTTCTACCTCTTGATTCCTGGATTCATGGATCCTGGCTATGGGAGAAATTGTACCATATATCAGATGCTGATTTAAAGCATATACTGCCTTCTGAAGAACTCTGCCCCAGTCGTCCTTGCTGCTGTCATCTAATTGGCACTGTAACTGCATCTTCAAAAGGAAATTCCAGGGACTGGAGGGATGGCTCATGGGTTAAGAGTACTGTCTGCTCTTCTAGATGTCCTAAGTTCAATTCCCAGCAACCACATGGTGTCTCACAACCATCTGTAATGGGATCCGATGTCCTCTTCTGGTGTCTCTGAAGAGAGAGACAGTATACGCATATAAAATAAAATAAAATAAATAAATCCTAAAAGGCAATTTCATCCTTCTATTAGACCATCTACTTCAGAATGATGGGGAACATAGTAAGACAAGCGGATTCCATGATGGTGGGCCCACTATCGAACTTCTGTGGCTGTGAAACGATCTCCTTGTTCAGAAGCAATACTGTGTGGAATACCATGACGATGGATAAGGCATCCTGTAAGTCTAAGGATGGTGGTTTTGGCAGGATCATTACCTGCAGGAAAGGCAAATACACAATCAGAATAAGTATCTACTCCAGTAGGAACAAAATGTTTTCTCCACAGATGAAGTGGTTCAATGTAGTCAACCTGCCATGAGGTTTCTGGCTGGTCACCTTGATGAATGGTGCCATATCTGGGTCTTAGTGTTTGTCTCTGCTGTTGGCAGATCTAGCATTCAGCGGCAGCTGTAGCCAGGTCAACCTCGGTGAGTGGAAGTCCGTGTTGCTGAGCCCAAGCATAACCTCCATCTCGTCCACCTTTGCCACTTTATTTTTGTGCTCATTGAACAGTGACAGGGATGGCTGGGGAAAGAGACTGACTGTCCACAGAATGGGCCATATTATCTACATTGATAATCATTGATTATTGAACTTCTCCTCAGCTGTAGTCACCTTTTCTTGTGCATGCCCGACCTACCAGCAAGAACGACGCTGCAACAGGATCCTTCTGCACACGTTTATTGGGAGAGCTTGATTGCAGAGGCGAAGAGCCCCAAGCCCAGAACTGGTGCTGCTTATATAGGCCTAGGAGAGGCTGTCTCACACCCGGATTGGTTAACATATCTCTCATCTGATTGGTTATATTCTCAAAACCTCATCTTGGCAAAAAATTTTACTGCCTTTGTATGAATGGTGGCCAGCGGTAGCCAGTGGCACCCTGCAACGGCACATGTGGCTTCCCACAACCTTTTGGTGAGCATTTACATGGGACACAAATATCTTTTCCTCCTTTGCCCATTTGGAGTGATCTATCCATATATTTCTTTCCCAGATGTCTTTCTCACCAATTTTCCAATCGTGATCTTTCCAATTCCCTGATGATCCAGCCAATCCATTGGCTACAGCCGATGAGTCAGTGAGCAACCATATATATGGCCATTTCTTCTTCCAAACAAACTGTGATACCATGTGTACTGCCCAAAGTTCTGCCCACTGTGAAGGTTTTCCTTTACCTGTATCTTTCTGGGTTGTCCCGGAATGAGGTTGTAATGCTGCAGCTGTCCACTTCTGCGTGGTGCCTGCATAACGTGCAGAGCCATCAGCAAACCAGGTCCTAGTCTTCTCCTCTTCAGTCAGCTAATCATAGGGAACACCCCATAAGGTTATAGGTGCATGCTTGGCAGCAGATGGCATTGTAACAGGAGTAGAAACCATAGGCATTTGAACAACTTCTTCATGTAACTTGCTTGTTCCTTCAGAACCTGCTCGGGCCCAATCACGTATATACCACTTTAATTTGATAATAGACTGCTGCTGGGCATGTCCTACTTTATGACTTGGAGGGTCTGATAACACCCAGCTCGTGATGGGCAGTTCAGGTAACTTGGTGTCCTATTGTCAAATGTTCAGTTTCCACTAAGGCCCAATAGCAGGTCAAGAGCTGTTTTTCAAAGGGAGAATAGTTGTCTATAGACCTTTGTTCCAAAGGTCTTTTCTGTGATTCACCTACAGGTCCTTGTCAGAAGCTCCAAACAGCATCTCTCTCTGCCACTGCCACCTCAAGTACTATTGGCTCTGCTGGATCATAGTGATAGGTCCACTTGGCTGATCCAAGTGGTAGGGCAGCCTGGACCTGTTGAAGAACCTTCTCCTCTTACAGGCCCCACACAAATATAGCAGCTTTGGTAAATGGGCCTGAGTAACACACCCAAGTGGGGAATGTGTTGTCTCCAGAATCCAAATAGGCCCAATGAATACTGTGTTTCTTTCTTGGTGGTGGGAGGGGCTGGGTGCAATAACTTATCTTTCACCTTAGAAGTAGAATCTCTGCAAGCCCACACCACTGGACTCCTAAGACTGTCACTGAGGTAGATGGTCCTTGAATTTTGGTTGGATTTATTTCCCATCTTCTGATATGCATATGTGCTACCAATGAGTCCAAAGTGGTTGCTACTTCCTGCTTACTTGGTCCAATCAGCATAATGTCATCAACATAGTGCACCAATGTGATATTTTATGGAAGAGACAAATGATCAAGATCCCTTATAACTAAGTTATGACACAGGGCAGGAGAGTTAATCTATCCTTGAGGCAAAACTGTGAAGGTATACTGTTGGCCTTGCCAACTGAAAGCAAATTGCTTCTGGTGGTCCTTATGGACAGGTACTGAGAAGAAGGCATTTACTAGAGCAATAACTGCATACTAGGTACCAGGAGATGTATTAATTTGCCCAAGTAATGAAACTACATCTGGTATAGCAGCTGCAATTGCAGTTACTACCTGATTTAGTTTTCGATAATCAACTGTCATTCTCCATGATCCATCTGTTTTCTGCACTGGCCAGATAGGAGAGTTAAAGGGAGATGTGGTGGGAACCACCACCCCTGCATCTTTCAAGTCCTTGATAGTGGCAGTAATATCTGCAATTACTCCAGGAATACGATACTATTTTTGATTCACTATTTTTCTTTGGCAGAGGCAACTCTAAAGGCTTCCATTTAGCCTTTTCAACCATAATAGTCCTCACTCCACAGTTCAGGGAACCAATATGAGAATTCTGCCAATTTCTGAGTATATCCCAATTATACATTCTGGAACTGGGGAAATGACCACAGGATGTGTTCGGGGGCCTACTGGACCTGCTGTGAGTCAGACATCAGTCAAAACTCCATTAATCACATGTCCTTCATAAGCCCCTACTTTAACTGGAGGGCCACAATGTTCCTTGAGATCTTCTGGGATGGCATCAATTCAGAACTAGTATCCAATAGACCCCGGAAAGTCTGATTATTTCCTTTCCCCCAGTGTACAGTTATCCTTGTAAATGGTTGTAGATCCCTCTGGGAAAGAATTGGAGAAAGGCTAACATCTAAACTTTTATGTGTCTTATCAAGATCCTTCCTCCGGGGAACCTGGCCACCCCTCCATTGAAGGGGTTCTGGGTCTGCAAACTGGCTCAATCTGGAAACTGATTCACTGGCCAAGACTGCCTTTTGTCATGATCCAGGGTAGCCTTTCTTTCATATATTTGAGACATTTTCTGCTTATACAGATCAAACAGATATGCAGTAGGCTTCCTATCTATTTCATGCCTGGAAACACCATGACTGATTAGCCACCAAAGGCCTGAATGAGTCATGCCATTATAAATTTCACATCTCCTGTGCTGTTATTATATGGCTATGTCATTATAAACATTGTTTTGTCTACATTGTCCATTATAATAACTATGATCACCTTGTCTTTGGCAATTCAATGCTGCCACCTGGCCTTTGTTACCTTGGAGCCCACACCCTTAAAATCAAGTCCCACACATATTCCCCAGACTTCTGCTTGAATGAATTAGCAAACTCATTAACCTCCTTAGTAGTGTAGCACATTTCCTCATGGACTACACTTTCTACCTCCCCTCTAGGGGCCTGCTTTGCCTTGAGTCTGGTTATAGGTCTAGAAGAAACTATTGGTAGGCCTTGAGAAACATCAATATTGTCTTATCTGGCCTTTTCTTCAGAGAAAGTCATTGCTGGTTTATCAGACTCTGAGGGATTAATTTCCTCATGTGAAAAAGGCATTAATTCAAGGGTTGGGGCTGAGGATACTACTTCCTCAGGTGAGGTAAACCCTTGAGAATCTGAAGATTCAAAAATTTCAGCTTCAGCAGGGTCCCTCCTCATATTTCCATCCCAAGTTATAGGATCCCATTCTTTGCCAATTAATGCCCTTACTTTAACTTATAAACATATCAGGGTGGGCTGGGGGTCTAAAGGCAGATGTTCTCTATTGGCTGGGGTGGGCTGGGGTCTAAAGGCAGATGCTCTGTATGGCTAGGTTTGAGATGTTAGGGATGCCTTACCTGCACATGGGGGGCTTTGGTCTTGCCGTACATGACTGATTGTCACATTCCTCTCAATGGGTGTTGTGAGCACATGTTCCAGGACAGGAACCTGGTCGGGTGTAGATTTGAAAGCCTACCATTCTCAATTATGAGAATTGCTGGGGTTCCTGAGTCCACTTGTCCTTACCAGGTTTACTGTCTGGTGACATGGTGCACTGCTCCACACCTCCTTCCAATCCTGCTCCTGTTCAGCCAAAGGTTCATCTTAGACCAATGGGTCCTCCCCACTTGAACTCCAACTTCCTCTGGCTATGCCCCTGAGACCTCACTGTCATTGTCTCCCCTAGGTCCTTGTTCTACAACCAAAAGGCAAACAGCTGACACAGAAGGGCAGCGAGGAGACACCATGCTGGCAACAGAGCTAAAGACTTAAAGTGGCAGTGCATTTGAGGCTGTGAGAAGGGCCTTGGCCAGCCTCTCAGTTTTTCTAGATGAGGAAATTGGTGCTTAGAGAAGCCACTCACCATACCTAACAACGCCCCAGTGAGCTATCAGTAGATGGCATTTCTCGAATGTTGTAGGTCAGTTGCAGAGGCCTGGAGATGATAAAATGAACTGATCGAGCTGTGCTTGTGTGGTACACAGAGGCATCCTCTTTGCTCTGGGGCTGGCCCACTCTGCCATCACATTTCCCTTGTACAGTTGGTGCTGATTGCAGACATCAGGGCTATGAGGGGATTCACGTGGGCCATCGCTGTGGCCTTGACCTCCATGGGTTCTCTGCAAATGCATTACTTGCACTGCTTTCCATTTTCCCTCCTGGGTACGGCTCATGAACCAGGAGACCTAGAAGTATTTTTTAGTGGTCTTTTTGGAAACTGCTCCCATATCAGATGTTGGAAGCATCATATCCAGTAAGGAGCAACCTGGGAAGGGAGGGAAGGGAGATAGGGCAATGCAGGGGCTGGGGCATGGGGAAGGAGGCAAGACAGAAGAAGTTGAGGGTAGAGAACAAAACTTAACAAGACTACAATGACATTTCTTTAAGAAAAAAAATTTTTTTTTTGTGGTGTTGGAGATTGGTTCTATGTCCTTGATTCAATAAGGAATCTGCATGCCCAGACACTGAAGGTCCTTGTCCCTAACCAGTTTTTGATCAATCAATAAAGATGCCAGTGGTTAATTGTTGGGCACAAGTTGGGACCCTTCGAGTCTCTTGGGTAGGATGCAGAGAGGAAGACCACCATGACTCAGGAAAGAAGGATGGGATACAGGAGCAGCAGGAGACAAAGCCAACCAGTCATGTGAGATTTCAGGTAAGTGGCCACTGGCCACTTCCCTGATTGGGCCTTGGGTAGCAGGGAAAGGTTCAGCAGTGCCCAGCCTTTGAGGTAGCTGAGACATTTTAAAAATAAGCTAATGTGCATGTGTCTTTCATTTGAGGATCCAAAGATAGCTCCTGGGCTGGTGTATGCTTGTGATCTGCCGGGAGCACAAAGGCGTGTAGCCAAAACTCACTGCCACAGTGTGGTTTTTAAAGACAGGATAGGGTCTCTCTGTGTAGAACTGACTGTCCTGGAACTCACTCTATAGACTAGGCAATCTGGAACTCACAGAGATGTGATTAAAAGCGCATGCCATCACAGACTGGCTACAAGTTTTAATTGAATCTATTTATTTACTTGTGTGTATATTTACATGACGGCATGCATGCGTGTTCATGCATACATACTGTTGCATGCATTTGAAAGTCAGAGGATAACTTTTAGAAATTAGTTGTCTATGTCCATCATATGGGCTCTCCCCAGGATCAGGGTTGGTGTCAGTGTCTTTACCTGAAGAATCATCTTGCTGGTCCCATAAGGACATTTTCTGAGTCTCTACTCTCTTGGGATGAGAGGAAAATAGGAAGCTAGGAGGAGGCTAATTATTATCAGTTAGGTTGGTGGGATGGGAACAGTTGTAGGCACAGAATTTCTAAGTTAGGAGAGCTCAATGCAGGGGTGAAGGAGGGTTTTGCTCTGTGAGGCTGAAGTTCCTAGCACCCAAAGGGGACCCTCAGCACCCACATGCATAGACACAGCCTCAGCTAAGGGGAGATCCTGACTGTCAAAGCAGGGTGGACTTTGGCCCTAACCAACTGTGGGTAGTGCCTTGCAGATAATGTGCTCAGGCCTGGGAACACTTAAGAGGTAATGCAAATACACTGAACTTAGAAAATGGTGAAGGTACTTGAGCCATTTAAAAAAATTTTTTTTTTTGGGGAGGGTATTTCTCATGTAGCCCAGGCTGCTCTTTAACTTGCTATAGAGCCAAGAGTGAGTTTCTGATCCTCCTGTCTCCCTTTGAGTGCTGTCGGGCACAGTACTTGCTTTGGTTTGCTTGCTTGTTTACTTTAGGAAGGTCCTTGCTATGTAGACCAGGTTGGTCTCAAACTCACAGAGATCTACCTGCTTCTGCCTCCTAAGTCTGTGAGACAGGGTTTCTTTGTGTAGCCATGGTTGTCCTGGAACTCACTCTGTAGACCAGGCTGGCCTCGAACTCAGAAATCTGCCTACCTCTACCTCCTGAGTGCTGTTTATTTTATTTTTTAAAGATTTATTTATTATATATAAGTACACTGTAGCTGTCTTCAGACACACCAGAAGAGGGCATCAGATCTCATTACAGATGGTTGTGAGCCACCATGTGGTTGCTGGGATTTGAACTCTGAACCTCTGGAAGAGCAGTCAGTGCTCTTAACTGCTGAGCCATCTCTCCAGCCCCCCTTTTTTAAAATAAAAAATTATTTATTTATTTTATGTATGTGAGTACACTGTTGACCTCTTCATGCACACCAGAAGGGGCATTGAATCCCATTACAGATGGTAATGAGCTACCGTGTGGTTGCTGCCAACTGAACACAGGACCTCTGGAAGAGCAGTCAGTGCTCTTAACCCCTGAGCCATCTCTCCAACCCCTCCTGTTTCTTGAAGGATCAGTAACATCACCCCAGAAGACCCGTGCTCTGCTCTTCCTCCATCTGTGTGAGTATTCCTAAGCATACCTCCCCGTCCTTGATGGTCTTTGCTGCCTTTGGTTCATGAAGTTTGGCTAATCCTCCACTCCTTTGTATTGGCCGTGATTCTGCCTGAACGAAACTGGAATACGATCCTATCAAAATTCCTTGAACTGCTGCCTACTCAAGGATTTTCTTTTTATCTTTTCTCCTTTTAAATTTTTTCAGTTTCTTAAAATAATAATAATATTATATTATAATATTATAATATATATGATATTATAATATATAATAATATATAATAATAATAATATTATAATAATAATAACCACTATGTTGAACTATTCTTCAAAATCCAAACCTGGAGGTCAATGGGAGAGAATGTATTACAATATTCAAATGACTGAATTTTTAAAAAAAGAACATAATCACAATAGGTATTTGAATTAATGATATTAAAGAGTTATGCGCTAAAATGGGCATGGTGGTACATCCCTTTAACCCCTCAGGGCTAACTCAGGAGGCAGAGGCAGGCAGGTCTCTGAGTTCGAGGCCAGCCTGGTCTACAGAGTGAACCAGAACATCCAGGGCTACACAGAGAAATCTTGTTTCAAAACAAACAAACAAACAAACAAACAAACAAACAAATGCAGAGCAAAAACCCAAACCAAAGCAAAATGAAAAATTTACTTCATTTTGGGTCTTACTATGTAGCTTTGGCTGTTCCAGAACTCTGTAGAGCAGGCTGGCCTGGAACTCATAGGGATCTGCCTGCCTCTGCCTCCTTGGTGCTAATAGTAATGATATGCACTACCATATTTGGCCTGAGCACCAGTCTCTAGTTCCAACACCGTTTCCTGTCTTTCCCTGAAAGAGGAAATCATGTCTAAGCCTAACTAAAATGTCAGCTGCTCTAAAACAACCCTCCTATCACAAGATGTTTCTTTGTTTTCCCAGAGAAGCCAGTATACATGTGTTTTGTAGGAATTCTGCAATAGTTAGTACACTAAAATGAGAAAGTTAAAAGCATACAGTCATTAGGCAGGCATGGTACTGACAGTATTTTAATCCCAGCATTTGGGAAGCAGAGGCAGATCTCTCTGAGTTCAAGGCCAACCTGACCTATACAGCAAGTTTCTGAACAGCCAGAACTACATAGAGAGACCTTGTCTCAAACAAAACAAGCAAGCAAGCAAGCAAGCAAGCAAACATACCAAGAAACAAGCAGAAACAGCTTTGGGGAGACCGTTTATTTTGGCTCACAATTCCAGATTACAGTCCTCATTGTAGGGGTGTCAAGGCAGCAGAAACTTGAAGAAGCTGGTCACATCGTATCCACAGTCAAAAGCAGGGAGAAATGAATTAGTATCTGTATGCTTACTGTTTATCTCCCTTCTTATACAGTCCAAGACCCAAACCCACCCATAGTAGACTGGCTCTTCCTGCATCATGCCCACAGGCCACCCTGTCCCGGAGGGATTGTCTAACACTTTATTAAGACTCTTCCAGTCGGGCGTGGTGGCACACACCTTTAATTCCAGCACTCGGGAGGCAGAGGCAGGCGCATTTCTGAGTTCGAGGCCAGCCTGGTCTACAGAGTGAGTTCCAGGACAGCCAGGGCTACACAGAGAAACCATGTCTCGACCCCCCCCCCCCCAAAAAAAAAAGACTCTTCCTAGATGATCCTAGATTGTCAAGGTACAGTTAAAACTATTACCTTTCTTAAAAGAACATATTGTCCAATTGCCTTCTAAATATTTATGTTTGGGGACAGTGCGATGGCTCATTGGGTCAAAGTGCATGCCCCCAAGCCCGATGTGTGAGTTCTATTCCTGGGACCTATGTGGTGGAAGGAGAGAACCCACTCCACAGGTTGTCCTCTGACACACACTAAATAAACCTAGACAAATGTTAAAATATTTATGTTTCTACACATAGACTAATCCATCTCTCAGACTAGGGCAGAAAAACTACTTTTTGTAGAGACTCATTAAAATATATATATATGGAATAAATAAATAAATAAATATATATTTATTTATTTATTCCATATATATATGGAAGTGCAATAGAGCCAGGAGATGGGAACCTGGAGTGGCCATGACCGACCATAGAGACATACCTCCTTCTCGGACCTCCGAGCTTCCTAGAGAGGAACCGGACGTCAGCCCTTTCCATAGGGCACCTGCTTGACAGCATCCGCCACCCACTTCCGGTCCGCGCAGGCCTGGGCAGGTGCTAAGCGCGCAGTCAAGGCCCCGGGCAGGCCGGGTCGGGGCGGGGCTGGACGGAGCAAGCTGCTGCTCGGCGGGGCAGCAGCGGGCCAGGGGTCGTAGGCTCCACGCACAGCGGTGATCTCAGGTAAGATCCATGCGGGTCGCGGTCGGGCCAGGCTGGGGGCCTAAGGTGTCCAGGACCCGCAGGAAGACCTTGACCCTGGGACTCCGAAAAGGGACGCTAAGCGTTTTTAGACGCAGATGCAAGACAGGGATGGGAAGAATAGCCACGCGGCGCCTTCTGTCTGCCAGAGGCCTGGAAGATCCACGGGGGCCGCTTGCCCCAGGGCACTGGCGGACCGAGCTAGACAGTAGCAGGGACGTTCGAGAAAGCTGGATGAAGCAGAACGATGAGTGTTAGAGGTGGAAAGATGAGGAATCAGTTTCACAGGCGGACAGAGAAATACCATATGTAACATAAGGACGTGGCCTGCCGCACCCTAGTTGCGCTAATGAGCACAGCGCCTTACTGCTTTGGGCTTGGGGCCTGTTTTGTCAGCCCGCCTGCCCCGGAAGTAAACAAGACTGATTCTGGTTTTTTTTTTTTTTTTTACGGTCTGCATCGCAGCCTCTTTTTCCTAGGGTGTTATGTTTGCTACTCACCTGTCATTCTTTCCTCCCTTTCTCTTTCCTCCTTCCATCCTCTTCTGCTCTCCCTCTTTTCCAGTTTCATCGTACCCAGGTTGGCTTGGATCTCGCCATCCTCCTGCCTTGGCCTCTCAGGCCACTAACGACAGGCCTGTTACATCTTTCTTTTTTTCTAGACAGGTTTTCACTATGTATCTCTGACTGCCCTGGAACTCACAATGTAGAGCAGGTTGGCTTCAAACCCATAGAGATCGGCCTGCCTCTTATTCCCAATGTTGAAATTAAAGGTGTGCACCAGTACACTCAACTTTTTCTTTCGTCCTTTTTTTTTTGATATATGTATATGTGTGTGTGTGTGTACGTACATGTGTATAATATATGTGTGTGTGTGTGTGTGTGTGTATGTGTACGTATATGTATATAGCTGAGTATAGTGGCCCACAACTTTTTTTTTTAAATTTGTTTATTTACTATATATAAGTACACTGTAGCTGTCTTTAGACACGCCAGAAGAGGGTATCAGATCTAATTACAGATGGTTGTGAGCCACCATGTGGCTGCTGGGATTTGAACTCAGGACCTCTGGAAGAGCAGTCAGTGCTCTTACCTGCTGAGCCATCTCTTCAGCCCATATTTTTATTTTTATGTGATGAGTTTTTTTTTTTTTTTTTTCCTTACTGCATGTATGTCTGTGTACTGTATGCCTGGAGTCCAGAAGATGCAATAGATTTTCTGGAACTGGAGTTACAGACTCCAGTCTGTAAGCACACACATGGTGAAGCACCATGTGTGTGCTGGGAAGTGAACCTGGGTCCTCTGCAAGGACAGCAAGTGCTCTTTAATTGCTGAGCTGTCTCTCCAGCCTCACCTTTCTTTTTAGACCCCAATGTTTTGGGAGGGAGTCAGCTATAGCTGCCTGCATATTCTTTCTGTCTCTTTTTTTTCCTATGGGCTTGGGGCCTGTTTTGACAGCCTGCCTGCCCTGGAAGTAAACGAGACTGATTTTACGGTTTGCATTGCCGCCTCTTTTTCTTCTGGTGTAATATTTGCTTCCTTTCTGTCATTCCTTCTTCCCTTTCTCCTCCCTCCATCCTCTTTTCCTTTCCTGTTCTTCCAGCTTCCAGTGTCTGACATTTTTGTACATGCATATGCTATGTCTTGAGTATATATGCCCTAACTCTCCTCTCACACCCCTCCAAGGGACACTCAAACATCTCCTCCCATTTTCACGACCTCTTTTTTCTTGGTCTGAGGGCTGATTTTACTGGTTGATCCTATGTGGGTCTTGTGTAAATGGCGTGGCTGCAGTCAGTTCACAAGTGCCATGGCTGTGCCGTGTCCAGAAGATAGCATCTCACTGAACTCTTTTTGCCATCTTCTGACTCCTGGGTTCTTTCTGTCCCCCCTTGCACTATGTTTCCCGAGCCTTTGCTTTGTGTGGGGTGTTGATAACAGATGTCCCATTAAGGGCTGAGCTCTCAACAATCACTCATTCTCAGCACTTTGACCAGTTTTGAGTCTCTGCATTAGCTGCAAGTAGACAGAGGCTTCCCTGGCCAAGGCTGAGAGCAGCACCAATCTATAGGTGTAGACATAAATATTTAGAAGGTGGCTTGACATCATGTCTGTTTTAGAAATACCGCAGTAGTAGGTTCTCCCTTAGGCTCATAATCTCCCTGGCTATGGGCTTTTGAGCAGGTTTACAATCCCAGGTATGAATTCCCTCCGTGGGCATGTCTTGTCTGTCAGGCCATTCCTTACTGGAGCACACAAGTGTCACTGCTGGGAAGTACCCAAAAGTGATGGCTTTTCTCCTCCAGTGGCCTGTGCAGCGCCTTCCAGCACTATGAAAACCAGTTAACATGGAGGAAATGCCAGGTCAACTCCAGCTTGATTTTTTTTTTTTTCCTGTGTCCAAATGTATTGTGTCTTCTGCAGGGTTTTACCATCTCGTTACGATGGGCAATCAAGAGCAGTGCAGTAACCTGTATGGCATGGTATTTACCCTGAGGACACTGTCATAGTCAAGCCACTAGTGTATTTGTTGGTTTCAACCTTAAAAATTTGTCTTGATTTTGTCTGCTCTACTGTCACCACCCTGACTGATCTAAGCCCAAGCCAGTTGATAGGGTTTTCATGATAGATGTCAGAATTCTCAGACAGTCACTGGTGTAGACCCGGAAATGGATGGGCTGACCTTCCGTGCATCTTCTCTTCTCAGACGGGTCACCCTTGTTGTCATCCTCAGCCTTGCCGGAGCTTGAAGATGCTGAAAGAGCGTCTGGAGATGGCAGGAGATCCTCAGCAGCAGATGGGTGCTCCAGTGGTCAAACTGGAGAAGGAGCTGCCATGGGGCAGGGGAGGGGAGGACTCGAGTCCCGAGGCATTTCGGTTGAGGTTTCGGCAGTTCCGCTACCAAGAGGCTGCTGGTCCCCAGGAAGCCCTCAGGGAGCTCCAAGAGCTCTGTCGCCGGTGGCTGAGGCCGGAGCTGCACACCAAAGAGCAGATCCTGGAGCTGCTGGTGCTGGAGCAGTTCCTCACCATCCTGCCCCGAGAGTTCTACACCTGGATCCGGGAACACAGCCCAGACAGCGGCAAGGCTCTGGTGGCCATGGTGGAGGAGCTGATGGGGAGCACGGAGGCCAAGGCGGTGGGTGAGAAGAGGGTGTCCAGGCCTTCCTCGGTTGGTGTGGGAATCAGAGATGAAGAGGTTAAGAAAGTGGTGGGA
This sequence comes from Mus musculus, assembly GCF_000001635.26. NCBI lineage: Eukaryota > Metazoa > Chordata > Mammalia > Rodentia > Muridae > Mus > Mus musculus. The sequence continues at coordinate 145,283,859 of NC_000071.6, forward strand.
ATAGATGAGACATGGGACCTCCTCCATTGTCCCCCAGTTCCCAGAGGTCCTTTCCTGGAGAGTAGCTGCATTTTAGCAAGAAGATTCAGGAGTTGAGGAGAGGCTCAGTGGGTAAGCACTTCCTGTACAAGCATGAGGCTTTGGGATTAAATCTCCAGGACCTATAGACAGGGCACATAAGGTAGTATGCACGTGTGGTCCCAGCAGTGAGACCAGCGGCAGAGAGAGGAGAGCCCTGGAAACTTGCCGGCCAGGGAGCCAGGCATACTCAGCAGTGTGGTCACCATAAGGTGGAAGATGAGAACCAACACTGGAAGTTGTCCTCTGACTTCCTCACATGCTCAGTGGCACATGTACTCACATGTACTCACATGTACTCACATGCACACACACCTGCATAAACACACACTCTCACACCCACCATATACACACTTAAGTTAAAGAAAGCCATCTCTAGGAACGATGTCTCTGGGCAGCAAAGCCTGATACTGTGGTTTGGGCATCGGGGACCTGGAGTGCGCTGCAAATCCAGTGAAGGCAGTCGTGCTTGTCTCCAGGCCCCCTATAAGCGCTGCAGGCTCTTGGGGAAGAGGCTAAAAATGCGTGCTTCTGCCAGAGGCTGCTGGGAGTCAGGCGCAACCAGGCTGTTCCTTACTTACCCTTAGGGACCTCCACTTAGGCAGAAGCAGTTTGTGGCTTCAGCGGTTGCAGAAAGGAGTTGAGGAGCAGAGTGGGGTGTATCAAAGACATGTATTTTTAGGGCTGGGGAGCTAGTTCAGTGGGTGAGACGCATGAGAACTAGAGTTTGGTTTCCCAGTCCCCGTGTAAACACCGGGTGGGGGTGGGTGCGTGGTCCACCTGTAATCCCAGCACTCCGGAAGCTGAGTTGGCATCCGCTGAGGGAGCTGCCTAGACAGCTGGGTGAAGTCAGCCAGTTAGAAATGCCAGGACAGGCCTTGCCTAAATATACAAGGTGCAGACCAATAGGGAACACACTGGCTTCACACATTGTGCGCGACATGTGCATGCATGTGCACCCACGCGGATGTGAACATGCATGCAGCATGCATAGGTAGTGCATACATGCGCACATACAAAAAAAGACACCTTTAATCCCAGCACTTGGGAGGCAGAGGCAGGCGGATTTCTGAGTTCGAGGCCACCCTGGTCTACACAGTGAGTTCCAGGACAGCCAGAGCTACACAGAGAAACCCTGTCTCGAAAAAACAACAAACAAACAGACATTCTAATTTTTTTTTAAAGCTACAAAATGGTGGCGCACGCCTTTAATCTCAGCGCTTAGGAGTTTGTAAAGGCAGACTGATCTCTGAGTTAGAGGCCAGCATGGTCTACAGACTGAGTTTTGGAACAGCCAGGACTACACAGACAAGATTTGTCTCTTAACAAAGAAAAAAAAATCTTTTTAATTTCTTAAAAAATGATGTGTATGGGTGTTTTGCCTGTATGTAGATCTGTGTAGTATGTGTATACAGTGCCTCTGGAGTCCAGAGCCCCTGGAACTGGAGTTATAGGTAGTTATTAACTGCCATCTGGGTGCTGGGAATTGAGCCAGGGACCTCTGAAAGAGCAACCAGTGCTCTTAACACTGAGCTATCTCTTTAGCCCTTAAATATGAAACTGGCAGCAAAATCCCACTTTCTGTGGAGCAGCTATTTCTCATTAGCTAGTTCATTTTGGGGTTTGCGGCTTTTACTTTGGGCTTCTGTAACTGAAGGTGCTTTCCAGCAGTGAGTTGCTAAAGAACCCTGGGATACTGTTCACTGGACTTGGAGATGTTGAGGCTGGTGGAGGGATGGTTGTCCCATGGCATGGACTGGTACAAAAGTTGCTCAGGGCCTTGTAAAGGGAGAGCTTAATGGGCTGGAGAGATGGCTCAGTGGTTAAGAGCTCTGACTGCTCTTCCAGAGGTCCTGAGTTCAAATCCCAGCAACCACATGGTGGCTCACAACCATCTGTAATAGGATCTAACGCCCTCTTCTGGTGTGTCTGAAGACTGCTACCGTGTACTCATATATATAAAATAAATACATCTTAAAAAAAAAAAGAGAGAGAGCAAGCTTAGCTTTTCCTTCTTCTCTCCTCCCTCCCTTTCTCTCCCTGTCTTCCTTTTTCTATCCTTTTTTTGGAAAGGGGATCTACTATTGTAGTCCTGCTTGGACAGTAGCTCACTAATTAGGCCAGGCTGGTTTTGAACTCCGAAAGATCCTGCTGCCCCTACTGGGTGCTAGGATTACAGGCTTGGACCACCACACTGGGTTTACGTGGCACTGGGCTGGAACCCAGGGCTCCAGGGCTTCATGCATGCTAGGCAAGCGCTCTACCAACTGAGTCCCACCCCCAGCCTTGCTTTCTTTTCAGTTTTCATTCAGCTCTCTTTTTAATAGCCTCCAGCAGGTCTCATTCTAATTGGTATGGGGATTCTCCTTAGGTTCCATGCCATGCCCAGGGAGAGCAGCTGGTCACAGCCCTTGGCGGAGCATCGTGGCAATCAGGCATCCACCTGGGGCCGGTAGAAGTCAAACCTGAGTGGGGGATACCCCAGGGGGAAGGAGTTCAGAGCCTAGGCCCAAGCACCACAGAACAGCTGAGCCAGGGCCCTGGAGATGGGACACAGGCCTTCCAGGAACAAGGTAAGACTCAGAGAATGAAGATGTGTGAAGATGTGGGTCTCTTCCACCCACCATTCTTTCAGAAACTCACTGCTGGGCTAAGTAGTTATGGGCAAGATGCAATCAATTCTGAGTTTTATGGGCTACCTCCTCTGCCCCAGTAGAAAGCAGATGAAGGTTTTTGTTTGTTTGTTTGTTTGTTTTTGTTTTTATTTTTCGAGACAGGGTTTCTCTGTATAGCCCTGGTTGTCCTGGAACTCACTTTGTAGACCAGGCTGGCCTCGAACTCAGAAATCCTCCTGTCTCTGCCTCCTGAGTGCTGGGATTAAAGGTATGCGCCACCACACCCAGCTATTTTTTTTTTTTTTTCTTTCTTACACCTTGACCAGTTTTCTGGGGTATGTCTAGAACCGTGTTCTCCTATCATTTCTTCTTCCTTCTCCTCACATCCTTCTAGAGCCTCTAGGCACTGTGCTGGTGATAGGGAGATTTATCTATTAAATGGGAAAACAAACCACACCCACCAGAGAGAGAGAGAGAGAGAGAGAGAGAGAGAGCGAGAACGAGAACTGTCATTATGAGAGACTCAGGAGTGTGCCTAAGAGAACGAGAACTGTCATTATGAGAGACTCAGGAGTGTGCCTAACTCTGAGGGGACAGGGCTGGGACAGTCTTAGGCAGAACTCCTGGCTGTGGGTCACTGTGGTACTGATGTATTTCTCTGTGGTCTGTGGGTCCTAAGGTGGTGTGTCTGAGTGGGGTGCCTTTGAGCTGCCAGACAACTGCCCTGATCCCTCTGTGGGTTTTGTTTCCGCCCAGCATTGCCCATTCTTCATGTGGGTCCAGGGCTTCCCTCTGTGAGTGCCAGAGACCAAGAGATGGCTGCTGGATTCCTTGCAGCCACGTCCCAGGTGAGCTGACATACCTGTTTGGAGATTTTATTTATTTATTTTGGATTTGCATGTGTTCAGCCACTGCATATGTGGGAGTCAGGGCAGCTCTGTGTGATTGTTTCTCTGCTTCTGCCTTTATGTGTGTTCTGGGGAATAGAGCCTGGATTGTCAGGCTTTACCTACAGCCTAAAGGTGGGGCTTGAGGAGGGAGTGCAGGTGACATTTGGATGCTGAGGTGGTGGGGGCTAGCAGAACCATAGTCTCATGGTCTGAGCATGTCAGTCACCTGCGTTAAAGCTGTTGGGAGATGGCAGTTGTGCTCCCAGCTCATCCAGGGTCCAGTTCCTTCTGTCTTTGCTTTGCCTGAGCCTCTCTTTGATGCTACTGGTAGATTATCCCACCTTGCTTTGAAAATGTATTTAGTGTATGTGAGGTGGGGTATTCCACAGTGCTCTCGCAGAGGTCAGAGGACAGTTGGCTGGAGTTAGTTCTCTCCTTATACCATTTTGTTTCTAGGGATTGCACTGGGGTCATCTGGCTTAGCAGCAAGTAGTTTAGTCCTTTAACTGAGCCATTTCACCAACCCTAGGATTCTTACTTTTTTCTTTTAATTTATTTTTATTTTTTATGTGTATGAATGTTTTGTCTGCATGTATGTATGTATGTGTACCACATGTTTGCCTGGTGCACTCAATTATCCAGACAATGGCATTGGATCCCCTGGAACTGGAGTTATAGGCAGTTATTAGCTGCCCTGTGTGTGTGTGTGTGTGTGTGTGTGTGTGTGTGTGTGTGTGTGTGTGTGGTGGGAGCTGAACATGGGTCCTCTACAAGAGTGGTGAGTGCTCTTAGTGGCTGAGCCATCTCTAGCTCCCAGGGCTCTTTCTTGACAGCAATCTCCTGTTGTTTCAGGGTCTGGGGCCATTTAAAGACATGACTTTGGGTTTTCCTGAGGAGGAATGGAGGCATGTAGCCCCAGCTCAGATTGACTGCTTTGGAGAATACGTGGACTCACAGGATTGTGGGGTCCTTCCAGGTAAGACTTTGCTGGCCAAGGTGAGGGAGAGGAGTTTGGTAGCTGCAGCTTAAGAGTCTTGCCCTAGCCGTGGTGCTGCTGACAGAACAGGGTGGGCATGTGGAGTCTTGGAGAAGCTGGCTTGGTTTGTACATGGCCTAACCACAGGAAGTAGGATGGAGCAAGCAAACACAAGGCGGTGACTGGCGGTGACAGGCAGGTTGTTGATGCCAAGGCAGTGGCTGTGTGCCCATGGCTGAAGGGCATGGAGGGCTGCAGAGAAAGGAAGGAGCAGAAGAGGAGTGTGGATCTGGGCATCCCTGCATGCAGGCCCGAAGGAGCAGCTTTGCTTTGGGACAGGGTGGGAGTGTGGCTGTGCTGGATGGGAGAATGCAGTGTGCCTGCACGTGTGTGCCTGCACGTGTGTGGACAACTGTAGGTAGAGTGAGTGAGGGCTGACTGATGATGTCAGAGGGTTAGTAAGGAGATGATCTGGATAGAAATCACCAAGTTGCATTTGTGTATGTGTGTTGTCTGTGCACACACATATATGGCTGCACACATCTGTGCTCACGCCCAGAGGAAAGAAGAGGGTATCAGGCATTTCCCTTTGTCACTTGGCCTCATTCCTTTGAGGCAGGAGCTCTCTGACAGTCCTAGTGATCTTTCTGTCTCCACCACCCACAGTGCTGGTGTTAAAGTCATGCGTGAGACCACACTAGGCTTGATCTGTGCATGCCGGGATCTGAACTCAGGTCTGGTGGTTGCACAAGTGCTCTTAACCACTGAGCCATCTCTCCAGCCCTACTGAGTTAGATTTTGAAGGAAGTAAAAGTCTGAATTAGCAGGACATTCAGTGGGATGGTATGAAAATCTGTCATGCCGTTCAGCATCAGGACAGGGAGGTGGTGAGAGTAAAGAAAGGTCAGCGTTCAGGGCTCATGGAAGTCAAAGGTGTTGAGGTTGTTAACCAAAGGAAAAGAAGAGGCGCCATTGATGGGACATACTAAGAAGCTGGGTATGATTATATAGGCCTCATTCAGGATTGCATGAGTCTGAGGGCAGCCTGGTTTACAGAGTGAGACTCTATTCCTAAAAGCCAAGATCCCACCACCACCACCAAGATAAAGGGATGCATTTGTAGGCAAAGTCCTAGGACAACAAGTTCCTTAGGTGGCCAGTGATAGAAAGAGAGGAGCTGGTTTTCAGACATGCTCTGCTAGCAGGACCACAGTGTCCCAGTGGGAGAGTGCACCTTTAGAGGGGGGGGGGGTGGCATTAAAGGAGCCATAGATAGCATACTAGTGAAGTGTAGGTCGTATCATAACCATAGGCAGCCTGAAGGTCTTGAGAGGAGAGATAGCAGCCGATAGGTCTTTCAGATCCCCAGAAAGAAGTCACTTTCTGTTTTATGAAGGTTTTGGGGATGTGGTGGTAAGTTTATATTGTGCCTCCTAGCCTAACCTAGTTCACATGGTCCCTGACATGCAGGAAGCCCTGGGTAAGGGTTAATAAGAGGACTTTGGTTCTACCTGCCTCCATGCCTGTGGAAGGAGTTAGGCTTGCTCACATCTGCAAGTGGGAGAGAATTAGGGGCTATAAGGTCAGACAGTGCTCTAGAGTGGTGGTCCTCAACTTGTGGGTTTGAAGTTGAGAATCAGATATCCTTCATATCAGATATTTATTTACATTACGATTTGTAACAGCAAAATTACAGTTCTGAAGGATCAATGAAATAAGTTTGTGGCTAGGGGTCACCATACATTAGGAACTGGGTTAAAGGGCACAGCAGTAGGAAGGTTGAGAACCACTGTCCCAGAGCTGGCAGAGAAACAGGTACAGACTGGGGTGGTGCCTGGTTTCTGGGCATGAAGAGCAGCAATTGGAGGTGTGATGGGACATCACCACAGTGTTAACCTGCTTTGTCACACAGGTGCTGGGAGCAAGGAGAAGGAGGCTAAGCCCCAGCAGGAAGACCTGAAGAGAGCATTTGTTGGGTTGACTTCCGATGGCTTTGGAGAAGCCGACATCCAGATTCCTGGACCAGGGGGCACCTGTGAGCAGGAGCCTGGGAGCTCTGGGACCAGTCTGCCTGGGCTTCCTGCTCCTCAGCATGGGGTACCCCTGCCTGACACCCTCAACACCCACAATTCTTTCTGGAAGCCTTTCCAGTGCCCTGAGTGTGGAAAAGGCTTTAGTCGGAGCTCCAACCTTGTTAGGCACCAGCGGACCCATGAAGAAGAAAAATCCTTTGGCTGTGTGGAGTGTGGGAAAGGTTTCACCCTGAGGGAATACCTCACCAAGCATCAGAGGACCCACCTGGGCAAGAGGCCCTATGTGTGTGGCGAGTGCTGGAAGACCTTCAGCCAGAGGCATCACCTGGAGGTGCACCAGCGTAGCCACACTGGGGAGAAGCCCTACAAGTGCTCAGACTGCTGGAAGGGCTTCAGCCGGAGGCAGCATCTGCTGGTGCATCGCAGGACGCACACAGGGGAGAAGCCCTACACCTGCGAGTGTGGCAAGAGTTTCAGCCGGAACGCCAACCTGGCAGTGCACCGGCGTGCCCATACTGGGGAGAAGCCCTATGGCTGCCAGGTGTGCGGCAAGCGCTTCAGCAAGGGGGAGCGACTGGTGCGACACCAGAGGATCCACACTGGTGAGAAGCCCTATCACTGCCCAGCCTGCGGCCGCAGCTTCAACCAGAGGTCCATCCTCAACCGTCATCAGAAGACCCAGCATCGCCAGGAGCCTCCGGTGCAGTGAGCCTACTAAGGGAACAGCTCTGCCATAGGAGCGACTTGTGTTGCACCGAGTGGTCTGGGCAGTGCCCAGTGAGGGACAGCAGAACGTGCTCAAGTAGGAGGAGGGCAGAGCCTGGAGTATGTAGGGGAAGCTGGCAGAAGGCCCACAGTTTCCCTCACCTCTTACAGGGAAACACTATCCTGAGCTTCAGGTTTTCTTATCCTTCCTCCCACAGTGGGGATGTGAACCCACCTCCTGAGCAAGTTTAGAGGAAAAGGCAGAATTTTATTGCAAATAGGCAGCTTGAAGCTTGTTTTCTTCTTTCTTTCCCCTCCCTCCCCCTCCCTCCCCCTCCCTCCCCCCTCCCTCCCTCCCTCTCTCCCTTCTTCCTTCCCTCTCTCTCCCTTTTCCGTTTTTTCTCTTTTTTTTTGAGCTAAGGTCTCATATTATCTAAGCTTGTTTCAGACTACCTGTGTAGCTAAAGATGATCTTGAACGCCTGATTCTCCTGTTTCCACCGTCCCAGTGCTGTGATTGCAGGAATGTGCCACCATGCCTGGTTTATGTTATGTTGGAGATGAAATCCAGGGTTTGTGCATGCTAGGTGAGGTACTCTACTGACTGAGGGATGTTCCCAGCCTTGAAGCTCTTCTTGTCTGTGAGATCATTAGCCCAGGCAACCCTCCCTCCAGCTGTCTTTCATTTACAAATATTTATTAAACATCTACTGTGCTCCTGGCTCTCAGAATGCCTTGGGAATGGAACCAATGATACCGTGGAGTGTGTGAGCAAAGCTGGAACAGAGCTTGTAAGTATCCCAAAGCACGTGTTGTTGCAAGTGCCACACCAGAACTTCTGCACACTCCGTCCTGGGCCAGCCTGTCCTGTGTGGGCCCTCACATACTCTCCACCTCAGGAGGGGACTTCTCTCATAAAGCCTCGTTTATGTCACTTTCTTGGCAGCCTTATTGTCATGGACTGGAACATTCTACTCTCATCTGTAAAGCCTTCCCATCTCATTATTCCTTGCACTAACCACAGCCACTAGGAAATTAATATTTTGCTACTGATCACTGAATAAACGTGAAAATATTTTAAGACAATTAGTAACTTTCCTGTAAATTCCTGGTGAATTAACCTGAAAGAGAAACTAATATGAATCCTCTATATTTAACGGAACTTTAGTGTATGTACTACCTCTGAGGGAAAGAGTGAGGATGTGTGTGGGTGGGCACAGGCTCTTGAACCTATGGCCTAAGTCATGTTATGGGAGTTTTATTCCCAGCTCTATCCTTTCCCCCACAAAAATGTTTATTTTGAGGCAAGGTCTTGATATTTTGCTCAGGCTGGCCTTGGAGTTGCGTTTTGGCCCACTCAGGCCTTGAACCCTCCTGCTTCATCCTGTGGAGTGGCTGGAACTCCACATCTGCACCACCAGGCCTGGCTAACCTTTATTCTCATCTCATTCATCCTCGGTTTATTGAGATCCCACTGTGTGCTAGGAGCTCTGTAAGCTTAAGGCAGACGAACCAGTGAATCAAACAGGGACTGTCCCTGGGCTTAGGGCTGGGAAGACAGCTTAGTGGTTAAGAGAGTTTCTGTTCCAGCAGTAACGACGCTGCAACAGGATCCTTCTGCACACGTTTATTGGGAGAGCTTGATTGCAGAGGCGAAGAGACCCCGAGCCCAGAACTGGTGCTGCTTATATAGGCCTAGGAGAGGCGTGTCTCACACCCGGATTGGTTATGCACTAAGCCTCATTTGCATGTTCCTCATCTGATTGGCTACTCTCTTTGTACCTCACAGAGCCTCATTATCATACCTTATTTGCATGTCTCACATCTGATTGGTTATACTCCCAAAGCCTCATTATCATGCCCGAGCCAGGCAGTGTCTTTGCAAAAAACTTTACTGCATATGTACACATTGGTTTTTTGTCCAAACTTATGCATGGTGGCCAGCAGTAGTCAGTGCCACTGTGCAAAGGCACATGTGGCTTCCCACAGGTTAGGTGGTGGCAGCTCACACCAGGTTGTAACTGCACCTCCAGGGGATCTGACACACTCTTCTAGGCTTCTGTCTTCTGGCCCCTTTGGTCACCTTCACTCACCTATACACAAACCTCTTATAAATATGAACATGAGCAAAAAGTGTTGCAGGCTGGAGAGTTCGGCCATTATGACTGGACATTGTTCTTGCAGAAGACCTGAGTTTGATTCCCTGCTCCCACACCGAATGACTTAAAACTTCTGTAACTCCAGCTCTAGGGGATCAGACACGCTCTTCTTTCCTCTGCACACAAATGCATACCCAGGGAGAGACATGCGTACATGTAAATAACATTTTAAAGAAATCCCTGAGCTTGTAGGAGTCACATCTTAGTGAATGAACTTGATCTTCAGATTCCTCTAAGTCTGAGGGGTTTTCATTTGTTTGTTGTATTTTTAAGATAGGGTCTTACTATGTAGCCCAGACTTGCCTCTATCTCAGAGATCTACCCACCTTTGCTCCCCAAGTGCTGGGATTAAGGTTGGGGTTTAAGCCCTGTCAGCTTCTTGCCCTGAGTTATATTTACCACCCATCTTACAATACTGATTTTGGACTCTTGTCATCTGAGACATTCAGGGACCTGAATACCAGCCATTCTAGTTTCATTTCTGTTTCTGTGCTCAAATGACTTGACCAGGAAAAAAAAAAAAAAAAAAAAAAAAAAAAAAAAAAAAACCTTAAGGGAAAAAGGATTTATTTTAGCTCATAGCTCCAGGTCACAGTCAGTTACTCTGGGGCAGTCACAGGAGGAGCTGCTCACAGGCAGTTTGGGTCCCAGCTCCATGGTGAGTGGCTCACAATGACCTCTAACTACAGCAGACCTGATGCCTACTCTTTATTAAGATTTGTAAAAATTGTGTGTGTGTTTGTGTATACATGTGTGCTCATGCATCCTATCAGGTACTCACAAAGGCCATGTGTGTGAGGGCTAGGAAAATTAAGATACCTGTGTAAAATGCTGTTTATTACAGCATTAAAAACAGATTTCTTTAAAAATGATAATCTGGGGCTAAGAATGTGGCCCAGCAGGGAAAATGTTTGCTGTGCAGGCTTGGAGATTGGGGTTCAGACCCCTAGCACCCTACATAAGAGCCCATTGGGCATGGCTGCTCTGCCTCTTATCCCAGTTTGTGGGAGGTGGGAACTTAGGTTGGGTCTCCAGAGCAATCTGGCTAGCCAGATTAAGATAGCTAGCTCTGGGTTTATCAAGAGGTCCTCCTTGGTATGTAATGTGAATAGAGAGAGGAAGACATCCAATATCAACCTTGGGTCTCCACATGCACACAGGTGAAAGAACACCCAGACACCACAAACATATGCAAATTAACCTACTGGTAGGAAAGGATTTTGCTGCTGTTAAATTATTTGAATTTTATTTTTACGCGCGTGTGTGTGTGTGTGTGTGTGTGTGTGTGTGTGTGTATGTGTATGTGTGTGCTCGCGCACATAAATGTTTACCAGGATGTAAGAGTAGTGGTCAGAGGACAGTTTTCAGGAATCAGAGTGAGTTCAATACCCAGAACTTATTGATCATTAGGCTTGGTGGCAAGCACCTCTACCTGCTGAGCTGTTTTTCTGGCCCTTGCTGTTCAAACATGTGTGAACTATAAATGGCATGGATATTCCTTGTGCCATGGCTTTGAACGTGGGCTGCTGGGGAAGTGTCTTGTCAAGGTGTGCTGTTACAATTTCAAGCTGTGTTTTTTTTCCCTCAGGGTACCTCCTGATATCTTTTTACTGAGACTTGTTTTTCCAGTTTGTTTTGTAAATGAGATAAGTAGGGGCGAGGAAGATGGCTAAGTCATTAAAGTATTTGCTGTGCAAGTATGGAGACCTGGATTCAATTCTCAGAACCCATGTGACTCTCAGGCTAGGGAATTCAAAGCTGATGAGATCTGCTGTCTTAAAATACTAGGTGGATTCTATAAGGAATGACGCCCGAGGCTAATCTCTGGCCCCCATACACATATGCACCTGCATCCCTATACACATGAACGTGTGTACGTGTACACACAACAAAGAAAAGTGTTAATGGCTAACAGTTATATTACTTGATTCACTTTGAAATGTGGCTTTATTTTCCATTTTTTTGGCAGGCAGCCATAGTATTTATTTAGGAAAACCTATCTCAAATAAATAAATAAATAAATAAATAAATAAATAAATAAATAAATAAATAAATACTATGGCTGCCTGCCAATTTCCAGAGGTAACACCATCCCTGATCTCAAGCTGTTCTATTGCATAAAAACAGATAAATTGATCAATGGAACCCAAAGACCCAGACATAAATCTACACCTGATTTTTGATAAGCCAAAAATATACAATGGAAAAAAAGAAAGCATCTTCAACAAATGTTGCTGATCTAACTGGATGTTGGTATGGAGAAGACTAGATCCATTATCTATCACCATGAACAAAACTCAAATCCAAGTGGATCAGATACCTCAACATAAAACTAGATACACTGGACCTGATAAAAGGGAAAGTGGGGAATTGCCTTGAACCCATTGGCACAGGAGACAACTTTCTAAACAGAACACCAATAGCAGAGGTACTGGAATTAGCAATTAATAAACGGAACTTCATGAAACTGAAAAGCTTTAAGGAAAAGGACACCAGCAATTGGACAAAAAGGTAGCCTACAGAATGGGAAAAGGTCTTCGCCCACTCTGCATCTGACAAAGGGATACTATCCAAAATAAAAAAGAATTGAAATTAGACATTGAGGTTAGCCTGGCCTATAAAGTAAGTTCCATTACAGCTAGCGCTGTTGCACAGAGGAACCCTGTCTCAAAAACCAACCAACCAACCAACCAACCAACCAACCAACCAGACCAACAAACAAACAAACAAAAAGACAAAAAACCAAACCAAAAAACAAACCTAGGTATCAACAAGCTAATCTAATAATAATAATAATAAAAAAATGAGTACAGATCTAAACAGAATTCTCACAGAGGCATCTCCAGTGACCAAGACGCACTTAAAACAGCCAGCATCCTTAGCCATCAGGGAACGAATCAAAACGACTCTGAGAGTCCATCTTACTCCTGTCAGAATGGCTAAGACCAAAACCACAAGTGACAGCACAGGGTGGAGAGGATGTTGAGCAAGGGAATCCTCCTCTACTGTGGAAATTAGTATGTCTATTCCTCAAAAATTTGGGACTTTGTCTACCTCCAGATCCAGCTATGTCACTCCTGGGCATACAATCAAAGGACACTCCATCCAATCACAGGAAGTCAGCTATGTTCATGGCAGCTTTATTTGTAATAACCAGAAACTTGAAACAAGCTAGATCTCCTTCAGCCCAAGAATGTATAAAGGAAGTGTGGTACATTTACACAATGGACTATTACTCAGCTGTTAAAAACAACATCTGTCCATTGGTTGGGTGCAAATATCTGCATCTGACTGTCAGCGGCTTGTTGGGTCTTCCAGAGTTCGGCATGCTAGGTCGCTTTTTGTGAGTATTCCATAGCCTTAGTGTCAGGCCTTGGGACTTCCCCTTGAGCTGGACCCCACTTTGGGCCTGCTGCTGAACCTTCTTTTACTCAAGCTCCTCTCCATTTCCATCCCTGTAATTCTTTCAGACAGAAACAATTGTGGGTTAGAGTTGTGACTGTGGGATGCCCTCCTCCCTCATTTGATGCCCTGACTTTCTGCTGGAGGTAGGCTCTATAAGTTTCCTCTCCCTACTGTCAGGCATTTCATTTAAGGTCCCTCCCTTTGAGTCCTGAGAGTCTCTCACTTCCGAGGTCTCTGGTGCATTCTGGAGGGTCTCCACAATGTTCTACCTCCCGAGGTTGCCTGTTTCCATTCTTTCTGCTGGCCCTCAGGGCTTCAGTCCTTTTCCCTCACCCAATACCAGATCAGGTTCCCCTTCCCCCAAGCTCTACCCCCATCCACTTTCCCTCCCAGGTTCCTCCCAGGTTCCTCCCAGGTCCCTCCCAGGTCTCTCCGTCCGTCTGTCCGTCCCTCCCTTCCTTCCTCCCTCCCTCCCTCCCTCCCTCCCTCCCTCCCTCCCTCCCTTCCTCTCTCCCTCCCCACTTATGATTGCTTTCTTCTCCCTCCCAAGTGGGATTGAGGCATCCTCCCTTGGGCACTTCAGCTTGTTGACCTTTTTGAGTTCTGTGGACTGTATCTTGGATGTTCTGTACTTTTTTTTTTTTTTGGCTAATATCCACTTATTAGTGAGTACACACCATTGTTGTTGAATTAGGGAAAGGCTGAAAGAAGCTGAGGAGAAGGGTGACCCTGTAGGAGCCTCAATCTGGACCCACGAGACCTCTCAAACACTGGACTACCAAAAAGGCAGCATATACTAGCTGATATGAGGCCCCCAACATATACAGCAGAGGACTGCCAGGTCTGTGTTCATTCAGAGATGATGCACCTGACCCTCAAGAAACTGGAGGGCTGAGGGAGTTTAGAGGTCAGGTGGGGAGGGTGGTGGGGGCATCCATGTGGAGACAGGGGGTTGGGGAGGAGGTATGGGGTGTGGAGCAGTTGGAGAGTGGATGGGTGTGTGTGTGGCAGGAATAAAATATGGAGTGGATCTAAAAGATATTAAAAAAATAAAACATGCATTTACTTACTTATTTTGCGCACGTGCGTGCGTGTGTGCGTGCGTGCATGCGTGCGTGTGTAGGTCAGAGAATAACCTGAAGGAGTTGGTTCTCCCCTTCCACCATTTAAATCCTAAGGATCAAATCCAGGTCTTCAAGGCTTGACCAAGGCATCTTGATGTCCCTATCTTGTTGAACAAAGATCTATTTTAAAATTTATTTATTTTATGTGCATATATATGTTTTGCCTGCCTTTGTGTATGTCCATGTATGTGCCTGGTACCTCAGGATATCTGAAGGTATTGGCTCCCCTGAACTGGGGAGCAAGGCTGGGAACAGGTATGCCTTCCTTGGCTTGAAAGGAATGGCTATTTTGGCAGCCATGTTATGAGAAAACAGAACCCATTCAAGAAATGTCAGCTGTATGTGACAGGTCTGAGGATTCTTCCTAACAGTGTGTTATTCCTAAAGTGTGACAAGTTTCTGTTAGCTGATATTTAACAAGCCAGACTGTGGGGAAGCACTACATGTGTGGCATCGCTAGTTCATTTGTTCTTGTCAATCAGTCACTAGCTCTGCCTTTAGTCTCCTCTGTGTCAGCAATCTTGGAGTTTTTGTTTGGCTCACAGAATCCTAGGATATGCAAACCAAGAATATGTAGTTCTGAGGCCCAGGCCAGGTAACCAAGAATGCAAGTGGCTTTCATAATCATGTGAATGAGAGACAAGGGACTTGGGCAATAGTTCACTCTTTAAGAGTCCTGGCTGCTCTTCCAGAGGCCCCATGTTTAGTTCCCAGCATCAACTTCCCATCGCTCACAACTGCCTGTAATTTCAGCTATACACACACACATACACAAACACACAAATACATGTGCATGCACATATACATACACATGCACATATATACATACACATGCATATACACACAAAAATACACACATATATGTACACATACACACATATGCTTACATATACTGTTGTAGCTTGTCAAAAGACCCTCACTCACAAAGATCACAGAGACCACCATCGTTGCAAAATGCATGAGGATTTTACTTATCTAACATGTTGGGGAACCCCCTCTCAGCATGCAGGCCAGAGGAGAGACCCAGAACAAAGAAATAACATACTTTTTATACATTTGTAAGGGCCGGATATAGGCACTAAGTTATATTTGTTTAGTGAGCCAGCTTTTTTATCTGGCTCTGTACTTGGCCTGCTAGTACAGTTTGGAAAGTTCTTTTGAAGGAAAGGTACTGGGTAGTCTTGAATTTATTTTGGATATTACAATACCAATGCATATATACATACACATATACACACAAATACATACAGAGACTGATACACATAATAAAAAAAGTCCTTTAAAGAGTGAGTGATGGATCTGGAGTGGTATCATGGGTTCTGGACTGATCATCTGCTATGATTTCTTCCCAACAACCCTGTTACAACTGCCCCTTCATTTTCTCTACATGGCATGTGCAGTCTGACATGCCATTCCTTGACTTTCCCTTTCTCTCTCTCTTTTTGTTCATTTTTTTGAGACAGGGTTTCTGTGTGTAGCCTTGGCTGTCCTGGAACTTACTCTGTAAACCACACAGGCTTTGGACGCAGAGATCTTCTTGTCTCTGCCTTTTGAGCGCTGGTGTTAAAGGTGTTCACCACCACTGCCTGTCTCCCTGTCCTTTTCAAAGTTTTCTTTATTGGGGATAGCCCTGGAGCTAATTATATTTGATAATTCTGTTCTGTGAGGGCCTGGGAACAAGGAATGAGTCAGCACTCAGGGGATTTCCTGTAAACCTGCTTCCCACCTTAATTTGTAAAACAAAGAGAGCTGATGATTGGGCAGATAAAAGGGAAAGTGGAGCAGAAGATGGAGAGGGAGAGGATGCAGAGGAGGAGGAAGAAGAAAAGCAGAGCAGAAGCACATGGCCTGGAGAAACCACAAGTTCTAAGGGGTCTCTTAGATGTGGAAGATGGTAGTGTAGTGGTAGATCTGCCCAATCTAGGTGCACAGCATGTATTCATATTAACTGAGTTGTGTTTTCATTGCTGAGGCATATTTGGGTTGGAGATTTACCACAACATTTCTTCAGAAAAGTTACACTCATAGACCCTCTGTGAATCTTGAGACTATTCACAGAGCAAATGTATAGTCTAATTGTACAGATATGTTTTGGATGAAACTAATGGTGGCCTGTGTCTTAACCATGTGGCACCATCTTCTGAAACCCATTTGGCCTTGTTAGCTTTAATTGTCATCTTGAAACATAGTAGAGTCATCTGGGAGGAAAGCTTCAGTTGAGGAATTGCCTAGATTAGATTGGTCTCTGGGTTTGTCTGTGGGAGATTGTCTTGGATACTAGTGGATGCAGGAGTATGTAGTCCACTTTGGGCAGTGCCAATCCTATTCAGGTGGTCTTGGGCAATATAAGAGGACTAGATAAGTGAGATCCTGTGAACAAGCAAGCCAGAGAGCAAGCCAGCAAGCAGTGTTCCTCCAAGGTTCCTGCTCTGACTTTCTTCAGTGATGAATTGTGACCTGGAAGTGTTAAGCCAAACCGTTTACTCCCCAAGTTGCTTCTGGTTAGAATGTTTCTATACAGCAACAGAGTGAAACTAGAATAGCATCATGCCTCTGCAAAGAGCTGATGAAGAAGGGCAGAGTATCCTTCAGCTGATGTTGGAGGTTCCTGTAAACTACTTTCTGTTCCTTGTGATTTCATGTCCCTAGAGCTAAACAAGGCTCTCTCTTCCTACTTGACAACTCTGCCTGTTTTTTCCTGGAGGAGTATACCTCCCAAGAGTGTCCTGGAGTCCATAGTGGGACCTTTATGTCTAAGGCAACAGCTTGCAGAAAGATCTAGGTCTGTAGGTGAGGTAACACAGGCAACTGGAAGGCTGTACAGTCCCACTGAGCCTGAAAATAACACACTGACATCCAATTATCTTAGCACTTCCTCCCAAGGATCTCTCAGTAGGCACAGTGCATGGAGAAATGAAAAGGATTATGTTAGGAGCTGGAGATGGGGCTCAGTTGATAAAATGTTTAGGAACCATGAGAAGGTCTAAGTTTCATCTTCAGCACTGCATAAGCTGGGGTGTGGTGGTGCATGCCTTGAATCCGAGCACCCAGGAGGTAGAGGCAGGAGAATCAGAAGTTCAAGGTTATTCCCTTTAACATGTGATTTTTAAAAGCCAGTGCAGGTAGGAGACCCTGTTTCAGAACCAAGCAAAAGAAAACCAAACCAAACCAAACCAAACCAAACTAAACTAAACCAAACCAAGCCAACCAAACCAAACCAAGCCAAACACCAAAACAAAAACCTTTCAGCTTTTTTACAAAACATTTCTCTTCTCTTCTCTTCTCTTCTCTTCTCTTCTCTTCTCTTCTCTTCTCTTCTCTTCTCTTCTCTTCTCTTCTCTTCTCTCTCTTCTCTCTTCTCCCCTCCCCTCCCTTCCTTCCCTTCTTCTTCTTCTTCTTCTTCTTCTTCCTCTTCTTCCTCCTCCTCCTCCTCCTTCTTCTTCTCTCTCTCTCTCTCTCTCTCTCTCTCTCTCTCTCTCTCTCTCTCTCCCCCCCCCCTCTCTCTCATGTGTGTGTATACACAGAGAAATGTAGGTGCTCACAGAAGCCAGAAGAGGGTGACAGATGCCCTGGAGCTGAAGTTACAGACAGATGTGTGTAGACCAACATGGATGCTAAGAACTAAATTCAGGTCCCTGGCAGAGCACAAGTGCTCTTAACTGCTGAGACATCTCTCCAGCCCCCACTTTTCAGCTTCTCACTTACAAAATTCATTTTCATATGGAGTTTGTAAAAATATACTCCAGTGAACACAGACCATCAGAAAGGAAACACTTGGTTCACGTCCACTGGAGAAGACATTTACATCTACAGCAGAATCTGACATCTTAACTTTGGTGTCCAGGAATCTTATTGGTTGTGTATCATGTAGGCACAGTGTCTTAGTTACTTCTCTATTGCTGTGAATGAACATTATTGTTATAAGCTGGCCCACGGCCTACACGAACCGGGTATTTCTGGAAGGCAGGCTGGGGCTGAAAAAGACTTAGACGGTGAGAAAAGATAATGAAGCCAAGACAACATTCTGATCAAGGCCCGCGAGTTTACTAAGAGACTGTGCTTATAAAGGGGGAAGGCTAGCCTGTAGGCACGTGCAGGATAGGATGTTCCTCAATATCTCAGGGGCCTCTCAGCAGGTAGCAGTGTCTTGGAGAAGAGCAGCTGCAGGTGACAGAACAATAGAGCCATCTAGATCAAAAGGCTCCACCCCAGGTGGTCTCATTCTCAGTGGCAACAAGGTTTGCATCAGCCTGCTTCAGGCTGGGGGAGGCTACAATTTCCTCCCTGATTATATAATAAAAATAGCTGGACCAAGACATAAAATTTATTTATGCTCCATAGTCCTGCCTGGGAGTTATGGTGGCTGGTGGCTGCTCCTGTTTTAGGAAATCTCAGACTTTCCCAAGCCATTCTTATCCGTCAAGGAGAATATATTCAGCTTGTTTGTGTTTATTTTGCACAAACATGGCTCTGTGGTGTATTATTAACAAACCACGGCCTCTTGGCATATACTTCTGTCTTAGATTAATATGGCTCCGAAATCTGGTTGCCCATCATTGACTGTCCGGCCCTCATAGCACACCTTATTCCCAAATCATACCAAAGACACAATATATACTGAATATGCTTCTTCATATTGATGAATTTCTGCCACCCTTGCTTGCTGGAGGTGAGGCTGCACACTTGCTGAAATCAGGCTGCAAGGTGTTGACTGACCTGCTTGTAAAACAAATCGAGACAGTGAAAAGCAACAGGATAAAAGCTTCTTTGGGGAAGAACAGGTACTATATTCAGTTGCAAATTAGCAACAATCAAGCTCAGACTCTGACCTCCTGGTGTGGGGGAGCTGACTTTGAGAATTAGCAGAAAGGCTGTTTCTCATGTAGATAGGATAAGCTCCAAGTTAATTTTGCTAGGTAGTTAAGATTTTTAGCTATCTTCAATAGGAATCTCTAATATTGGAATTATTACTAGACCAGTCCAAGATTGAGTTATAATAACTGGTCACATTGAAGGAAAGAGAAGAATCATTATAACTCTTTCTTATGATTAATCTTTCTAAGTCAGATCCCACGGTCTCTAATGTTCTATGTCCCATAAGGTTAAAAAGCTTGAAGCAAGGCACCTTAGCTTGTCCAATATGGGACAAAGGCAAGCAAGGTGGGTCAAAAACAAATACCCAATTCAGCTTTCTTGTCACCACAGTCAGGGAACTCAGTGAACTCATAGGTCGGCTTGTCACACGAATCATTCTGACAGTTGTCATGCTTCTGCAGCATTCTGTGGAGAGAACCTAAGCTTTCCCCTTTCCCAAATAGGGTAGCTGTTCAGGATCAAGCCATATGCCAATAAGTAGATCCTTTTCATCTCACCTAGACATGATTATGTCTAGTTTTAAGATACTATAAGGCATTTGTTAATTCTTTGACATCCAAATTTCAAATTTCTTGAAATAAGAATATGATTTAAATAATGTGCATGGGGAGATAATTCCTCCCCTTCTTTGTTTTTTAAAGAAGCTATAGTTTAATACCTTGTCTTTGAGAATTATTAAATTGTTGACAAAACATCTCAAATACTTGACTGTTATAGTCTGTTTTAATATAACATGGGCAGTGACTACACTTTCAGTTGTTTCTCTTGAAGAGTGGTTGTAACTAGAAGGCTTGAAAAGTTAATAGTCACATGTGCATAATTTATTTATTAATCAGAAATAAGAGCATTCATTTGCAGCAATTGATTAAGTATAAGTCCTCAAGAATTAACACCATTATGTGGAAACAGGTAGAATCTGAGGACACCAAGAACAAAATTTTTTTTTCAATTTGACATGCACATTCTCTAAAAATACCAAAATATTATCCCAAGCCATTAATGTTTTGAATATAAAAAGAACGAGATTATATAGCCAATCATTCTTATGTAAGGCTGTAATTTGCCTGAGATATAAATCTAGCATGGCATTGCCTTAAGGGGTCTTGTCCAGGCAATCTAGAACAATTTATTAAATGTCATAAAACAGTCTTCTAAAAAGAACAGCGTTTTTTTCTTATGAGTTGTATATGCATAAACCATTGCAAATTTGAGAATTTATAGTATCTGAGGGACGAACAATTTTAAGCAATTGTAAGCTCTGAGATATATATTGATAAATATACAAATTAAAGCTTGATTATTCAACATTTTAAAACACCATCTACAGCACACAATTTAATTATCTGTGCTGAAGCAGGAGGAAACTCAAAAGAATAAGCATGTGATCCAATTTACATATACTTTTCTCCCATAGAAGGGCTGTTTTTAAACACAGTAAATGGGATGCATGCATGAATGAATTTATAGAAGATTCAAAAGCATGCATAAAAAATTTTCAACTTATCTTTAGGATAATAATTATCAATTTTATTTAAAATGATGGTATGCAATAGGTCAAATACCAATATTCTGCAATAACTAATTTAATTGCTGTTTGGAACAAGGAACAGACACTTTGTCAGGTTCTTAAGACACAATAGTTTTTCTAAAATATACGAATTTATCTTACAATTCTTTATTAGCACCACAGTAGCCCTAATAGGATGTTAAAACTTTGCTTTGAGACAAAGAAAGATGATTTTACATTAATGTTTTCTCTTGCCAAAGAATTGCTTGGGCACATTTAATAACCATAACTAAAATAAGCAGCTAATAATTAATTACCATTCATTATAATTGATAACAATTATAAAAGCTTCCTTTATTTTCTGCAAAGCCTTTTGTTCTTTACCAGTTAATTTGTGTCTCTCAAGATAACATCCGACAAAGGTTTAAGACACTTTAAGACTTTAAGGTGAGGTCTTAGCCAATTAACATCTCCTGGAAGCTTTTGAAAATATAAATTTGAAGCAAATCAATTTTTCGTTCTTAGATTTTCTGTACCACAACTTTATAGTAAAAACCCTAAATATTATAAAGATATTGCCTCTGAATCTTTTCTGGAGCAACAGCTACTCCTCAGAACTTTAAAGCTCATTGTGTGAGAGCAAAGATTTGAAGTAAATTTCCCTTGAGAGGCATTAGCTAATAAAATATTTTCTACACTGAAAGATTCAAACTCTTAGCTTCTTGTATTGTAGCAGAGACAATAAAATTTTTTCTTACATAATGTAAAGCTATATTAGCCATACCTAGAGGCAAACTTTTCCAGAGATCACCAGTTCACTAGAAGCAAACCCTTTACAATTATCACCATGCAAAGGAAAAACAAACCTTTAAATCTATAATAACTTTACATGAAGTAGGCAAGCCAGATTATAATGCCTTCATAAGTTCTACAGCCTGATTGACCTCTTATAAATTTTGAATTTGAACTTTATTTAGAACAACATCTGGATAGATCTGCAACAGTGTTCTTTTAACTAACAAGAAATTCCCCTGAGGGCAGGCAAGAACTTCTCTAGGCACTGATTGCAACACAAAAGAAAGACATATAAACCCTACAGAGGCTGCTCTGAGCTTTGTTACTCTTGCTGTGAGGACAGATTTTAGAATTTTTAAGTTTCTTTTGCAATATTAGACTATAACTACAACTTTGGGAAAGCAAACCCAATCTTAAAACAATGTATTATCTTTATAATCAATATTAGAAACATTGCTGCAGACCCTCTGGGTCCCTATGTCTGCATGGAACGGGTCTCTAGTCGCAGGTGGGCAAAGCGTTGGATGAGATGACAGACAGATGCACACAGGAGAGGTTGTGTAGAATCTGAATGAATGTATTTGTCAGGTTGAGCATCAAACTTTTTATAGTACAGAAAATACAAGGGTCGGAAGTCACAGCAGGCAAGGTACATTGAAGTTACCAGGTACAAAACAAAGGAATGACTTCAAAAGGATTTACAGGAACCAGGTAAATGTTTACAGTAAAGATAAAGCAGTCCTGCCTAGGGTCAGCTTAGTGACAGGCAAGGGTTTCACACTCCAGTGTTATACCTTTGAACCTTGTGAAGGCCAGCACCAGGGGGTTCTGCTCTTTGCAGGCCTCATGAATAATGCAATATCACAACCCTCTTAATTTCTAGGCCTTGCTAAATTCTTAAATGAGTGTAACTATTAAGTAACTGAAGAATCTCCATTTGTCAGAAGAATTTACCAACTAACTTGCTTCTAATATGCAATGTAGCCTGTACTGAAGATTTCTATCTCAGTGAGATTCCCTGGCTCTTTCTGCAGACCAGTTGAGCCACTGTCTCTGTCTATTGTAATGCTTAATTAGTTACTGAATAGGTTAACTTCCTTACTGCCTTCTCGCAGGATTCTAAGCTTGGTGGCTTCTGGGATCTTGGAACACTGAGGAGACTAACTATAACAGAATTTAATCTTAAAAAGCATTTATAATAAAATATTAAAAGAGAGCTCGTAGATCCATACACCAGACTAACTCGGGAATAGAGTATGAGTATATGGATAAACTCCAGGAGGTAAGCTTCCTTGAAACTCTCTGCCTCGTGAGTGGATTTTAGGCTTCACAGCCTGTCAAGCTGACTCAACCGGAGTGTGTAGCAAAACATCACTATCATGTTACGAAGTTTAGCTGCTAATTTATACCTATGAATGCATGACAGTGCAAATTTTAATGCTTCATAAAAGAGTCATTGTTTTAAATCTTATCTTTAAGTCTACCTTTTAGGATAAGAATCACATTAAATATTATCTCAACTAGAAGTATCCTTAGAGGCCTAGTTTTTTGGCCTGCTTTATGCCACATGTTTGAAAGACTCCAACCCTGAGTTACCAATTTAAAGCTGTCTTGCTACCAATGTAACACCTTTTAAATCATACCCAATAACTTATAAGCTAATATTCTATGATGAAGACATGCGGAGCATATTACACCTTTAAGACCAGTAAAAACCCAAATTAAGTGGTTATAGGAATCTTATAAATTTAGACCAGTCAAAGAATTTTACTTTTTCTAGCTATAGTTATAAGACAAAAAGGCACTTTGTCACTTGCTAAACACAATAATTACGATTGCAGAGAATTTTCTAGGAAAAAACTATCAGCTTATTTGCCTTAGAACCAAGAGGTTGCTCCTTTTCTTTAAAAGCAGTTTTTCCAGCAGTGGCTCCCTTGCTGTGCTTGATTCTTGGCTAAAGTGTGGGTCACTCTGCTTTGCTGAACCAGCAGATAAAGTCTTAGCCATTTTTATTTTCCAACATGAAACACAGAACATTCAGTCATTCAGACAATGAGACAAAACACACATGAATTGACACTGAACGGATTGGTGCACCAGATATTAGACAACACTAGAGGGCAGAGAACTTCTGCTGTAGGGGCCAAGAAAATAACACAGGGCATCCCCCGATTTCTCTCTGTCTCTGGGAGAATTTCAAAATCCATTATTTCACTTTATTTTATTTTATTTTATTTTATTTTATTTTATTTTATTTTATTTTATTATTTTAAACCCTATTCCTCTAGCCTGATGCAGTTCTTGACGGCGGACAACAGCCTGTTTTAGTATTTTAAGCCCTATTCAGACAACCGCCTGTTTTAGTATTTTAAGCCCTATTCCTCTCACCTGAAGCAGCTCTTAAAAGCTGAGGACAACCGCCTGATTTGAAGTTTCTAGTCCCACACATATTTCACTGTCAACACCCTAAGTGGAATCAGCGCCGGGTCAGCACTGTTCCAACTTAGTCCGTATCCTACCGCACCTCCAGCAACACTTTAAAAAATGAAGTTTAAAACCAGCGCTAGCATAAATACTTGTTGCTCACTGTGTCCGATACTATCTTTTTTTTTTCCTTCTCGTGGAGCTCCACACAAGACAGCGATTCCCTCAGTGTTTTCCCGCCATTTCCAGGTCCCTGGTTCAGGGCACCAATCTGTTGTAAGCTGGCCTTCGGCCTACATGAACCGGGTGTTTCTGGAAGGCAGGCCGGGGCTGAAAGAGACTTAGACGGTGAGAAAAGATAATGAAGCCAAGACAACATTCTGATCAAGGCCCGCGAGTTTACTAAGAGACTGTGCTTATAAAGGGGGAAGGCCCATTCCTACCGTCCATTCTTGGTGTTTGGAGCCAGCTTGTAGGTGATGTGCAGGGTAGGATGTGCCTCTGGAATATCTCAGGGGCCTCTCAGCAGGTAGCAGTGTCTTGGAGAAGAGCAGCTGCAGGTGACAGAACAATAGAGCCATCTAGGTCAAAAGGCTCCACCCCAGGTGGTCTCATCCTCAGTGGCAGCAAGGTTTGCATCAGCCTGCTTCAGGCTGGGGGAGGCTACACATCATGACAAAGGCAACTTAAGAAAGAAGGGTTTATTTGGAGCTCATGATTCCAGAGGAATAGGAGTCTATCACCATCAAAGGGAACATGGCAGCAGGCAGTCAGGCAGGCATGGCACTATAGCAGCAGCTGAGAGTTCACATCTCCATCCACAAGCCAGTAAGCAGAGAGAGCTTAGCTTTTGTAGTGGTAAATAGCTAATCTTCTCTGAGCTCCTGGCAGGTGTTCTCTGGATTCCTGAATGAAAGACACACACACACACACACACACACACACACACACACACACACACACACACACACACACACACACGTGTGCGTACGACCTTTATATTTTGATATGTCTTGACTAGTTCAATGGTTGGGCACTTTGACACTTCCCTGTGGCTAACACACACCCCGCTCTGGTATTCCTGAGTTAACACTTTCTAAATCTATATTTTATCTTTGCTGTCCTGTTTCCTTTAGGGCAACCCTCCCATGGGGTTGTATTCCCTTTGCACCTATATTTCAGCTGGTCTCACCCTCCTGTTCCTTCACGGTGCATGGTCCATCCTATGCTCCTCTCATGGCCGAATCCCCTATTCTTCTCCCCGCGTTTCTTGCCTGGGAATGCTAAAAGCTCCACCTCTTTCACCTTGCTCAGCCATTGAACCCTGGCTCTTTATTTGTCAGTCAAAGACCAATTTGGGACAGGGACCCTCAGTGTCTGGACATGTAGATTCCCATGTGATTTTGGGAGTTGAATTAAGACAAAGCATCTAAGCAATCCTCAACAGCCTGGAATGACCAATGGTACACATTGCTTGAGACCCACAAAGCTTGTCTCCAGTAGCATATTTTCCCCAAGAAGGCCATATCTAATAATCTTCTCCAAACAGCCACCAACTGAAGATCTTGTATTCAAGTGCCTGAGACTTATGGCACTACGTCATATGGAGTACACACTTGTCTGATTTTGCTTACTCAGTTTCTAGTCATTTCTTTGGAGTATGAAGGGCTTGGACAGTCCAGTTTTTTCCCCCACTTTTTAAAATTAGATATTTTCTTCATTTACATTTCAAATGCTATCCCAAAAGTGTCCTATACCCTCCCCCACCCTGTTCCCCTACCCACCCACTCCCACTTCTTGGCCCTGGCGTTCCCCTGTACTGGGGCATATAAAGTTTGCAAGACCAAGGGGCCTCTCTTCCCTATGATGGCCAACTAGGCCACCTTCTGCTACATATGCAGCTAGAGACACGAGCTCTTGGGATACTGATTAGTTCATATTGTTGTTCCATCTATAGGGTTGCAGACCCCTTCAGCTCTTGGGTACTTTCTTTAGCTCCTATATTGGGGGCCCTGTGTTCCATCCTATAGATGACTGTGAGCATCCACTTCTGTATATTCCAGGCACTGGCAAAGCCTCACGGGAGGCATCCATATCAGGGTCCCTTCAGCAAAATCTTGCTGGCGTATGCAATAGTGTCCACGTTTGGTGGCTGATTATGGAATGGACCCCCGGGTGGGGCAGTCTCTGCATGGTCCATCCTTTAGTCTTAGCTCCAAACTTTGTCTCTGCAACTCCTTTCATGGATATTTTATTCCCTATTCTAGGGAGGAATGAAGTATCCACACGTTGATCTTCCTTTTTGATTTTCTTGTTTTAGAAGTTGTATCTTGGGTATTCTAGGTTTCTGGGCTAATATCCACCTATCAGTGAGTGCATATCAAGTGACTTCTTTTGTGATTCGGTTACTTCACTCAGGAAGATGTCCTCCAGATACATCCATTTGCCCAAGAATTTCATAAATTCATTGTTTTTAATAGCTGAGTAGTATTCCATTGTATAAATGTACCACATTTTCTGTATCCATTCCTTCGTTGAGGGACATCTGAATTGTTTCCAGCTTCTGGCTATTAAAAATAGGGCTGCTATGAACATAGTGGAGCATGTGTCCTTATTACCAGTTGGAACATCTTCTGGGTATAGGCCCAGGAGAGGTATTGCTGGATCTAGCGGTAGCACTATGTCCAGTTTTCTGAGGAACTGTCAGACTGATTTCCAGAGTGGTTGAACAAGCTTGCAATCCCACCTGAAATGGAGGAGTGTTCCTCTTTCTCCACATCCTCACCAGTATCTGTTGTCACCTGAATTTTTGATCCTAGCCATTCTGACTGGTGTGAGGTGGAATCTTAGGGTTGTTTTGATTTGCATTTCCCTGATGATTAAGGATGTTGAACATTTTTTTCAAGTGCATCTCAGCCCTTTGGTATTCCTCAGTTGAGAATTTTTTGTTTAGCTCTGAGCCCCATTTTTTAATGGGGTTATTTGAATTTCTGGAGTTCAGCTTCTTGGGCTCTTTGTATATATTGGATATTAGTTCCCTATCAGATTTAAGATTGGTAAAAAATTCTTTCCCAATCTGTTTGTGGCCTTTTTGTCTTATTGACAGTATCTTTTGCCTTACAGAAGCTTTGCAATTTTATGAGGTTCCATTTGTCGATTCTTGATCTTACAGCACAGGGCATTGTTGTTCTGTTTAGGAATTTTTCCCCTGTGCCCATATCTTCAAGGGTTTAACCCACTTTCTCCTTTATAAATTTCACTGTCTCTGGTTTTATGTGGAGTTCTTTGATCCACTTAGACTTGAGTTTTGTACAAGGAGATAAGAATGGATCAATTCTCATTCTTCTACATGATAACCGCCAGTTGTGCCAGCACCATTTGTTGAAAATGCTGTCTTTTTTCCACTGGATGGTTTTAGCTCCCTTGTCAAAGAATAAGTGACCATAGGTGTGTGGGTTCATTTCTGGGTCTTCAATTCTATTCCATTGATCTTCCTGTCTGTTGCTGTACTAGTACCATGCAGTTTTTTTTTTTTTTTAAATCACAATTGCTCTGTAGTACAGCTTGAGGTCAG
Source organism: Mus musculus (assembly GCF_000001635.26). Lineage (NCBI taxonomy): Eukaryota > Metazoa > Chordata > Mammalia > Rodentia > Muridae > Mus > Mus musculus. Next base: position 145,311,018 of record NC_000071.6, read on the forward strand.
GCATGGTGATTCCCCCAGAGGTTCTTTTATTGTTGAGAATAGTTTTTGCTATCCTAGGTATTTTTGTTATTCCAGATGAATTTGCAAATTGCCCTTTCTAACTCAGTGAAGAATCGAGTTGGAATTTTGATGGGGATTGCATTGAATCTGTAGATTGCTTTCAGCAGGATAGCCATTTTTACTATGTTAATCCTGCCAATCCATGAACATGGGAGATCTTTCCATCTTCTGAGATCTTCCTCAAATTCTTTCTTCAGAGACTTGTAGTTCTTGTTATACATATCTTTCACTTCCTTAGTTAGAGTCACACCAAGGTATTTTATATTATTTGTCACTATTGTGAAAGGTGTTGTTTCCCAAATTTCTTTCTCATCCTATTTATTCTTTCTGTAGAGAAAGGCCATTGATTTGTTCGAGTTAATTTTATATCCAGCCACTACGCTGAAGCTGTTTATCAGGTTTAGGAGTTCTCTGGTGGAATTTTTAGGGTCACTTATATATACTATCATATCATCTGCAAACAGTGATATTTTGACTTCTTCCTTTCCAGTTTGTATCCCCTTGATCTCCTTTTGTTGTTGAATTGCTCTGACTAGTCCTTCAAGTACTATATTGAATAGGTAGGGAGAAAGTGGGCAACCTTGTCTAGTCCCTGATTTTAGTGGGATTGCTTCCAGCTTCTCTCCACTTACTCTGATGTTGGCTACTGGTATGGGCCTTGAATTCCTGATCTTTCCATGACTTTTATCATGAAGTGATGTTGGATTTTGGATAGTCCAGATTATGTTAACCCTTCATAGCACATTCTTGCTACTGAAAGTTCAGTACAATCAAGAACTCTTAAGACCAACAAACTGGCATGTGTATACTGTATATTGTCTACAATAGCCTAAGATATCCCATAATTCACTATGTAGTCTAGACAGAATTGAACTCACAATACTCCTGTCTCACCTTCCTGGATGCTGGGAATTACAGACTTGCATCACCATGTCTGAATGATTCTTTACTTGTGTGTGTGCATGCACATGTGTATTATGTGTATGTACATGTGTGCAGGTGTACAAATGCTGTAGTGTACATGAAGATGCCAATCTCTGGTGTTGGTCCACACCTTCCCCCCTGTTTTTAGGGGGCAGGACTCTTTGTTACCACTGCATACACCAGGATAACCAGCACACAAGTGTCCAGGGGTTCTCTTGTCTTTGCCTTCTATCTCACTGTAGGGGCCCTTCTATCTCACTTCACAACCATGCCCATTTTTACATGAGCTCTGGGGCTCTAAACTCAGCTCTTCGTGATTGTGCAGCAAACGTTTTCCCACTAAGCTATTCTCCTGAGACCACGATTCATTTGTTTTTCTATCTGGATGATATGGTCTGCAACTGAACCATCATCCTCAGGCACACACATTTAAACACTTGGTCTTCAGTTTGTGGTGCTATCTTGGGAGGTCAAGGAACCAATGGGATGTAGAGGTTAGCAGGTAGAAATAGGGCACTAAGAGATGGCCTTGAATGTTGTAGCCAGTTCTGTTTCTGGGCTAGCTCTCTGCTTCCTGACTGCCTCCATTGGGTGACCAGCCACAGACTCCTGTCACTATGGACTAAGTTGTTCTAGTGGCCATGCTTTCCCACCATTATGAACTATACCTTTTGGAATTGCGAACCAGGCAAACATCTTCCTCAGGTAGCTTCTGACAGGTACACTGTCACAGAGATGAGACAAGTATCCTTTTTAAAAAAATATTTATTTATTTATTATATGTATGTACACTGTACCTATCTTCAGACACTCCAGAAGAGGCCATCAGATTTCCTTACAGGTGGTTGTGAGCCACCATGTGACTGCTGGGAATTGAACTCAAGACCTTTGGAAGAGCAGTCAGTGCTCTTAACCACTGAGCCATCACCAGCCCCCCCCCCCAGACAAGTATCTAATACAATATTTATTAAGGAGCCTGAGAGATGACTCAGAGGTTAAGAGCAGTTGCTGCTCTTGCAGAGGACTCAGGTCCAGTTGCAAGAACCTACATGGCGGTTCACAGTTATCTGTAAGTTAAGTTTTGGGGCTCCATGCCTGATTCTGACCCTTATGGGCACCAGGCATGCACATGGGGCACAGACATGCATGTACTAGGTTCCCAAATTAGGATCCATAGTGGTAATGCTTGTGGAGATGTCTTTCCCCCCACTTGTGCTGGTTTTTCTCATGAAGCAGAAGCCTAAAGTGTTTCTCAGAAGCCCTTAGAAGCTGGCTGAACACTCCTCACCACTGGTAAGCATATCCTCTGTGTGAAAACCCTAGCTAACCACCCGGCTGTTTCACCTTCTGAGCCCCATCTCCTTCATCCATCCATATAAAATCCAATAAGCTTCTGTAATGGGTGCTGTTCTCTACTGTCGCAGGTAGCCAGAAAGACAGTGGTTGTTGTTGTGGTTTATTTTATTTTATTTTACTTTGAGGCAGGGTTTCTCTATGTAGGCCTGGCTGTCCTGGAACTAACTAACTCTGTAGACCAGGCTGGCCTGGAATTCACAGAGATCTGCTTGCTACCACCTCCTAAGTGTTGTGATAATGCCTTGGACCACAACTGCCTGGCTTATTGTATTATTATTATTATTATTATTAAACTTTTCAGTGGTTTCTTGCTTACAACATGCAGAATGTACATGAATACCATGGGATGCCTGTAGAGGTCAGAGGACAACTTGGGGGCATATTTTCAATCTTTCTACTATGTGAGTTCTCAGGGATCAAACTCAGGTCATCAAAACTCAGCATCAAGCTCCTTTACCCACTCAACCACTTCTCTGGCCAATAAACTAGATTTGAGTTTCAATAAGGAAAGACTGTTTTCCTATAGACTGAAGTATTCTGCCTTGAGTTTCTGGGTCAGGTGTTCTATTCCCACTAAAACTTTCACATGGCAGGAGTAGGGCACAGCAAGTACACTGATGTCTCATGCTTGCCTAACTTCCTGGGGCTTTCCCATCTCTGGTCCTTTGTTTACTCTTAGGACCCATGAGTCACCATACTATTTATCTAACCTATGCCCCTACCTTTTTTCCCCATCCCTGCTTAAGCTTATGTGTCTGCAACATTGGTTTCTCTGGAGCTGACAAGTCAGAGTCTCTAAGAGCTGTGGTTGCCTCACAGCTTAACTAACCATAGCAGAAGTTCTTAGGCATCCTGGAAATGGAACTTATTTGTCCTCCCAATCCTTTCATTTCCCAGTACTGATGATGTTCTAAGGGTGGTATTGCAAATCACACCAAATCATGTAAGCATGCTTATATCCATAGCTAAGTGTAGCTTTCACCCCTCTTCAATGAAACTTCCTTTTGCAGCAGATGGAGGCCACTACAGAGAGCCACAACTGGTCAAAACACAGAGTAAGTGACCCCAGATTTCCCAACCCTAATTTGGATGTTCATAATGCAACCTCTAAACTTAAGGCTCAGGAAACAACGCAGAAGAAGAAGCAGCAGGAAGATTTAAGAGCCAGAGGACAAGGATGACTGACGCTAGATAGTGTTGATGCACTACAGTGTGACTGCTTAAACAAGACCCATTTGACCAACTAACATTGCCAATAGGGATAGGGGAAGTTGCACAAGGGCCACACCTGGAGGAAGAGCTACAGGCCATCAATGGCTGCTGAGAGAGGAAGAATCAGCCTTCTTCAAGGTTGAGCCCATTGATAAGTCATCCAATAGGAAGTGGTCATCCATAACCACATATCCACCCCAGCAACTCTACATGGACTTAGTAGGACATATGTGTGTGTGTGTGTGTGTGTGTGTGTGTGTAATAATTGTAGAGAAACAGGGTCATGAACTTGAGAGAGAGAGTTGTGGGGGGACATAGTGTACTGGGTGGTTTTGTGTGTCAACTTGACACAGCTGGAATTATCACAGAGAAAGGAGCTTCAGTTGAGGAAATACCTCCAAGAGATCCAACTGTAAGGCATTTTCTCAATTGGTGATCAAGGGGGAAAGGCCCTTGTGGGTGGGACCATCTCTGGGCTGGTAGTCTTGGTTCTATAAGAGAGCAGGCTGAGCAAGCCAGTAAAGAACATCCCTCTATGGCCTCTGTATCAGCTTCTGCTTCCTGACCTGTTTGAGTTCCAGTCCTGACTTCCTTGGTGATAAACTGCAATTGTAATTGATAAATTGTAATTGATAAATTGTAATTGTAAGCTGAATAAACCCTTTCCTCCCCAACTTGCTTCTTGGTCATGTTTGTGCAGGAATAGAAACCCTGACTAAGACAAATTGGTACCAGGAGTGGGGTATTCCTGTGACAACCTGACCATGTTTTGGGGAGGACTGTGGAAGAACTTTAGAATTTTGGGCTTGAAGATCCATTCGTTGTTAAGAGCTCTGTCAGATGTTGTGTAGGAGCTTGGAAGATAATGTTGAGAACAGTGCAGAAGATGGAGGTCTGGCTTGTGAAATTTCAGAGGGAAAATGAAAGACTCTTTTCAGGGCCATTGCTATTTTGATTGGGAAAATTCTGTGGTTCTGGTTAGCTGGGGCTGAAGAAACAGCACTGTGAGAGGCCATGGAAAGCCATTGGTGAAGGTGCAGCCTCAGTTGCAATTGATGGCCCAGGACTGAAGGGCTCATGCAGTGTTTTGGAGATGCCAGTACCATGAGATGACCACCAAGAGCAGCAGCAGTGGAGTATGGGCCTAGAGGAGCCTAGAGGAAAAGCTGTGTGCTACAATAAACAGGGCTGGAGAAGTGACCCAAGCCCTTGGAGGAGCCCAGAAGATCGTGAGTTGGATCCCAGACTTTGGACAGTTGGAGTTTAATTTTTGCTTTTGATTGTGACTGTGCCCTGATATTTTTCCCTCTTGAAGGAAGAAACTACTTTAGTGGAGCGCACAGTTAAGAGACTTTGAATTTTAAAAGACTTTGGATTTTAAGAGAGATTGAAATTTTAAAAATTTGTAAAGACTGTGGGACTTTTAAAGTTATTTAGATCTTGGGGATGAATAAGAATGTAAGGGTTGAGGCTTAATAGTGATGTGTTTGTGTGTCAAGTTGACAAGGGTTCAATTGTACTGGCTGGTTTTGTGTGTCAACTTGACACAGCTGGAATTATCACAGAGAAAGGAACTTCAGTTGAGGAAATGCCTCCATGAGATCAAACTGTAAGGCATTTTCTTAATTAGTGATCAAGGGGGAAAGGCCCCTTATGGGTGGGACCATCTCTGGGCTGGTAGTCTTGGTTCTATAAGAGAGCAGGCTGAGCAAGCCAAGGGAAGCAAGCCAGTAAAGAACATCCCTCTATGGCCTCTGTATCAGCTTCTGCTTCCTGACCTGCTTGAGTTCCAGTCCTGACTTCCTTGGTGATGAACAGCAGTATGGAATTGTAAGCTGAATAAACCCTTTCCTCCCCAACTTACTTCTTGGTCATGATGTTGTGCAAGAATAGAAACCCTGACTAAGACACATGGAAATAATTGGAGGAGAGACAAGAAGGGGTAGAAATGATATGAACACAGTAGTAATGCATGAATTCACCAAAAATAAAAAAATAAGTGAGAAAACATATGCATGTATGTATATTAGATCCAATAACATACTTAAAAATATTATCTATCTCTATTTTGTTCCTTGATAATTTCATACACGCATGTAATTTATTGTAGTCACCTATTCCTCTGATTAACCTCTTTCATCCTCTCCTGCTAAACCACTTCTTCCTCACTAGTCGATTCCCACTTCCGTGTCTGTTTTCTGTGTGTGGTACCCACTGAGTTTGGTTAGTTTCTTGCCTGAATGTGGGTGGAAGGATATTTATTGGAGCAACTGCAACTTACTAGTTACAATGGCACTGAAGAAAGTGACTCCTCCTCCTCCAGCCACCACTATCTGCCCTTAGGGAATAGTGGGGCCTCCTGAGACCCAGCCCACCTTCTCCATGATGGGATGTGCATGGGCCCTGTCAGGTTTTGGACAGGTTATCATAACCGCTGTGATGTCATGAGTGCAATGGCCTCATCAGGCCCAGAATATGGAATTTCATATATAGCATTCCTTCCTACCCTCTGGCTTTTGCAACCTTTGTACCCCCTCTTCTTCGATGTTCCCAGAGTCTTTGAGGAGATCGATACAGATGTCCAATTTAGGCCCAGTAGGTTCTATCTCTTAATGGTCCCACTATTTCTTAACATTGGGACACTGGAGCTGGGCTCTCAGAGGAACAAACCACTTCTAAACCACAGCATTCTGCCCTTGGTCCTTATAGTCCATGTGATATCAGAACATGGGCTACATTCATTTCTTGCCAATTGTGCCAAAATCTTGTCTCATTGCAACATTACTCAAAACGTCTAAGTTCAAAGTCTCCTCTGAAACTTGGGTCAAACAGCCTGACTGTCAAACAGAAATCTGAAAAACAAGTTGTGGCATATTTTAAGGGACAATGAGAGGACAGACATGTAGGTTACATTCCTATTCAAAAAGGGAGAAATAGAGCAGGCAGTGGTGGTGCATGCCTTTAATCCCAGTACTTGGCGGGTAGAGGCAGACAGATCTTGAGTTCAATGCTGGTCTGGTTTATAGAGAGAGTTCCAGGATAGCCAGAGGTACACAGAGAAACCCTGTTTTGAAAAACTAACTTAACTAATGAACGAACAAAAGAATGTACGAACTACCTACCTACCTACCTACCTAACTAAAATAAATAAATAAATAAATTAATAAATAAATAAATAAAAAAAAATGAAAAATAAATAAAAAGAAGAAGCTGGCTGAGAGAATGGAGAAATTGCTGGGCAGTGGTGACATACTTATTCCTTTACTCCCATCACTTGGAAGTAGGTGGATCTCAGTTCAAGGCCAGCCTGGTCTGCAGAATGAGTTTCAGGACAGTCAAAGGCACACCGACAAACCCTGTTTTGAAAATCAAACAAACAACCTCCCCCCATATACATTAAAAAAAGAAGAAAAAAAGAAAAAGAGATTGGAGAAATTGGTCAGAATCAAGATTGAAACCTATTAATGAAAGCATTAAATCCTAAGGCTCCAAGAATGACACTCTGTGCATACCTCAGCAGAGCCACAAGGCTCTGGACAGCTCTGCCTCAATGACATAGCTTGTCAGAGGCTTCATGGTTGCTTACTTGATTGCTACACAGACTGCAGCTTTCCTAGGTGGGCATGTTACATTACAGGTCACCCTGCCTCTTCTTAGGTACCAACCTTGGCCTTATTTGCATATCTTTCACAGACACCATCTATTTGGGGCTCTCCTTAGGGGATCCAACTCTGCAGCAAACATTTGTCTGACCTTGCAGGCTTTCCTGGAAATCTCTATGGAAGCCCCCACAACTCCATCACTCCTGATCTGTGAGTCAGAAAAAGCAAACCCCATGTAGATGCCTTAGTCTGCCACCCATGCCAACTATGCTTGAGTCGATGGGAACTGTGATTGAGGCTGAGGATTGATCAGCTGGAAAGCAGGGAGCTGAATCTCAGGATGTCCCCTGAGTAAGATAGGAGGCCAGAGCTCAGGGATGTCCAGAAATCGCTTCTCCACAGGCTCTCCCACTTTCAAGGTCACACTATCTCTTTATATCATCAGATTTGGGATTAAACTTCCCATACAGCAAATCTCATGGTACAACCAAATTATACGACTTTAAGTTTCAATATATAACATGTATAATTTCTTTTTTTTTCTAACAATCCTTCAAAAGGCTGTAAGTGCATGTGATAAATCATGATCCTTGCTTCGCAATATGAGTACTGGTGACTTAGAGACATGAAAGTGAGGCAGTTTATTTTTATAAATCTTCGCAGAGTGCTAGGTAACCTGAGTGAGCACAGAAAATGGTTTATAAATCTCAATACATCCCCACTGCCCCTCTTTCTCTCTAAGACAAGATCTCGTGTAGCCCTGCTTGGCCTACAACTTGTTATGAAAACTAGGTTGGCTTTGAACTCACTAAGGTCTATCAGTCCCTAGCTCCTGAGTCCTGGGATTACGGACATATCCTACCACCTCAGTCTTAGCATTTTTCTATGTCTACATTTGTCTTTTTCTCATAAAGGCTGTGTGAGGGTTCATCTCTATGTTTTACTTTCTCTTTATTAAAGCATCTCAAGTGCATGGCCCTGCAGACAAGGTTGGCTACTAGCAACTTTCTATTCTAAACTTCTAGTTTGTGCACATGTATTCCTATTTCATTAAGTCCCGCCCTGATTTTGATGATCTCTTTCTGTCTATGGTTCTTGGTTCTTGGATCCTGTTTGTTTTTATTTTTTCAGGGACTTCAAGTCCCTCATTAAGTTGTTAATATGAGATGTCTTCAGTGTATTGATGTAGGCACTTAGTGCTGTAAACCCTGTTCATATGATGCCCTCATTGTGTTGCGTATATTTGTGTGTTTGTAGGATGCCTTCATTGTGCTCCATATATTTGAATTGCTGTCTTGGATTCGGTTTGTAAGAATTTTATTTAGTATTTTTGCATTGATATTCATCAGGGAAATTGGTCCAAAGTTCTCTATCTTTGTTGGGTCAGTCTTTGTGTGGTTTAGGTATCAGTGTAATTGTGACTTCATAGAATGTATGTGTAGTGTTCCTTCTGTTTGTATTTTATGAAATAGTTTGAGAAGTATTGGTATTAGGTCTTCTTTGAAGATCTGATAGAATTCTGCACTAAAGCCATCTGGTCCTGGGGATTTTTTGGGTGGTAGACTTTTAATGACTGCTTCTATTTACTTAGGGGTTATGGGACTATTTAGATGGTTTATCTGATCCTGATTTAACGTTGGTACCTGGTATCTGTTTAGAAAATCATACATTTCATCTATATTTTCTAGTTTTGCTGAGTATGGGCTTTTGTAACAGGATCTAATAATTTAAAAAATTTCTTCAGTTTCTGTTGTTATGTATCCATTTTTATTTCTGATTTTGTTAATTTGGATACTGTTTCTGTGACCTCTGGTTAGTTTGGCTAATGGTTTATCTATCTTGTTGATTTTCTCAAAGAACCAGTTCCTGGTTTTGTTGGATTCTTTGTACAATTCTTTTTGTTTCTACTTGATTGATTTCAGCCATGAGTTTGATTATTTCCTGCTGTCTACTCTTCTTGGGTTATTTGCTTTTTTTTCTTCTAGAACTTTCAGATGTGCTTTTATTCTGCTTGTGTATACTGTCTCCAATTTCTTTATGGTAGCACTCAGAGCTGTGAGTTTTTATCTTAGCACTGCTTTCATTGTGTCCCACAAGTTTGGGTATATTGTGCCTTCATTTTCATTAAATTCTAAAACATCTTTAATTTCTTTTTCACCTTCCCCCCGACAAAGTTGTCTTTGAGTAGATAGTGGTTAAGCGTCCATGTGTCTTTCATGGGCTTTCTGTTGTTTTTGTTGTTGTTGAAGACCAGCCTTAGTCTGTGGTGATCTGATAGGATGCATGGGATTATTTCAATCTTCTTATATCTTTTGAGGTCTGTTTTGTGTCATTTATATGGTCAGTTTTGGAGAAGGTACCATGAGGTGCTGAGAATAATTTATATTCTTTTGTTTTAGGGTGAAATGTTCTGTAGGTATCTGTGAAATCCATTTGGTTCATAAGTCATTAGGTTCACTGTCCCTGTTTAGTTTCTGTTTCCATGATCTTTTCATTGCTGAGACTGGTGTTTAAAGTCTCCTACTATTATTGTGTAAGGTTCAATGTGTGCTTTGAGATTCAGTAATGTTTCTTTTACAAATGTGGGTGCCCTTACATTTGGAGCATAGATGTTCACAATTGAGAGTTCCTCTTGGTAGATTTTTCCTTTGATGAGTATGTAGTGTCTTTCTCTATCCTTTTTGATAAGGTTTGGTTGAAAGTCTATTTAATTGGATACTTGAATGCTATTCCAGTTTGTTTTTTGGGTCCATTTGCTTGAAAAAAAATTTTCTAGCCTTTTACTTTGAGGTAGTGACTTTCTTTGCAACTGAGATGTGTTTCTTGTATGCAGCAAACTCTGGGTCCTATTTATGTGTCTAGCCTGTTTGTTTATGTCTTTTTATTGGGGAATTGAGTCCATTGATGTTGAGAGATATTAAGGATTGAGAGATATTAAGATATTAATTATGATTGTTGCTTCCTGTTATTTTTAGAGGTGGAATTATGTTTGTTTAGTCCTCTTGCTTTGGGTTTGTTGTGAGAAGATTAATTTCTTGCTTTTTCTTGGGTGTATTTTCCCTCACTGTGTTGATGGTTTTCTTTCTATTAATCTTTGTAAGGCTGAATTGGTGGAGAGATATTATTACATTTTGTTTTGTCCTGGAATATCTTGGTTTCTTCCTCTATGGTTATGGTTATTGAGTGTTTTGGTGTAGTAGTCTGGGCTGACATTTTTTTTTTCTCTTAGGGTCTGTATGACATCTATCCAAGGTCTTCTGGCTTTTAGAGTCTCTGTTGAAAGTCTGGTGTAATTCTAATGGTTTTCCCTTTATCTGTTACTTGACCTTTTTTCCCTTACTTGAATCTTTTCCCAAAGATTCTTTCTTTTTCCTTTGCATCTGGTGTTTTTAATTATTATGTGATGGGAGAAATTTCTTTTCTGGTCCCATGTGTTTGGTGTTCTGTAGGCTTCTTGTATGTTTATGGACATTTCTTTCTTTAGGTTAGGGAAGGTCTATTCTATAATTTTGTTGAAGATGTTTGCTGGTCCTTGGAGTTAGGAATCTTCACTTTCTTCTATACCCAGTGTTCTTAGGTTCAGTCTATTCATTGTGTCCTGGATTTCTTGAATGTTTTGAGTTAGGAGCTTTTTGCTCTTTGTATTTTCTTTCACTGTTCTGTCAGTGTGTTCTATCGTATCTTCTTTACCTGAGATTCCTCTATCTCTTGTATTCTGTTGGTGATTTGTGACTGGATCTCTTTCCTAGGTTTTCCAACTCCAGGGTTGTCTCTCTTTGTGTTTTCTTTAATGTTTCTATTTCCATTTTTAGATCTGGATGGTTCTGTTCAACTCCTTCACCTGTTTGATTTTATTTTCCTGTATTTCTTTAAGAAATTTATGTGTTTCCTCTTTAAGGGCTTCTACTTGTTTACCTGTGTTCCTCCTGTATTTCTTTAATGGAGTTATATATATCCTTTTAAAATTCCTCTATCATATTCATGAGCTGGGATTTTAGATCTGAATCTTGCTTTTTAGGTGCGTTGGGGGTATTCACAGCTTGGTGTGGTGGGAGAATTGGGTTCTGATGTTGTCGAGTAGCATTAGTTTCTGTTGCTTATGGTCTTGCACTTGCCTCTTGCCATCTACTTATCTCTAGTGGTAACTGCCCTTGCTGTCTCTGACTGGTGCCTGTCCCTCCTGTGATCCTGGTTGTGTCAGAACTCCTGGGAGTCCAACTGTCTCTATGATCCTGTGATTCTGGGATCCTGTGATCCTGAGACCCTGAGACCCTGAGACCCTGAGGTGTCAGAACTTCTGGGAGTCAAGCTGCCTTTGGGTGTTACAGGAGTTGGGGGGAGGAGCCAGAGCCCTGGGTATATGTGTAAGCTAGAAATTACCCATGATACTGGTTGGGCAAGGATTCCTGCTTCCTTTATTCCTGGGGGAGAGGGAGTCCCAGTTACACTGGGTGTTGGGGCAGATGTTGTGGCCTCAACTCGATCTTGCGTGTGTCAGAACTCCAGTGATCCCGGGTGTTTCAGATCTCCTGGGAGCTTCCTCTGTGGTCCTGAGTGTCTCAGAGCACCTAGGAGTTGAGCTTCTTCTGGGTGTTGTAGGAGTGGATGGTGAGCCTGTGCCCTGGGTTTGCTCTGGACACTGGTTCAAATTGGAAGGAACCCATACCTCTAGCTGGTGGGGTTCCTACATCCCAGCATCCCAGGGATCTCAGTTATGCTGGGTGTTGGGGAAGATGTTGTGGCCTCACTTGTAATCCTGGGTGTGTCAGAGCACCTGGGAGTCAAGCTTCCTCTGGGTGTTGTAGGTGTGGTTGGTGAGCCTGTGTCCATGGTCTGCTCCCGGCACTGGTTCTAACTGGAAGGAAACTGCCTCTAGGTGGTCAGGGGTTCCTGTGTCCTTGGATTACAGGGGTTCCAGTTACACCGTATTAGGGCAGATGTTGTGGCCTCAACTGTAATCTTGAGTGATATATATATATATATATATATATATATATAGTGTAATATATATTTTTTTCCCAAGAGCCAAGAGCAAATAAATATCATTTTAAAGATCAGCAGTACCCCCTCCCCCCCCAAGACAGTTGTTGAAGTTATGGTAAACCTTGGCCAATGAAAAGCCAAACAAGTACCAACTAGCCACCCAGCCACTGAAGAGGTGGACTAGAGTCAGTGGATAATGCACACTGTGGGAGCCTGAGGATCAAGATTCAGAACCCCAGACCCCCTAAAAAGGCCATTCATATACTACAGTTATTTGGTAGAACCTGAAAGGATTCCTGTGTTAAGAACGGCTAGTGAGTCTAGATAGGCTCTTGAGCTCAAGGCTCATTGTGGGAAGCCACATGTGCCATTGCAGGGTGGTGCTGGCCACCACTGGCCACCACACATACATAGGCAGTAAAGTTTTTTCTACCAAGATGAGGTTTTGAGAATTAACCAAAATTAACCAATCAGATGAGAGAGAAGTTAACCAATCAGATGAGAGAGAAGTTAACCAATCAGATGAGAGAGAAGTTAACCAATCAGATGAGAGAGAAGTTAACCAATCAGATGTAGGCATGCAAATGAGGTGGTAAGCATAACCCATGCACAACCAATCCGGATGTGAGACACGCCTCTCTTAGGTCTATATAAGCAACACCAGTTCTGGGCTTGGGGTCACTTCGCCTCTGCAATCAAGCTCTCCCAATAAACGTGTGCAGAAGAATCCTGTTGCAGCGTCGTTCTTGCTGGCAAGTCAGGGCACGTGCAAGAAGTGGTGCTGAAAACCTGGGAAAAGAAACATCTTCAGGCACAAGCGAGGACCCCCTGCTAAAGGGAGGATTGAGAACTGCATAGCGGGGAAGGAGCAGTTAATAAAGTGTTCCCATAAAACAGACTGCTGAGAAGGATCCAGTGTGGATTCAGAACTCTTCAGCTGGGGAGTGGTAGTAATAAAGTGTTCCTGCAAAACAGACTGTTGAGAAGGATTCGACTGTGTGGATTCAGAACTCTTCAGCTGGGGAACGGTGGTACCTGAAAGTATAAAGAAATTAATGTGAGTCTCTGAGAGGTATGCTTTCCTACACAGTAGGTCCGGTAATTGTTGCTGGGGTTGTGTTGCTTGTCCTGAGACTAGTCAGTCTATCCAGGAAAAGAAATGTGAACCAGCTGTTAAGGAAGGGCAGCAACTTGCAGGAGTACCAAGAAGGCATATCAGAAACAGAGAGAACTGAAAAAGAAGACGCGCGCGGAAAAATAAGTAACTTAAGAAATATAAAAAGAGAAAAAGAAAGGAAGCTAAAATATAAAGATACAAAAGATAATATAAAATATAAAGATACAAAGGATAATATAAAAATGAAGAACAGAAAATTAAGTCGTTACCCTCCTCTCGAGGACTTTGACTAAAGAGGCAGCCTTCATCAAAGGCTTAAAGATAGCTCTCAGGGAAAGAGAAGTAACTATTAGAAGCAGTCACTGTGCAGAATTCCTAGAAGAAGGAGAAAAAATGAAAATAAGCTATTTCAGAGCCCTCCTAGGGACAGAAGGAAAACGGGAGACGTCCTGCTTCCTCTCTGGCTCCTATGGAGATATTTTTAGCTCCGGATAGGATATCTGTGTCCCTTTGAGACATCAAGTTCTATTCCCGGTCTGTCTATTGTCTGTTTGTGGTGCACCAAATTGTCTATATGTCTGTCAATTCATGTTTGTTTTTGTTTGGATGATTGAATGATTGTTGTTCTGTGTTTCATGTTGAAAAATATAAAAAGCAGTTTCAGTCTGCACAGCAGACACTGATAAGTTAGATGCATGGTGGCTGGGAGTCAAGTACAGCTGAAAAAGCCCTGCTGAGGGCCGATTGCAAATGGGGCTCTTAAAGGGGCAGGCAGCCTTTTGCTTGTAACAGAAAGTTAGCTTAAAATTGGAAACTCAGGGTTGGAGTCATTCTAAACAACATGAACGAACCCAAGAAAACAGGTCATATGCAAAAGCAGCGTACAAAGGGTAGAAAGAGTAGGTTTAAAAAGAAAGTACATATCTTTATATTTGGATAATCATCCCACTTTACAATTACAAATAGAAGGAAAAACCTTTCAAGGTATAATGGATACAGGAGCAGATAAAAGCATTATATCCAGTAATTGGTGGCCCGCTTCTTGGCCTGTTAATCAATCGTCACATAGCTTACAAGGATTAGGATATGAGGCTACCCCAACTATACGTGCAAAATCCTTACAATGGAAAGATAAAGAAGGAAGGACAGGGCTTTTTCAACCTTATGTACTCCCTTTACCTGTAAACTTATGGGGAAGAGATGTGTTGTCAGCCATGAACTTTATACTGACTAATGATTACTCTCAGAAAAGCAAAGAAATGATGAAAGGAATGGGATATATACCTGGACTAGGTCTTGGAAAAAATTTACAAGATAGAATTTCACCAGTTAAAGCCACAGAAGAAACAGACAAGAAAGGGCTGGGTTTTTTCTAGGGGCCGCTGAGGAGCCTTTGCCCATTCCATGGTGTATGAAGAACACGGTGTGGGTGCCTCAGTGGCCTTTACCCTCTGAGAAGTTAAAAGCAGCTAAAGAATTAGTACAAGAACAATTAGACCTGGGGCATGTGGAACCCACGCAATTACCCTGGAATACCTCTATTTTTGTTGTAAAAAAGAAGTCAGGTAAATGGAGATTGTTACATGACCTAAGAGCCATTAACTCACAAATGCAAGTTATGGGTCCTGTACAAAGAGGACTCCCCCTACTCTCAGCTCTACCTAAGGATTGGAGAATTATAGTAGTAGATATTAAGGGTTGTTTCTTTTCCATTCCATTAAATAAGAAAGATAAACCTAGATTTGCATTTACCCTGCCTTCTATTAATCATATGGAGCTTGATAAAAGGTATCAATGGCAGGTATTACCCCAAGAAATGGCAAATAGCCCTACCATATGTCAGTTATAGGTAGGGAAAGCTTTGCAACCAGTTAAGGATGGTTTCCCCTCCTTAAAAATTTGTCATTACATGGATGATATTGTGATTTGTGGACCTGAAGAAGAAAGTATACAGCAAGCTTATGGCTTGCTTAATGAAACTTTAAAAAATAATGGCTTGATTATTGCACCAGAAAAAGTACAGCAGTCTAATGTTAGTCATTTTTTGCAGGGTGGCGCTGTCCACCACTGACCACCATGCATACATAGGTAGTAAAGTTTTTTTCTGCCAAGATGAAGTTTTGAGAATTAACCAAAATTAACCAATCAGATGAGAGAGAAGTTAACCAATCAGATGAGAGAAAAGTTAACCAATCAGATGTAGGCATGCAAATGAGGTGGTAAGCATAACCTATGCACAACCAATCCGGGTGTGAGACATGCCTCTCCTAGGCCTATATAAGCAGCACCAGTTCTGGGCTTGGGGTCACTTCGCCTCTGTAATCAAGCTCTCCCAATAAACGTGTGCGGAAGGATCCTGTTGCAGCATTGTTCTTGCTGGCGAGTCAGGGAGCGTGCAAGAGCTCATAATGAAATAGATAGGCTCTTGAGCTCAAGGCTCATGATGAAATCCTAGATGTAGTGGGGAACTATGGAGAGAGACACCTGACAACAGCCACTGGCCTCCATATACATGTGCTGTGCTATGTAGCATATGTGAACCTGTGTGAATGTGTATGCCCCTCCCATAAACATATTATGCAAAACCACCCACCTCAACAATAAAAAAAATGAAGCATAAAAATGAAAACAACACAAAGTTCCCTCAAACAAACCAAGGACAAAAGTAACATCGAGAGGACCCTGCTTCTGAAACCATGGTGACAGAACTTTGTGAGGACATCAGTTTTTACAACAAAGAACATTTTCCTTGTCTATTCTCTTTTTCCTCCTTCAATCTCAAGAGGAACAAACACTGTTTTCTCCCATGAGCCACAATGAATATGCCCTTAAGTCCTTCCCCCTTCTCAATCTCTCCTCTTCTTTTGTCAAGTTTCTGCCCCCACTCTGCTCCACTGCCCAGTGGTAACTGGAATATCCTTGTGTCAGTTCACCTAGGTGTCTCATGTCTTCTTTTTTTTTGTATGCTCTCACCTCCCTCTGTGCTCTCCTGAGTGTCTGCCACACCCACTGTGTCATTATCACATTTTGGTGACAGTCACTAACACTGTCTATTCTTGATAAATAAAGCACCAGTCTCAGTGAACTTGTGACATCAACACAGAATGAACCAAGACAGTAGTTGTAATTAAACTGGGCTGTTTCATAGCCTTGGAATGCCTTTTTCTTTGATCTTCTGCCCTAGTATTTTATGGTAGAGCATGTGGAGGGACATGTTGGTGAGCCCTGACACTTTCAGGCACCTCAGATGTTTTGTACCTTCCCTAAGCTCTTGGTGCCTCTGAAGACATCTTTCAGTGGGTTATATACCCAGTGGCTCTCACTGATTTCCCCCCCAACCAACCCTTTAGGAAAGGGTCTCTGTATTATGTATCTCTGGCTATCCTGAAACTTACTATGTAGACCAGGCTGTCCTTTAACTCACAGAGATCCATTTACCTTTGCCTCTTTGGGCTTAAATTCTTACATCACTATCCCTGGCCTAGTGTCTCTTTGTGGTCTTTTTCACACATCGTCTCGCTGCTTGGTCTCTGACAGATGTATCCAAATCCAGGGCAATTGGAGACTCAGTTTGGACAAATAGAAGAGTCTCAGGATTCTAGGGAAAAGTGTGAGATAAGACTAGTGTATCAGGAACTGATCTAGGCTGGCAGAACCCCTTGAAAAAAAGTCACAGAGAATAGTAGACACCATAGACACTTGTTTCAAGAACTAGCTCCTCAACAGTGCCCTCTGACCTCCTCACCCACACCATGGCATACCCTTCCAATGCACAATAAGTGTTAGTAAAGAAAATACACAAAGTGATTGGTGTTTACCGACATTTAGCAGCAGATTCATTCTGTGATCGAGGAAGCCCTTAGTCAATGTTCTAGAGCTCTAACTTGTGAACTCACTTGATCCTGGTAAATGAACCTTTGCATACACTCATTTCGCACCCCTTGCTACCACTAACATTCATTAAGTTCGATGGGGAGTTTGAACAAATATTTATTTTCTACAGTTATCTTCAAACTTTGCCTCCTTATTACCGTAGAGTGCACAAGTGGGTCTTATGAAAGGAAGACAAGTGTCAACAGGAAAATGCCAACTGAGGGACTCTGTTCTAAAATAATGTGTTATTTTTGTAAGGTTTTGGGGGTGAGATAGGTCCAGAGAAAAAAGTTGGATGTGCTAATGGTGAAACTGTCACACAGTTGAGTTGACTGACTTTGTGACACAGTGTTGTCATCTACAAAACTCATGCCAGAGACCACAAACTGAGTAATAAGAAATTGGATCCCCCCGCCAACTCCTGAGCTTAAAATGTTTTAAATTAGTTGATTGTTTTGTGTTGGGCTGCATTCAGAGTGACTCTGAGTGCATGTGGCTTGTGGGCTGAGAGTTGACAACCTGCAAGTGGTCATCCCTAAGCTGATGTATACACAAGCAGCACTAAATGGACTTGGCATATATATGTATATGTGTATGTATGTATGTATGTATGTATGTATGTATGTATGTATGTATGTGTGTATGTGTATGTGTATGTGTATGTAGTAGAGAGGGGTTGGCGTAACGTGGGAAGTTGGAGAGGGGACAGAGAATGGTGCAAATGATGTAAATATAGTACATTTGTATATCATTCTCAAGAAATATAAAAAAAGAAAGTGAATGTTTGCTTTATATTTTTGGAGAATATTTTGTTAGGTTGATGAAATATAATAGGTTTACATTTTTATAAACAAATAGTTTTCCCTATAATATTATGTCCAGACTTCTGGGAAGACATGACTTTTTCTTTTTTTAAAGGCTCAGTTTGTGTGTGTGTGTGTGTTTGTGTGTTGCCTGAAGAAGTCAGAAAAGGGATCCACTAAAGTTAGGGTTAAAAGTAGCTATGAAGCTCTGGGTGGTAGTGGTGCTTCTTTTGTCCCCCCCCATTAATTAATTTATGAATTCACTTTATATCCTGGTTGATGCCCCCTCCTAGTTCCCCACTACAATCACTCCCCCATTCCTCCTCCCCTTTCTTTCTGAGAGGGTGGAGGTTCCCCTGTTATTCCTCTACCCTGGTATATCAAAGCTCTGCATGGCTAGGTGCTATTCTTCCAATGAGAACGGACAATGCAGCCCATTTAGAAGAACAGATTTCATAGACAGATGTAAGGGGAAGTCCTGTCTCTAAGGTCTTGTTCCCAATTGGTTCTTGACTTGTCAATAAAGAAGTCAGGGGGCTAATTGCTGAAAGGAAGGTGCAGATGGGACTTTTGCAGTGCTTACAACTGAGATAAAAGCAGCCCTATCTAAAATCAGCTCATTCTTAGAAGCCTGGGGCAACGGCTTCATGCCCTAGCCATAGTTCCAATTCTAGTCTATTGTATAACCCACCTTCTTTCTAGGCCATTGTAAATTCCTTTATATGGGAGTGACTCAGCTGTTATTCTAAGTATTTACCCTAGTTCTTTCTTAAATCACAACCCACTTTCTTTTTTCTATTATTTAATGTAGTCTGCCATACATGACTGTAATGAAAATTCTAAGTTTACTTTGTTGAACTTGCCCTGAGATTTCTAACTCTTATCCAGTAAACTGCAATGCCTGATTTCTTTCACTATCTCTCTATGACCACTGGAGGCATTTCATCTGAATAAGTAACATTTTTATGAAATTCAAAGCTCAAGGTTGGCTCAACAATTGACTAGAATGTTGGGACACCAGTGGAGGCCAGGAAACAATGTTCAATCTAACTTGGCTATTTGTCAAATCATTCCTTGGGGGCACTGTGGGAAGCCGCCCCCACATTCGCCGTCACAAGATGGCGCTGACATCCTGTGTTCTAAGTTGGTAAACAAATAGTCTGCGCATGAGCCAAGGGTATTTACGACTACTTGTACTCTGTTTTTCCCGTGAACGTCAGCTCGGCCATGGGCTGCAGCCAATCAGGGAGTGATGCGTCCTAGGCAATTGTTGTTCTCTTTAAAGAGGAAAGGGGTTTCGTTTTCTCTCTCTCTTGCTTCGCTCTCTCTTGCTTCTTACACTCTGGCCCCATAAGATGTAAGCAATAAAGCTTTGCCGTAGAAGATTCTGGTTGTTGTGTTCTTCCTGGCCGGTCGTGAGAACGCGTCGAATAACAATTGGTGCCGAAACCCGGGACGAGAAAAAAACTCGGGACTGGCGCAGGGAAGATCCCTCATTCCGGAACCAGAACTGCGGATCACGTTTATAAAGGTTCCCGTAACACAGACTGTTGAGAAGGATTCAACTGCCGAATTCAGAACTCATCAGCTGGGGAACGACGGTGATAAAGGTTCCCGTAAAGCAGACTGTTAAGAAGGATTCAACTGTATGAATTCAGAACTTTTCAGCTGGGGAACGAGAGTACCAGTGAGTATGTTTGGCCTTGAATTTTTTCTGGTGTTAGGAGCCCTTTTGTTCTTTTTCACATGTTATCAAGTGATTAAGATAGGGCTGAAAATTCTAGAGGAAATTCAGGACAAGCTATCAGAAGTAAAGCGGGAAGAGAGAGTAGGAACAAAGAGGAAGTATGGTACACAAAATAAGTATACAGGCCTTTCCAAGGGTCTTGAACCCGAGGAAAAGTTAAGGTTAGGTAGGAATACCTGGAGAGAGATTAGAAGAAAAAGAGGAAAAAGGGAGAAGAAAAAAGATCGATTAGCGGAGGTCTCTAGGAGATACTCGTCACTAGATGAGCTCAGGAAGCCAGCTCTTAGTAACTCTGAAGCAAGTGAAGAATCCTCCTCTGAGGAAACAGACTGGGAGGAAGAAGCAGCCCATTACCAGCCAGCTAATTGGTCAAGAAAAAAGCCAAAAGCGGCTGGCGAAAGCCAGTTTGCTAATTGGCCTCAGGGCAATCGGCTACCAGGTGCACTCCCGCCCTATGCGGAGTCCCCGCCCTGCGTAGTGCGTCAGCCCGTAGTGCGTCAGCAATGCGCAGAGAGGCAGTGCGCAGAGAGGCAGTGCGCAGAGAGGCAGTGCGCAGACTCATTCATTCCCCGAGAGGAACAAAAGAAAATACAACAGGCATTTCCAGTCTTTGAAGGAGCCGAGGGTGGGCGTGTCCACGCTCCGGTAGAATACGTACAGATTAAGGAAATTGCCGAGTCGGTTCGTAAATACGGAACCAATGCTAATTTTACCTTGGCGCAGTTAGACAGGCTCGCTGGCATGGCACTAACGCCTGCTGATTGGCAGACGGTTGTAAAAGCCGCTCTCCCTAGTATGGGCAAATATATGGAATGGAAAGCGCTTTGGCACGAAGCTGCACAGGCGCAGGCCCGAGCAAATGCAGCTGCTTTGACTCCAGAGCAGAGAGATTGGACTTTTGACTTGTTAACGGGTCAGGGAGCTTATTCTGCTGATCAGACAAACTACCATTGGGGAGCTTATGCCCAGATTTCTTCCACGGCTATTAGGGCCTGGAAGGCGCTCTCTCGAGCAGGTGAAACCACTGGTCAGTTAACAAAGATAATCCAGGGACCTCAGGAATCTTTCTCAGATTTTGTGGCCAGAATGACAGAGGCAGCAGAGCGTATTTTTGGAGAGTCAGAGCAAGCTGCGCCTCTCATAGAACAGCTAATCTACGAGCAAGCCACAAAGGAGTGCCGAGCGGCCATAGCCCCAAGAAAGAACAAAGGCTTACAAGACTGGCTCAGGGTCTGTCGAGAGCTTGGGGGACCTCTCAGCAATGCAGGTTTAGCGGCTGCCATCCTTCAATCCCAAAACCGCTCCATGGGCAGAAATGATCAGAGGACATGTTTTAACTGCGGAAAGCCTGGGCATTTTAAGAAAGATTGCAGAGCTCCAGATAAACAGGGAGGGACTCTCACTCTTTGCTCCAAGTGTGGCAAGGGTTATCATAGAGCTGACCAGTGTCGCTCTGTGAGGGATATAAAGGGCAGAATTCTTCCCCCACCTGATAGTCAATCAACTGATGTGCCAAAAAACGGGTCATCGGGCCCTCGGTCCCAGGGCCCTCAAAGATATGGGAACCGGTTTGTCAGGACCCAGGAAGCAGTCAGAGAGACGACCCAGGAAGACCCACAAGGGTGGACCTGCGTGCCGCCTCCGACTTCCTATTAATGCCTCAAATGAGTATTCAGCCGGTGCCGGTGGAGCCTATACCATCCTTGCCCCCGGGAACCATGGGCCTTATTCTCGGCCGAGGTTCACTCACCTTGCAGGGCTTAGTAGTCCACCCTGGAGTTATGGATTGTCAACATTCCCCTGAAATACAGGTCCTGTGCTCAAGCCCTAAAGGCGTTTTTTCTATTAGTAAAGGAGATAGGATAGCTCAGCTGCTGCTCCTCCCTGATAATACCAGGGAGAAATCTGCAGGACCTGAGATAAAGAAAATGGGCTCCTCAGGAAATGATTCTGCCTATTTGGTTGTATCTTTAAATGATAGACCTAAGCTCCGCCTTAAGATTAATGGAAAAGAGTTTGAAGGCATCCTTGATACCGGAGCAGATAAAAGTATAATTTCTACACATTGGTGGCCCAAAGCATGGCCCACCACAGAGTCATCTCATTCATTACAGGGCCTAGGATATCAATCATGTCCCACTATAAGCTCCGTTGCCTTGACGTGGGAATCCTCTGAAGGGCAGCAAGGGAAATTCATACCTTATGTGCTCCCACTCCCGGTTAACCTCTGGGGAAGGGATATTATGCAGCATTTGGGCCTTATTTTGTCCAATGAAAACGCCCCATCAGGAGGGTATTCAGCTAAAGCAAAAAATATCATGGCAAAGATGGGTTATAAAGAAGGAAAAGGGTTAGGACATCAAGAACAGGGAAGGATAGAGCCCATCTCACCTAATGGAAACCAAGACAGACAGGGTCTGGGTTTTCCTTAGCGGCCATTGGGGCAGCACGACCCATACCATGGAAAACAGGGGACCCAGTGTGGGTTCCTCAATGGCACCTATCCTCTGAAAAACTAGAAGCTGTGATTCAACTGGTAGAGGAACAATTAAAACTAGGCCATATTGAACCCTCTACCTCACCTTGGAATACTCCAATTTTTGTAATTAAGAAAAAGTCAGGAAAGTGGAGACTGCTCCATGACCTCAGAGCCATTAATGAGCAAATGAACTTATTTGGCCCAGTACAGAGGGGTCTCCCTGTACTTTCCGCCTTACCACGTGGCTGGAATTTAATCATTATAGATATTAAAGATTGTTTCTTTTCTATACCTTTGTGTCCAAGGGATAGGCCCAGATTTGCCTTTACCATCCCCTCTATTAATCACATGGAACCTGATAAGAGGTATCAATGGAAGGTCTTACCACAGGGAATGTCCAATAGTCCTACTATGTGTCAACTTTATGTACAAGAAGCTCTTTTGCCAGTGAGGGAACAATTCCCCTCTTTAATTTTGCTCCTTTACATGGATGACATCCTCCTGTGCCATAAAGACCTTACCATGCTACAAAAGGCATATCCTTTTCTACTTAAAACTTTAAGTCAGTGGGGTTTACAGATAGCCACAGAAAAAGTCCAAATTTCTGATACAGGACAATTCTTGGGCTCTGTGGTGTCCCCAGATAAGATTGTGCCCCAAAAGGTAGAGATAAGAAGAGATCACCTCCATACCTTAAATGATTTTCAAAAGCTGTTGGGAGATATTAATTGGCTCAGACCTTTTTTAAAGATTCCTTCCGCTGAGTTAAGGCCTTTGTTTAGTATTTTAGAAGGAGATCCTCATATCTCCTCCCCTAGGACTCTTACTCTAGCTGCTAACCAGGCCTTACAAAAAGTGGAAAAGGCCTTACAGAATGCACAATTACAACGTATTGAGGATTCGCAGCCTTTCAGTTTGTGTGTCTTTAAGACAGCACAATTGCCAACTGCAGTTTTGTGGCAGAATGGGCCATTGTTGTGGATCCATCCAAACGTATCCCCAGCTAAAATAATAGATTGGTATCCTGATGCAATTGCACAGCTTGCCCTTAAAGGCCTAAAAGCAGCAATCACCCACTTTGGGCAAAGTCCATATCTTTTAATTGTACCTTATACCGCTGCACAGGTTCAAACCTTGGCAGCCACATCTAATGATTGGGCAGTTTTAGTTACCTCCTTTTCAGGAAAAATAGATAACCATTATCCAAAGCATCCAATCTTACAGTTTGCCCAAAATCAATCTGTTGTGTTTCCACAAATAACAGTAAGAAACCCACTTAAAAATGGGATTGTGGTATATACTGATGGATCAAAAACTGGCATAGGTGCCTATGTGGCTAATGGTAAAGTGGTATCCAAACAATATAATGAAAATTCACCGCAAGTGGTAGAATGTTTAGTGGTCTTAGAAGTTTTAAAAACCTTTTTAGAACCCCTTAATATTGTGTCAGATTCCTGTTATGTGGTAAATGCAGTAAATCTTTTAGAAGTGGCTGGAGTGATTAAGCCTTCCAGTAGAGTTGCCAATATTTTTCAGCAGATACAATTAGTTTTGTTATCTAGAAGATCTCCTGTTTATATTACTCATGTTAGAGCCCATTCAGGCCTACCTGGCCCCATGGCTCTGGGAAATGATTTGGCAGATAAGGCCACTAAAGTGGTGGCTGCTGCCCTATCATCCCCGGTAGAGGCTGCAAGAAATTTTCATAACAATTTTCATGTGACGGCTGAAACATTACGCAGTCGTTTCTCCTTGACAAGAAAAGAAGCCCGTGACATTGTTACTCAATGTCAAAGCTGCTGTGAGTTCTTGCCAGTTCCTCATGTGGGAATTAACCCACGCGGTATTCGACCTCTACAGGTCTGGCAAATGGATGTTACACATGTTTCTTCCTTTGGAAAACTTCAATATCTCCATGTGTCCATTGACACATGTTCTGGCATCATGTTTGCCTCTCCGTTAACCGGAGAAAAAGCCTCACATGTGATTCAACATTGTCTTGAGGCATGGAGTGCTTGGGGGAAACCCAGACTCCTTAAGACTGATAATGGACCAGCTTATACATCCCAAAAATTTCAGCAGTTCTGCCGTCAGATGGACGTAACCCACCTGACTGGACTTCCATACAACCCTCAAGGACAGGGTATTGTTGAGCGTGCGCATCGCACCCTCAAAGCCTATCTTATAAAACAGAAGAGGGGAACTTTTGAGGAGACTGTACCCCGAGCACCAAGAGTGTCGGTGTCTTTGGCACTCTTTACACTCAATTTTTTAAATATTGATGCTCATGGCCATACTGCGGCTGAACGTCATTGTTCAGAGCCAGATAGGCCCAATGAGATGGTTAAATGGAAAAATGTTCTTGATAATAAATGGTATGGCCCGGATCCTATCTTGATAAGATCCAGGGGAGCTATCTGTGTTTTCCCACAGAATGAAGACAACCCATTTTGGGTACCAGAAAGACTCACCCGAAAAATCCAGACTGACCAAGGGAATACTAATGTCCCTCGTCTTGGTGATGTCCAGGGCGTCAATAATAAAGAGAGAGCAGCGTTGGGGGATAATGTCGACATTCCCACTCCCAATGACGGTGATGTATAATGCTCAAGTATTCTCCTGCTTTTTTACCACTAACTGGGAACTGGGTTTGGCCTTAATTCAGACAGCCTTGGCTCTGTCTGGACAGGTCCAGACAACTGACACCATTAACACTTTGTCAGCCTCAGTGACTACAGTCATAGATAAACAGGCCTCAGCTAATGTCAAGATACAGAGAGGTCTCATGCTGGTTAATCAACTCATAGATCTTGTCCAGATACAACTAGATGTATTATGACAAATAACTCAGCAGGGATGTGAACAATAGTTTCCGGGATTGTGTGTTATTTCCATTCAGTATGTTAAATTTACTAGGGCAGCTAATTTGTCAAAAAGTCTTTTTCAGTATATGTTACAGAATTGGATGGCTGAATTTGAACAGATCCTTCGAGAATTGAGACTTCAGGTCAACTCCACGCGCTTGGACCTGTCGCTGACCAAAGGATTACCCAATTGGATCTCCTCAGCATTTTCTTTCTTTAAAAAATTGGGTGGGATTAATATTATTTGGAGATACACTTTGCTGTGGATTAGTGTTGCTTCTTTGATTGGTCTGTAAGCTTAAGGCCCAAACTAGGAGAGACAAGGTGGTTATTGCCCAGGCGCTTGCAGGACTAGAACATGGAGCTTCCCCTGATATATGGTTATCTATGCTTAGGCAATAGGTCGCTGGCCACTCAGCTCTTATATCTCACGAGGCTAGACTCATTGCACGAGATAGAGTGAGTGTGCTTCAGCAGCCCGAGAGAGTTGCAAGGCTAAGCACTGCAATGGAAAGGCTCTGCGGCATATATGAGCCTATTCTAGGGAGACATGTCATCTTTCATGAAGGTTCAGTGTCCTAGTTCCCTTCCCCCAGGCAAAACGACACGGGAGCAGGTCAGGGTTGCTCTGGGTAAAAGCCTGTGAGCCTAAGAGCTAATCCTGTACATGGTTCCTTTACCTACACACTGGGGATTTGACCTCTATCTCCACTCTCATTAATATGGGTGGCCTATTTGCTCTTATTAATAGAAAAGGGGGAACTGTGGGAAGCCGCCCCCACATTCGCCGTCACAAGATGGCGCTGACATCCTGTGTTCTAAGTTGGTAAACAAATAGTCTGCGCATGAGCCAAGGGTATTTACGACTACTTGTACTCTGTTTTTCCCGTGAACGTCAGCTCGGCCATGGGCTGCAGCCAATCAGGGAGTGATGCGTCCTAGGCAATTGTTGTTCTCTTTAAAGAGGAAAGGGGTTTCGTTTTCTCTCTCTCTTGCTTCGCTCTCTCTTGCTTCTTACACTCTGGCCCCATAAGATGTAAGCAATAAAGCTTTGCCGTAGAAGATTCTGGTTGTTGTGTTCTTCCTGGCCGGTCGTGAGAACGCGTCGAATAACAGGGCACTTATAATAAAACAATATTAAAAGAAAGCACACAAAACCCTCTATCGACTATAGCAAGGACAAAACTGGACCACATCCGTGTTATGGAATGCCAAGGACCTCCAGGAGACCAGTTTCCATGAAACTTTTTGCCTCAGGACTATGGCCAAGCATTTGTCCTTGTCATTCAGACTCCACTGGAGTGGGTGTGGCAAGATGTTAAAACTTTACTTGGAGATGAAGAAAGATGAATCAACATTAATGCTCTGTTTATTAAAGTATTGCTGGGGGGCACATAACATAAACAATCAGCAATTGACTATAGCAGCTTCCTCTACTTTCTGTGAAACTATTCATCCCTCATCAATTAATTTGCATCCTCCTTGTGAACATCCAACAAAGGCTTAAGTCCTCCTATGGTGAGCTTAATGTGAGGACTTAGCCAATTAACATCTCCTGGAAGCTTTTGAAAATAATTTGAAGTGAGTAAATCATGTTTTCTTTCTTGAATTTTCTGTCCCACAATTTTCTAGGATATAATTGAGGCCCCAAATATTGAAAAAGATATTGCCTTTAAATCTTTTCTGGAGCAACAACTACTCCCCAAAAATTTAAAGCTCATTGTATAAGAGCAAAGGTTTGTAGTAAAATTCCCTGTCAGAAGGATTAGCTAATAAAATATACATGTAATGAATAATATACACTGAAAGATTCAAAGTCCTAACTTCTTGTATTGAAGAAGAGACAAAAATTATTTTACATAATGTAAGGCTACTAGCCATTCCTAGAGGCAAAACTTTCCAATGATTACAAGCTCACTAGAAGCAAACCCTTTAAAATTATTAGGATGCTAAGAAAAATAAAACCCTCCAAATCAATAATAATTCTTTATGGAGTAGGCAGGCCAGATTGTAATGCTTCTACAAGTTCCACAGCCTCATAGACTTTTCATAAATCTTAAGTATAAACTTTATTTTGAACAATACCTGGATATATCTGTAATAATGCTGTTTTGGCTTAAAAGTAATTACCCAGAGAAGAGGCGAGGACCCAAAAACTTCCATATGCAGGGTTTTCAAGACAAAAGCAGTGCCACACAAACCTTCCTGTGACCACTCTGAGCTTTGCATTAACTCAAATGTAAATATTTCTTAATTTGAGCCTATTGCCCAATGATTATCCCTCCTGCAGTGAGGACAGATTCCAGGGAGCGATTCTATTGTCTATCTATGCCTCTATTTTTGGACAGTCTTTCCTAAAATGATTTATGCCCATCATAATTAAAGCATTCCTTATAACCTTGGTGCTGTGAAAGCATTGCTTGTACTGTAGTCCCCTGCAAGGCAGCAGCCATAGCAAGACCCTGATTGTATGAGGGCACAATTTCTGTACAAAGGTGAATATATCCAGGTAAGTCTGCCTTTGCTTTGTATGACCAGATGCCCACATTGAGCTGTATTAGCATTCTCATAAGACAATTGTGTAACAAAAGGAACCCCTACTTGGTGATCTCCAAAAAATTCTACTAGTTATTTTTAGTAGCTTATTCACAAACTCCTTGAAAGAATTCATCAGGAGCCCATTGACACCATATAAATTTCCACAGAGATCTCCTATCCAAACTTGGTGGGTTAAATTTTGTCAATTGTCATCTCTCCTGGGGCAGGCTTTTGGATGATGTGGCTGCCTTTGAGTGGTCCCTGCTCCTAGAAGTCACCCCTCACCCATATTCCTGTAAGTGACTCCAAGAAGCACACTGAGTCATCAAGTTGCACTGTGGAGAAATACTTCTGCCATCTGTCCAAGGAGAAGTCTTACAGAACAGCATCCAAAATCAGACTTGCTACTTCCACAATTGGTATCCACCTCTTCTGTGAAAAGCCATTCCATCAGCACTTTCCAGGGAGCACAGCCTCAGGAATAAGTCAGTAGAGCATAATAGTCCTCAGGGGGAATTCATGCCTCAAGAAGGAACCATTTCACATGCTTTGCTCTTTATGCCACTGAATCATAAATAACCCTATGAGTTACTATTATTTAGAACTTTCATATTTTTCAGATGACAAAAATAAATTGTAACGATGCAGAGGATTAGAAAGATTTGAAATTTTTTACTGTTCCTGTAGTTGAGTAAGAATGTGCTGTGCTCCACGTTTGTAATCCCTCTTACTTCAAACATTTGCTAAAACACCCCAGTCTCTTGCTTATCTTAACAAATAGTTCTAAAACAACTGTACTAACTCTAGTTCAATTGCCTGAACATGGGGAGGTGATTTTAGTCCTGATTGCTCTGTGGTCCTCAGAACTAACATGTCTTTATTCCACGTACTTTGATACTGTGAGCTATGGTCAAACTGTCCAAGGTTGCAGACTGGGGGACATAGAAGGGAAGAAGGTGGTGCTGGTAATTAAAACCAACAGCCAAACCAGAACATGTTACAACTCACATAACATCAATGGCAGCCCCTATCTGATATTGCTCTACAATGCTAGCTCATTGTCATAAGCTTCATTGAATATTAAATAACAACTGATCATGTAAGCTTAATGTAATCACACTACTCCAGGTGAATTGAGAAAGGGAATTCAGCTCACTCCAGGAACTCATGCCAAGGAACGGTTTGGGGTCTGGACACTGAAAGTCAAGATCTCTTTAATACTTTCCCCCAGGAAATGGAGATCAAAATTAGAGTCTTAATAAGTAGTTGCTTGGCGTTGGTTCTGCCAGAAATGTGGTTAATATACCCAAGAGACTCCACTGGAGAAAACGGTTTTTTTTTCCTTTGCCAAGGCATATCAATTGTAGATAGTTTCTTGGTTAGAGGTGGGAACCCATGTTGCCTTGTGTGTCACAGTGCTGGAACACCATCTGTCTGGTACCTGTCCCAGAACTGTTCTGTTATTGCCTATGTGCTGCGTAAGTTTTATATCAACTTGCCACAAGATGAAGTCCTCTGAGAGGAGTGAACATCAGATAAAAAATGCCTCCATAATATACAGCTGTAGGGCATTTTCTTAATTAATTATTGCTACAGGACTGCTCAGCCTGTTGTAGGTGGGGCCCATCTCTGAGCTGTTAGTCCTGGGTTCAATAAAAAAGCAGGCTGAGTAAGTCATGTTGAGCAAACCAATAAGCATCATCCCTTCAGGGCTGCATCAGCTCCTGCTTCCATGTTCCTGCCCTGCTTTAGTTCCTGTCTTGACTTCCTTCAATTTTGAACAGTGATATGAAAGTGTAAGCCAAAGAAACCCTTGCCTCCCCAACTTGTTTTTTGGTCATGTTGTTTCATTGAAGCCTTAGAAGCCCTACCTAACACAGACTTTCTTTTTTGTTTGTTTGTTTAAGAGAGGTGAGAGAGAAAATTGAAGTAGGGTGGTGTGGTGGTTTGAATAGGTTTGGCCCATATAGACTCATGTGTTTGAATGTTTGACCCATGTAGAATGGCACTATTAGGAGGTGTGGCCTTGTTGGAGGAAGTGTGTCACTCTGAGGGTGAGTTTTGGGATCTCCTATGCTCACACTCTGCCCAGTATAGAATTAATATCTCCTTCTGCTGCCTTCAGATCAAGAGGTAGAACTCTCAGCTCCTTCTCTGGTACCATGTTAGCCTGGATGCTGCCATGCTTCCTGCCATGATGATAATGGGCTAAACTTGTGAAACTGCAAACCAGCCTCAATTTAATGTTTTTCTTCATAAGAATTGTCATGGTCATTATGTCTTCTTGCAGCAATGAAATCCTAACTAAGACAGGTGAGTAAGAAGGTGGGGAGGAATTGAGGGAGGGGAAAACATAATCAAAATATATTGTAAGAAAATAATTAATAAAAAATTCTTAGGAAAAAAGTAGATGTTTGAGTGTCAAACAACAACCACAAAAACACAAAACAAATTAAAAAGGCCACATACCTCCTGTTTCTTATAGTGCTGGATTGCACATATAGGCCCTGTTAAATAGGAAAATATGACCTCAGCACACACAGAAGCCTTCATTAGATTGGACTTGAATCAGCCTATATCAGGCAGGTGGAGATACTGAAATGGACTCTTCTCAAGTACAGACTGGGAGTGAGAACTCTACTTACCATAAAAGGCAGTTAATGGCTTATTCATAAATTATATCTGTCAAAGAGATGCCCTCTGGGATTGTAAGGGCTGGAGGATGAGGAGGGAGGAATACTGTGAAATGCTGTTTATCAGATAAGCCAGGACCATTGCAATCACAGGCACTCAGCTGAGATGGCTACTGGCACAAGAGCTGCATGTAGAGAAGAACTGGGTTGTGAGAAATGCTGGTCTAGAAGAGTCTGAGGGCTAAAAGGATGACTCTGTTGTTAATAATGCTGGCTGCTTTAGCATAAGTTCAATTCTCAGCATCGACATGGCAGTTTACAACCCTTTGCAATCCCAGCTTCAGGGGATCTAAAGCTCTTATCTGGCCTCTGTGGGCACTACACATATGTGGTGCACAGATATTCATCCAGGCAAGCAGTAATACACATAATATTAAAATAAATATTTATTTTAAACAAAGTCAGTGGAGGTGAGAATGGAGATAAATGAGGGAATTGAAGGATGATGGGGAGAGGATGAACATCAAACATTTAAAAGAAAGAGAGAGAGAGAGAGAGAGAGAGAGAGAGAGAGAGAGAGAGAGAGAGAGAGAGAAAGTGGCAGAGGGATTTGTTGAGAAGAATGGTTTCTGTGGAAAGAAGATGCAAGTTAAAATGGGGTAAAAATGACCAAAGCTTCTTTATATATATGAATGAAATTACCAAAAAATGTTAAAATTAGATCTTGATGCTGAGATGAACCTTTGAAACGTCATAGAAGAAACTGGAGAGGTGGCGCATTAGCTGCTCCTCTGAAGGACCTGGGTTCACTTCCCAGCACCCACTTGATGGGTGTCAATCACCTTTAACTCTAGTTCCAGAGAAAATGCCATGCTCTTCTGGCCTCCACTGGCACCAGGCAAACACATGGTAGATATACATACATACATACATACATACATACATACATACATACATACACACATTCAGGCAAAGCACACATACACACAGAAAAAAACCCCACTCCATACTAAGTTAAAGACACAAGACACAAAGTTTCACGTGGTGTCTCATCTTAATTATTTGAAGAGCACACATAAGCACACAGAGACAGTCACACAGTGTGGGTCAGTGATGGGAGATGGGAGATTCTGGCTGTGCACAGGATTTTGGGAAGCTGTGGTAGGAATGGGGCAGAGACCACGGCTGTCCTAAAGCAGGTGTTCTAAATGCGATAGCTCCACATACTTGAAAATGGTTAATTTTATGTTGTGCTAGTATTAATTCAATATTTTTTTTTATCTCAGTAATATGTGGTAGTACTTGTAAGACCCCACTCTGGGGCATGATAAGGCCAGAAACGCACCCAGGGGCTCTGCTCAGCCTGAAGTTTCCTGATGACTGGTCCAGGGTGGAGCCTTAAAACAGCACCCAAGCTTCAGAGCTGGTTGTATAAACTGATGGCTTTTTAGGAGGAATGAAGATGAAGATGCTAATGTCTAGGGAGTGGCTAGGTGTCCAAAGTGATCCCTATACAAGCCCAAGGACAGAAGTTCAAATCCTCCAAAATGCCATGTGGGCATGGCGACATGTTTGTAATTCCAGCTAGAACAGTAAAGTCAGGGGATCCTCACAACAAGTTCCATAGCAAGACTAACTATATTTGTGAATTCTGGATTTTACCGAGAGACCTTGCCTCAATGAATAAGATAGAAGAGTTTGTGGAGACGACATTATCCTTAGGCCACCCACACACATGAATCCACACACCCACATGCACCCCCATACACGTGCATGCACTCAAAAATTGTAGAAACATTAATTAACTAGTGAATTAATAAAATTTAGACATAGCACTTCACAATCAAGAATTTTCATACATTCAGTGATGATAATTGCAATGTGTACCCCACTTGTGTGGTTAAAAATTAATCTTAAATACATTGTGTCTAGTTGATGGAACCTCCCAGAGGTGTGCATCTATTTTAAGTCTCTGCTCAAGAATGGATTGGTGCCATTTTTGCAGTCACATCTGCTGTAGGGATCACATTCTTGAGATGATGTGCTGGTCTGTCCCTTCTCTCTCATTCTCTGTTGTCTTTCTACCGTCAGTGATGGAGTGATAAAGAAAGAGGCACTCAGACCACATATCTATTGCAAAGACTTTGGATTTCCCAACCTATGTAACTAGAACATCATTATTCCACAATAGCAGCAGAGAATGAAGTAAGATATAACCATGATGTTTTACACTGGCCATTCTCCGTTTGTGTGTTCCTAAAATTTGCCAGCATCTTTGATTTCTCCTCTATCCCATGCTTTCATATGCTTTTTGCTTTTCTGGTGCCTCTGAATGCCCTGGATGGAATATGTCAGAACTCTCTAGAACAATGGTTCTTAACCTGTGGGTCATGAGTCAAATGTCCCTTTCATATGAGTCACCTATAATTAAGAGAAAACACAGATATTTACATTATTATTCATAACAGTAGCCAAATTAGTTATGAAGTAGCAAAGAAAATGATTTTATGGTTGGGGTAACCACAACACGGGGAACTATATTAAATGGTCACAGCACGAGGAAGGCTGAGAACCACTCCTCTAGAACATCTGCCTTTCTGCTTGGATGATTGGTTCAGGAACTCACAATTTAATAATGGAAACTAAGATTTTTGTGGTTTTTGTTTTTTTTGTTTTTTTTTTTTTGCTTATAAAGCCATTTGTAAAATGAGTGTGTGTGTTTAATGTTTTTATTGTTGCAAATGGTAACCAGTTCTCTTAACTCACGGCCTGCCCTCCTCCCAGTTCCCAGCCCAGCCTCTTCAAATGTCTCTCCTAACTCTTTTTCCATTAGTTCCCCAGTCTGCTTAAATGTTTCTTTCCCAGTTTTCCCAATACTAGCAGCTCCAAGCCATAACAAGTATTCTAGCCTATCTGCTCAGCTCAGCTCCTTTTGGTCCAACTGTCTCCTAACAATGTCTTCGCTAATTGCCTTCTCTTCTCACCCTACTAACCCCCACTCCCAGCCTCAGCTGGCACTTTTATATCCTTTCCCATCCCCAGAAATTCAAGAGGCAACCAACACTGTTTGTTACAGGGTCATGCAATTCTCACAGTTAAGAATTCTTGAAGAGCCAGCTGACTAGCAACTGGGGATCATTTAAAGGGCTAGGCACACAAGATAAACTATACTACAGCCATTTTGTAACAACTTGTGGCCTTGCTAGGAGTACTTTAGGAGGTGTACAAAGAATTATTTACTTTGTGTGATGCTGACACAACCAGGAGGGTACTCAGGAGCCCCTTTAAAGACAAGCACACATTACCTACAGAATTCTAATTCATCATAATTCTGCCTGTTTCCTATAGTCCTGGTTCAGTCTTGAACACCTCTTTCACCTCTTTCTGTCTCTTTGTCTTTAAAGTGATCATGAAAACTCTACCATGACCAACCGACTAGACAAGGACTATTAAAATACATATTAAATATATATTTTTTTAAAAGAGATCTATTGTAAATGAGACATTTGTATCAACCTTCCTGCCCAAGGCTCAGGGAACCCAGCAAGAAAGGTGGGGGAAAGAATGTAAGAGCTACAGGGTGGAGAGGCATTCCATGGAATGTCTAAAGACTACAGAGAAAAACAACTGAGTTGTGTACCAAGGAAGCAGTGCAGAGTGGCAAGTGATGTTCAACTGTGAGTTTCACATCTTCCTGAGCACACAGTAGCCTTATTGGCAAAGGGCCTCGAATAGGTAAAGATCAGTAGATATAGTTTAATTGTGTAGATTTAGTGTGTTTTGGAATTTGAACAGTCATAGACACAACTACAAATTAGATAAAAGTAGTGCAAGTGGATTGATTTGAGCTCCTGAAAGAACAAGTACACACAGAATATAAGCTCAAAGGTCAGAGTAGGGAAATGCATGACCTTTTTGGCACTTTGACAAATGTCAGGTGGAGAGGCCACACCAGAACTACCAGTTTGGGCAGTGTGTAAGTGGCCCTTGTACAGGCTATATCCCTGTCATCTCCTCCTTTCCCAGCAAATAAATAGACTGGCCTCACTAGATGCCAGCTAGGCCTAGCAGAGAAGCGCTGCAAGACTCTCAGCTGGGAGGGAAACTTGGAGGCCTGAACTGCTAAAGGAAAGCTAAGATGGAGCTCATCCCCAACCTTTCTATACAAACCTGGGTGCTGCTGGTTACTAGCCTGGTGTTCTTCTACATGTAAGTAGCTGTTCAGGATCCTCCTCTATCTGCAACTGGAAATGCATTCCCCCTTTCTTTTCCTGTTGAAACATCCAAAGAGATAATGGAGGGGAAGTTGAAATCAACATCAGGTAGTTCCTACCAATATCATTGGCCATCCTATGAGCTCACACCCAGAACTCTAACCTTATGGGTTTTGACAAGACTTGCCCATATAATAATGCAGGTGGCTCTCAGGCTAACCTAGACTAACCAATAATTGTGTGGCTTTATAAACAGTCAACTAATATGCTGGTTGATTTCTAACTACCATCTTGACAGACACTACCTAAAATTACCTATAAAGAGAGATTTGATTGATAAATTGTCTAGGTCAGGTTGACCTATAGGCAGCTCTGTGGAGGATTGTCTTGATTGTTAATAGATGCTGGAAGACCCAGATCATTGTGGGCAGCAGCATTTCCTATGCAACTATAACATACACCTATAACACACACACACACACACACACACACACACACACACACACACACACACACACACACACACCTATATGAAAGCAAACAAGCAGAGACCTGTCTGTTTTCTCTGTTCTTCACTGTGACTGGCTACTTGAGTTTCTGCCTTGACTTTCCAGATACAATGGACTGTTACATGGACTTGTCAGGAGAATAAACCCTTTCCCCTCTAAGTTGCTTCTTTTGGAACATTTTAGCACAACAACAGAAATAAGACTAGCACTTTAGCAACCACCACCTTTCCAAGCTTTGAGAACCCTTAGAATAGTCTAGTTGCTTAGTTTTTTTCTCCCTTTCTCCCCTTTCTCTTTTGTCAGCATAAGTGATGAGTGTATGACTAGTTACCTGTGGATTTGGGTGTTTCTTGCTTCCATTTGTCACACTTTCTAATCTGATTTACACAAACTCCCACATGGTAACTATACTTTTTTCTACTTCTGTGATAAACTCCATGACCAAAACCACCTTGAGAAGGAGAGGGTTTTATTTCACCCTACAGCTTACAGTCCATCATGAAGGAAGCCAGGGCAGGAACCAAAGCATAAGGCTTGGAGGAACACTGCTTCCTGTCTTGCTCTCTATGGCTCACTTGACCAGCATTCTTATACCACCCAGCAGCACCTGCCTAGGTGTGAAACTGCTTATAGTGGACTGGGCCCTCCTACATCAATCATCATTCAAGAAAATACCCCACAGACTTGCCCACAGGCCAATGTGATAAAGACATTCTCTCATTCTTTCAAGTGTGATTGCCTCTTCCCAGATGACTCTAGCTTGTGCCAAGTTGATTAAAAAAAACCTAATAAACACAATAACCCAGCAATTATAGAAAGGTCGGCATCCATAACTCTCTTTTCTTTGACCATTATCCAGAACTCTATTATTTTCTAAAATCATGTTTCCACCTTGCAATATTGAAACCACTTAACACTAAATGTTTTTGTTGTTTTCTTTTTCTCTTCTTTTCCTTTCTTTTCTTTTTTCTTTCTTTTTCTTTTCTTTTCTTTTCTTTTCTTTTCTTTTCTTTTCTTTTCTTTCTTTCTTTCTTTCTTTCTTTCTTTCTTTCTCTCTCTCTCTCTCTCTCTCTCTCTCTCTTTCTTTCTTTCTTTCTCTCTCTCTCTCTTTCTTCCTTTCTTTTTCTTAGCAAAGAGCAGTGTAATGGTTTGAATATTTTTTAAATATTCAAACCAAATATTGGCCCAGGCAGTGGCACTATTAGGAGGTAGGACTTTCTTGGAGGAAGTATGTCATTGTGAGTGTGGGCTTTAAGACCCTCATCCTAACTCCCTGGATGCCAGTCTTCTAGCAGCCTTCAGATGAAGATGTAGAACTCTCAGCTCCTCTTGCATCAGGCCTGCCTGGATGTTGCCATGTTCCTGCCTTGATGATAATGGACTGAACCTCTGAACCCGTAAGCCAGCCTCAATGTTGTCCTCATAAGAGTTGCCTTGGTCATGGTGTCACAGAATGGTCCACAGCAGTGAAACCCTAAGACAAGCAGCGATCACAATCTTGTGGGAGGAATCCCAGTTACTAGTCAGGCCTTGTTGAGGTGTTCCTTGGTGATCCTTTAGTGCATGTCCCTGCATGCAAATTCTTGGCTATATTTGATAATGTTATAAGTTTCACTTGATTTATAGCAAATGTTTGGAAACTGCATTGAGCTAAAGACTTACCATTAACAAAGAGTGAATAGACTAGAGAGATGGCTCAGCGGTTAAAAACACTGTTCTTTCATAAAAACTAGGGTTTGATTTCCAGTTCCCACATGGTGGCTATAACATTTATCACTGCAGTTCCAAGAGCTCCAGGACTCTCTTCTGCCCCCTGAGGCCACTGAATATATGTAGTACACAGACATACATGCAGGCAAAACACTCATACAGATAAAATAATTAAAATTTAATTTAAATGAAACAAGAGGGAAGAGGTATTAATTTTCATGTCTGGAACATGTACAGTTTCTTATTTTGTGACATATACTTAATCTGTTATCAATAGGAAGTACCTGACCTTCTGAAGTTCCTTTGTCTTACAAGTCAAAGGATTCTTAGGTCAGATAGAACCTTTATACAAAAATAATTACAGTAATCTGCAGAATCACAGTCATAAGTCTTGCTTCTTCCCCCACATCTGCTATGTGTCAGTGACCCTGGAGTTGGGAGGTCTGTAGCATTATGAGAAGTTAGGATGTGTTACATCATCGGTGATAGCAGCTTTGCCCCATGGAGCACTTGACTTAGTAGAAATTTGTACACACTGAATTGACATACACAGGCAATAATCTTCCTCATTTGTGACTAACTGTCTTAGTTGGAGTTTCTATTGCTATGAAGGAACACCATGACCAACTCTTAATAAAGAAAACATTTAATTGTGCCTGGATTACAGTTTCAGAGGTTTAGTCCATTATCATCACATTTCTGGAGAAGTAGTTGAGAGTTTTACATCTGGATCTACAGGCAAAAGGAAGAAAGAGTGACACTGGGCCAGGCTTGAGCATCTGAAATTTCAAAGCCCATTTCACTCCCAGAAGCCCATTCACTACTTCTTTCAAGAAGGCCACACCTCTTAATAGTGCATTTTCTGTAGGGCTATGAGGCCCATTTTCCTTTAAGCCACTACACTGACCATCATGATAAATATAATTCTGTCTGACACTGTGGCTATTGGATGATTATCACCAATTGGAGATCCAGATTGACACATGAGAGGAATGGCCTTTAAACAATGTCTTGGTCATTAAGGGAACCTATGGGAAAGTAGCCTTATCTATAGCATAAGTCAACCAGCTTGCAAGACAGAGAATCTTGGGGGTCTCTGATATTTCTGTAAAGGCAGTGTCAGTCATGAACTCAATTGTCATTATATGGACAGAAGAGCTCCATGACTGGTTCCAGGTCTTTCTACAAAGACAAGTTTCAGAACAATGAGAGCCTCTAACAAACATTTGGCTTAGAGAAAAGCAAACATTTAAGTCACTGACCAGTCTGGAAGAACAATACTATAAGGTCTCCATGACCCTGTGGCACTAAGTACATTCAGTTATGCAAATAAAAATCCCCCCTTTTATCTGATGAGAGATATTGCTTCAGGAAATTTTCTAAATGGACAAGAACGAATGGAACACCCTGGGAAGCCTTGAGCCTGAATCCCTGATACTCTCAAATCCAAATCTGGGGCTTTTCATCTATGATGTTCTGGTGGACTGGAAGTACAGCAGCTTCCACTATCTCTATCCCATCATTTTGACATTGTAGGAAATTGGAGAGGAGAGTAATTGGGATTGTAGCTGTCTGGGTTTTTACTCTTATTTGTCATTTAGATGTTACTTTTTGGGTTTGATTCTGGCAGTCATGAATGACACATCTCCATATGTATAAACTTGTATTTCTCTGTTACTTTACAGATATGGGACCTATTCTCATGGTCTCTTTAAGAAACTAGGAATTCCTGGACCAAAACCTCTGCCTTTATTTGGCAACATTATCAACTACCTTGATGTGAGTAGTGTGTAAGCTTTTTCATTTCTATTTTTTATTGATTCATTTTTTTTCTGAGACTGAGTTTCTGTGCATATCCTTGACTGTTCTGGAGCTCACTCTGGAGACCAGGCTGCCCTGGAACTTAGAGGGCCACCTGCTTCTGCCTCCAGAGTGCTAGAATTAAAGGCATGTCCTATCACTATCTGACTGCTCTTTCATTTCTTATAGTGGCAATTTCTTTCAATACTAGATTAATCTGTTTTTATTAAGGACTATGAGTATTGGTCTGCACTTATGTCTATGTACCACATGTGAACCTGGTGCCAGTAGAGGTCAGAAGATGATGTAAGATCCCTGGAACTGGAGTTACAGATAGCTGTAGATTGCCATGTCTGGATTTGGTTCCTCTGTTAGTATAGACAGTGCTATTAATTGCATAACTGTCTCTCCAGCCTCAAAGTTGAGTAGGTGTGTGTGTGTGACAGCATCTCACTACATAGCCAGCTTGGCTTGGATATACATATGTAGGTCAGACTGGCTTCAAAATCTAAAAAGATCCACCTGCCTCTGTTCCCTGAATGCTGCAATTAAAAGCATGCACCTAGGGCCCTGGCATGGTGGCACATGCCTTTAATTCCAGTCCTCTGGAGGCAGAGGCAGGCAGATCTCTGTGATCTAGAGGCCAGCCTGTTCTACAAAATGAGTCCAGGACAGCCAAGACTACACAGAGAAACAAAAACAAAAACAAAAACAAAAAAATCAGGAGGAGGTTCTCTGGTGCCAGAAGTCCGAAACAGTGTGTCCAACCAGGAGAGTGCTTAGACTTCCATTTCAGATTTGCTGACATCCATTTGGAGTTTTCAATAGAAAGCCTTGGTCACAGAAGAATTAGATCCTGGTGTTTGGGGCAGAAGCCTGGGCTTTTGCTCTAGAGATGCATCCAGGAAGGCACAGTGTCCTTA
Source organism: Mus musculus (assembly GCF_000001635.26). Taxonomy (NCBI): domain Eukaryota; kingdom Metazoa; phylum Chordata; class Mammalia; order Rodentia; family Muridae; genus Mus; species Mus musculus. Next base: position 145,350,365 of record NC_000071.6, read on the forward strand.
TCTAGCACTCATGGGAAACTATGCTTGATAATAGTAACTCAGCACCAGTCTGGGTGCACTAGAGTAGAATATTCTTCTTCCACACCAGGCTCAGGAGCAGCATTTGTTTTCTTCCTGCTGGCCAGCACTGCATCATTTATGTATCAGGTTGACTGATTGTTGGCCTTCAGGGAATTCCCACTTACTGGGAACCTCTCAGGAGCTCCTATGTCCTCTGTAGTTACTTCAATGGCTCTAATCCGCCTGTGAGTACCTAGATATCTTTGGTTGTTAGACAGAATATCTAATGGTGTTCTGTGTTGATTCTCTTGTTCTGTGTTGGCACCCTGAAGGACAGATTGAGACAGAATGTTGTTTTTCTTTCACACACAGACACCACAGCAAGTTTTGCTTTTCTAAGCAAAAGTGGATTCACTTTATGGAATCTCCATAGGAAGGATGGCTTGGCAACAATTATCAAAAATTTGGTATCATGTGAAATGAGTGGCTGTTTATTTTTGGTAGCTAGTATAGCAGAACCAATTCAAGCTTAGCCCCAACTAGCTTACAAATAAATGAGACTCAGACTGTGGTTATTTTATTTGCCTTTGACAATTACTGGGTGGTCACCTGTAATATACTCTTCTAACTGCAGGTCTGGTTACCTTCTCAGTGGTGTACCCCAGATACTTGTTTCTCTTGGTCATATGCTCATCTTACATCTCCCCTCATGGTGGCTTCCTCTCTTTCTTTTTCTTCCTCCTTATCCACTGGTCTCTCCTCCTCCAACCAGGTCACTCCAAACACACTAGTCTGATCTGGCCCAAGGCTAAAGCCTGGCCATAAAGTAATGAGATCAGCTCCTGGGAGCATGCAGGTTGGAGTGATCATTTTTTTCTGTGTGTACTGTGCAATGATGATTTTACTGTGCTGGTACAGAAATTGACATTATTATTCTAATGTCAATTTCTGTACCAGCAGAGATCTGATTATAGGCTGAGTTTTGGTATTGTTATTCAGATGGCTATATCACATCTTGTAAATAGTCCTTCCAACACATTTTGATTTATTTAATAGAGTGCTGAATGGCTAATATCTGAGGCAGGAGAGAAAAGGCATGACTTTTGGCAAGAGATGGTACTTTGGGCAAGAGTCAGGGACAGGATACACAGCCAAATACACAGTGATTTGGACTTACAAATCTGAGGAGAGGAAATGAGCAACGTGGCAGAACTTAGTTTAATATAAATGAGATAGATAATTAGAAAAGGTAGTTGGGAACAAGCTAAGACCTAAAGCTTTCATAATTAATAAAACATCTCTCTGTTGTTATTTGGGAGCTGGCGAGCCAAGAAAGTCATGTTATGCATGTGAGCTGCTCTCTGCTAAGATTTCATGTACTGAAGACTCCAGTTGTTGGTCAGATCCTACATTTTATAGCTAGAAGCTCACTACAGGCCTGAGTTCTAAAGGAGACCCCCCCCTACTGCTTCATGGCTGATGTGGAAAGGAAACACTCATGAGTAAGAATGTGGAAGGGTATAGCAGGCCTACTTCACATATCTGTAACTCCAGCCTTCTGAGATGAACATGTCAATGGCAGTTCTGCAACTTCTATTTTGTTTTATTTGTTATATCTGCTACTTTGTTTGTAGGTTCTATTTGGATTCTTCTCCTGACTGTCTTCTAACAATATGTTCTCTGGCTCAGCTCTGCTTCTCCTGGGTCAACTGTTTATCTTCACTCTGCTCAATCTCATTTCTTCTCTTCTCTAGCCCTACTTAATCTTCTTTCTTCCCGAACCAAATGTCATCTCTAATGCTATTCTTGGACCCCATTCTTCTGCCAGCCGGACCCTACTCTCATCCTGCTCTGGATCTTTCTACTGGAGCAGCGTTGCCTCTGATGTAAGGAAACAGTAGTATCTGAACAATCCTATCACCCATGTTCAATTGCATATATATATATATATATATATATATATATATATATATATATATATATATATTTTACATAAGACATTATTTTATTTTCTTCTTTGAAATCTTCATGTTATAATTCCTGGATGCACAATGAATCCTTGGGAAGTCAAATTGCTCCTTCCAAGGCCATTCCTACTGTCTCTGAGGGCAAAGATCATAAACTCCAGAAGTTATTTTATTACATTGAATTTCTTGGGATAGAGTAAGATGCTCATCTATGACCAAATTTATAGCAGCATTTCCTGGAGTAGCATGCATTAAATCTGCAATGCTTAGTTCAGGTTTTTCTGCCTGCTTATTTCCTGGCTGACAAGAGGCAAATGGCTTGTACTTTTTTCTGTGCCTCCATTTTGTTTCCTGATGGCTAGAAATTGCCTTGGATATCTATCTTGGATACTCATTCACCCAGAGGCAACCCTTAACACAGTGCCTGCACACCCCTGGAAGCATAGGCTTTCTTTTTGACTTATATTTAGAAAAATCATTGCCTTTTTGTAATTTTTTCCTGTCTCTTCAAATTGGTCCCAGACTCTTAGAATTGTTAACGACATTGCTCTATGATTTTGTCTTCAAATTTAACCCATTGTATATCAGCACATAGCCCCTATCAACTGCTCCCTCACTATATCAATTCCTCTCACTCTATTACACTGTGCCAAATTCCTGACTTCTCTCCACCATGACAATTATTGCAATTGAAGACTAGCCTCTAGTACAGCTGTTACCAATCCCCTCTGGTCTTGGGGAATAATTCTATTTTAAATAGCCTAATTGTTTACAGTTTGTTTCACATAGGGAGAATGCATCTATATGACATTGTGGCCTTTTAAAAGGTCATAGGTCTACAGGCACCACCCCATTTCATCATAACCTTGTGGATCATCTCCATTAGCAAGCATATGCTGTATAATGACTAGGAATGCGGTTGGTAATTTGATGACTCAGGACTGCCTTTCCTCAAAGACTGTTGTGGTTTAACCCTGTCTCCTGAGAAAGGCTATCTGAGCTGACCATTCTCCTGCTTTTCCATTTCTTTGATTGACTGCCCTTTGGCACAGTTTCTTTTATCCTGGGGTAAACTTCCTTTCACTGGTTCTGTAACTGGGAATAAATTTATTTCTTCTCCCTTTTCTTGTATTTGACATTTTTTCTTCCAGTGGTTTTTTTTTTTTTATCCTCAAGCTTCTCTAATTGCATCCATATTTTTCCAATTGCTCAGCTACTCTTTCATAAACAAAAAATAGCCCTGAAGCTGGAAAAGAAGAAAAATTGCTATTTAAAACCATGTGAGGCTTTTTTCAACAACAGCCTCAGCAAACACCCTGTCAGCTTTTGAAACAAAGTATCCCTTCCTCCCTTTCCTGCTTTTTGCTCTACCTTTGCTTGACATCAAGCCTCCTATTCAGCCTAGCCACACTGGTGGCCACATGATTTCTAATCTTTGTTTTGTTTTGTTGCTTACAAATAGCTCCATATTTTTTTCTTATGAATAACACCAACTTTTAGGTTTTGGTCTTTATTTAATCTTTATATTCTCTACTTTGTGGGTTCTTTGTGAGTTTTTCTCCTGTCTCCTAATAATATCTTCTCTGTCTCAGCTCAGATTCTCTTGGCTCAACTGTCACTAACTGTCTTTTTCTCTCTCTCTGCTCTCTGATCCTATTTTTCAGTCCTCGGGAACCTTCTTTCTCCTATCCCTGAATCCTATTTCCAGTGCTCAGCCTCTGCTGGCTTTTTATTTCATCACCTGTTCCCAGAGTTCTAAGAGGCAATTGATGCTGAAGGGCATGAGTCCTTTAAAGGACAAGGCAAACAAAACAAATCATGCCAAATCATGTTACAATGCTCCCCTCCCCCATTTTCACTCCAGTGACTCTCTAAGGCAGGTCCACTCAGGACCTCACAGGCCTCAGAAGTGGCAGAGCAGCTGGGACAGGGGTCTACAGGCTTACATCTGCACACAGGAGGTGGGGCTGTTCCACAGCCCTCTGTGCACAGGTCTTGCCAGGAGAGAGTTGGTCTCCCAGGAGTGCTGACACAGGCTTACAACTCACAGGATGAACAAGCTCCAGCAAGAGACAGCAAAAACATTTAACATCAGAGATTGCCAGATGGTGAAAGGCAAACCCAAAAATCTTACCAACAGAAACAAAGACTACTTGGCATCATCAGAACCTAGTACTCCCACCACAGCGAGTCCTGGATACCCCAACACACTGGAAAAAGCAAGATTCAGATCTAAAATCATATCTCATGATGCTGGTAGAGGATTTAAAAAAGGACATTAATAACTTCCTTAAAGAAATACAGGAGAGTACATCTAAGCAGGTAGAAGCCCTTAAGGAGTAAACACAAAAATCCCTTAAAGAATCACAAGAGAACACAGGTAATCAGGTAGAAGCCCTTAAAGATGAAACAAAAATCCCTTTAAAAATTACAGGAAAACACAACTAAACAGGTGAAAGAATTGAACAAAACCATCCAGGATCTAAAAATGGAAATAGAAACAATAAGGAAATCACAAAGGGAGACAACTTTGGAGTTAGAAAACCTAGGAAAGAAATTAGGAGCCATAGATGCAAGTATCACCAACAGAATAAAAGTGATAGAAGAGAGAATCTCAGGTACAGAAGATTTCATATAAAAATAGACACAACAATCAAAGAAAATGCAAAATGCAAAACAATCCTAACTCAAAACATCAGGAATTCCAGGACACAATGAGAGGACCAAATCTAAGGATAATAGGTATACATGAGAATGAAGATTCCAAACTTAATGGGCCAGTAAATATCTTCAACAAAATAATAGAAGAAAATTTCCCTAACTTAAAGAAAGAGATGCCCATGAAAATACAAGAAGCCTACAGAACTCCAAATAGACTGGATCAGAAAATAAATTCCTCCAGTCACATAATAATCAAAACACCAAATGCGCAAAACAAAGAAAGAATATTAAAAGCAATAAGGGAAAAATATCAAGCAAAATATAAAGGCAGACCTATCAGAATTACACCAGATTTCTCACCAGAGACTATGAAAGCCAGAGGATCCTGGACAAATGTCATACAGACCCGAAGAGAACACAAATGCCAGCCCAGGCTACTATACCCAGCAATACTCTTTATTACCATAGATGAAGAAACCAAAGTATTCCATGACAAAACCAAATTTACACAATATCTTTCCATGAATCGAGCCCTTCAAAGGATAGTAAAGTAAAAACTCCAACACAAGGAAGGAAACTAAGTCCAAGAAAAAACAAGAAAGTCATCTTTCAACAAACCTAAAAGAAGATAGCCACATGAACAAAATTCCAACTCTAACAACAAAAATAACAGGAAGCAACAATTACTTTTCCTTAATATCTCTTAATATCAATGGACTCAATTCCCCAATAAAAAGACATAGACTAAAAGACTGGCTATGTAAATAGGACCCAACATTTTGCTGCATAAAGGAAACCCAACTCAGGGACAAAGACCAAAACTACCTCAGAGTAAAAGCCTGGAAAACAATTTGCCAAGCAAATGGTCTAAAGAAACAAGCTGGAGTAGCCATTCTAATATCAAATAAAATCGACTTTCAATCTAAAGTTATCAAAAAAGTCAAGGAGGAACTCTTCATACTCATCAAAGGTAAACTCTACCAAGATCAACTCTCAATTCTAAACATCTATGCTCCAAATGCTGGGGCACCCACATTCATTAAAGAAACTTTACTAAAGCTCAAAGCACACATTGTACTACAAACATTAATAGTGGGACACTTCATTACCTCACTCTCATCAATGGACAGATCCTGGAAACGAACTAAACAAAGATACAGTGAAACTAACAGAAGTTATAAAACAAATGGAGTTAACAGATATCTATAGAACATTTTATCCTAAAACAGAAGGATATACCTTCTTCTCAGCACCTCATGGTATCTTCACCAAAATTGACCATATAATTGGTCACAAAACAAGCCTCAATAGATATAAAACTATTGAAATAATCCTATGCATCCTAGTAGATCACCACAGACTAAGGCTGATCTTCAATAGCAACATAAATAATAGAAAGCCCACATACACTTGGAAGCTGAACAACACTTTACTCAATGATAAAGTGGTCAAGGAAGAAATAAAGAAAAAAAATTAAAAACTTTTTAGAGTTTAATAAAAATGAAGCCACAACATACCCAAACTTATGGGACACAATGAAAGTAGTGCTAAGAGCAAAACTCATTGCTCTGAGTACCTCCAAAAAGAAAACTGGAGAGAGCATACACTCGCAGTTTGACAGCACACATGAAAGCTCTAGAACAAAAGGAAGTAAATTCACCCAAGAGCAGTAGATTGCAGGAAATAATCAAACTCATGGCTGAAATTAACCAAGTGGAAACAGAAAGAAGTATACAAGAATCAACCAAACCAGGAGCTGTTTTTTTTTTTTTTTTTTTTTTTTTTTTTGAGAAAATCAACAAGATAGATAAACCCTTAGCCAAACTAACTAGAAAGCACAGAGATGGTATCCGAATTAACAAAATCAGAAATGAAAAGGGAGACATAACAACAGAATCTGTGGAAATCGGAAAAATCATCAGATCCTACTACAAAAGCCTATACTCAACAAAACTAGAAAACCTGGAGGAAATGGACAATTTTCTAGACAGATACTAGGTACCAAAATTAAACCACGATCAGATAAACTATCTAAGAATTAGAAACAGTTATTAACAGTCTCCCAACCAAAAAAGGCCAGAGTTTAGTGCAGAGTTCTATCAGACCTTCAAAGAAGACTTAATACCAATACTCCTCAGACTATTCACAAAATAGAAACAGAAGTTACTCTATACAATTCATTCTATGAAGCCACAATGACTCTGATAACTAAACCACACAAAGACCCAACAAAAAAGAGAACTTCAGACCAATTTCTCTTATGAATATTGATGCAAAAATGCTCAGTAAAATTCTCACAAGCCAAATCCAAGAACACATCAAAACGATCATTCATCATGATCAAGTAGGCTTCATTCCAGGGATGCAAGGATGTTTCAATATATGGAAATCCATCAACGTAATCCACTATATAAACAAACTCAAAGAAAAAACCCCATATGATCATCTCATCAGATTCTGAGAATGTGTTTGACAAAATCTATCACCTGTTCATGATAAAAGTTTTAAAGAGATTAGGGATTCAAAGCCTATACATAAACATAATAAAAGCAATATACTGCAAATGAGTAGCCAACAGCACACTAAATGGAGAGAAACTTGAAGGAACCCCACTAAAATCAGGGACGAGACAAGGTTGTCCACTCTCTCCCTACATATACAGTGTAGTACTGGAAGTCCTAGCCAGAGGAATTATACAACAAAAGGATATCAAAGGGATTCAAATTGGAAAGGAAGAAGTAAAAATATCACTATCTGCAGATGACATTATAGTATACATAAGTGGCACCAAAGATTCCACCAGAGAATTCCTAAACCTGATAAACAACTTCAGTGAAAAAACTGACTATAAAATTAACTCAAATCAATGGCCTTTCTCTACAGGCTGAGAAACAGGCTGAGAAAGAAATTAGGAAAACTACACCTTTCACAATAGTCAGAAGTAATATAAAATACCTTGGTGTGACTCAAACTAAGCAAGTGAATGATCTGTGTGATACGACCTTCAAGTCTATGAGAAAAAAAATCAAAGAAGATCTCAGAAGATGGAAAGATCTCCCATGCCCATGAATTGGCATGATTAATATAGTAAAAATGGCCAGCTTGCCAAAAGGAATCTACAGATTTAATGCAATTCCCATCAAAATTCCAACTCAATTCTTAACAGAGTTAGTAAGGGAAATTTGCAAATTCATCTCTAATAAAAAAAAATAAGATAGCAAAAACTATTCTCAACAATAAAAGAAACTCTGCTGGAATCACCCTCCCTGAACTGAAGTTGTACTACAGAGCAGTTGTGATAAAAAAAAAGCATGGTAATGGTACAGTGACAGATAGGTAGAGCAATGGAATAGAATTGAAGACCCAGAAATGAACCCACACACCTATGGTCACTTGATCTTTGACAAAGGAGCTAAAAACATCCAGCAGAAAAGAGACAGTATTTTCAATAAATGGTGCTGGCTCAACTGGCAGTTAGCATGTAGAAGAATTCAAATTTATCCATTCTTATCTCTTTGTACAAAGCTCAAGTCTAAGTGGATCAAGGATCTCCACATAAAATCAGCTACTCTGAAACGTATAGAGGAGAGAGTGGGGAAGATGCTCGAACATATGGACACAGGGGAAAAGTTCTTGAACAGAATACCAATGGCTTGTTCTGTAAGGCCAAAAATTAACAAATGGGATCTCATGAAATTGCAAAGCTTCTGTAAGACAAAGGATATTGTCAATAAGACAAAAAGGCAACCAACAGATTTGAAAAAGAGCTTTACCAATACTGCATCTGATAGAGGGCTAATGTACAATATATACAAAGAACTCAAGAAGTTGGACTCCAGAAAACCAAATGACCCTATTAAAAATGTGGTACAGAGCTAACAAAGAATTTTCAACTGAGGAATACTGAATGGCTGAGTATTCAAAAAATTTTCAACATCCTTAGTCATCTGGGAAATGCAGATCAAAACAACCTTGAGATTCCACATCACACCAGTCAGAATGGCTAAGATCAAAAATTCAGGTGACAGCAGGTACTGGCAAGGATGTGGACAAAGAGGAACACTCCTCCATTGCTGGTAGGATTGAAAGCTTGTACAACCACTCTGGAAATCAGTCTGGCAGTTCCTCAGAAAATTTGACATAGTACTACTAGAAGATCCAGCAATACTACTCCTGGGCATATACCCAGAAAATGTTCCAACTGGTAATAAGGACACATGCTCCACTATGTTCATAGCAGCCTTATTTATAATAGCCAGAAGCTGTAAAGAATCCAGATGTCCCGCAACAGAGGAATGAATACAGAATATGTGGTACATTTTGAGTACTATGCAGCTATTAAAAATGAATTTATGAAATTCTTAGACAAATGGATGGATCTGGAGGATATTATCCTGAGTGATGTAACCCAATCACAAAAGAACACACATCATATGCACTCAATGATATTATGATATTAGCCCAGAAGGTTGGAATACCCAAGATACAATTTGCAAAACTCATGAAACTCAGGAAGAAGGGAGACCAAAGCATGGATACTTCGATCCTTCTTAGAAGGGCGAACAAAATGCCCATGGAAGGAGTCACAGAGTCAAAGTGTGAAGCAGAGACTGAAGGAATGACCATCTAGAGACTGCCCCACCTTGAGATCCATCCCATAAACAGCCATGAAAACCAGACAGTATTGTGGATGACAACAAGAGCTTGTTGACAGGAGCCTGACATAGCTGTCTCTTGAGAGGCTCTGCCAGTACCTGACAAATACACAAGTGGATGCTCACAGTCATCCATTGGACAGAGCACAGGGTCCTCAATGAAGGAACTAGAGAATGTTCCCAAGGAGCTGAAGGGGTTTGTAGCTCCATAGGAGGAACAATAATATGAACTGACCAGTATCTCCAGAGCTCCCTGGGACTAAACCACCAACCAAAGAAAACACATGGTGGGACTCATGGCTCTACCTGCATATGTAGCAGAGGATGGCCTAGTCAGTGGGAGGAGAGGCCCTTGGTCCTGTGAAGGTTCTATGCCCCAGTATAGGAATGCTAGGGCCAGGAAGAGGAAGTGGGTGGTTTTGTGAGCAGGGGGAAGGGGAAGGGAATAGAGGGGGGTGGGTTTGGAGGGGAAACTAGGAAAGGGGATAGCATATGAAATGTAAAGATAATATCTAATAAAAATAAAAATAGAAAATTTTTACAATTAAATGGTTCCCAGGACTTATAACACACTTCCTAGAGTGAAACTTATTTTCTTATAGGGTCATAGGTAGCCTAGGCTTGGCCTGGAACTCACTATGTAGGAAAGGATGACTTGACATTTTGATCCTCCTGCCTCCACATCCCAAGTGCTCAGATTATGGGTGGGAGCCATCATCCCTGATTTAAGTCATGCAGGAAATGAAACATAGGGCTTTGTGGTGCTTGGCAGGTACTGTGCCCTTGAGCAACATCATAGCTTAACTTTGGCCATAGGCAGTCCCCATTTGTCATGTTTAATTTTTAAAATTCAGACATAGTATTTCCTTAGCTTTGTCTTGCTGTAGAGAGAACACTGTATGTTCTTTGGTTGGTGGTTGAAACTCTGAGCACCCCATGGCTCCAGGTGATTCAACTCTGTTCATCTCCTATTTTTCCATTTTCTCATGGGATGTTCATACTGTCTGTCTGCAATCTCTCACATTCTCCTGTTCCCTATTGTTTCTTTTACATTTCTTTCTAGGGTTAGATTTTTTATTTGTTTATTTGTTTTTGTTGTAGCACTAGATCTCACTTTGCAGATTTCACCATGCCAACCATCAAATTTGTGATCCTCCTAACTCTACCTCCAGAGCGCTAGGATTTATAGGCGTGTGCCACTTACCCTGGGTTCATTGTCTCAACTTATTTATATATGTGTTTTTTTTCCCTGCATGTATGTCTGTGTACCATGTACATGCATTGCCTGAAGAGCCCAGAAGAGAGTGTCAGATCCCTGGAACTGGAGTTAAAAATGATTTTGAGCTGTAATATGGGTGCTGGGAGTCAAGCACTGCTCTCAACCACTGAGCCATCTCTTCGGCCCCATCTTAAACATTCATATTCAAAAGATTGGGGAGCCAGGGGTTGAGGCAGGAAATAAAAGCTTATGTGTTGCACCAGGAAACTCACATATACTCCTTCCCACTGGATTCTTCACTTGCCCAAGGAGGGAATTGTTCAGAGTTTGCTAGGATCTCTGAAACAACATACATAAGCAAGTCACCTGAAGTGCACAGTTCTTTGCTACCTGTAGATAAGGAAAAGTCCTTCAAGAGGTACAACACTGAGAAAGGGCAAGAACAGCTTGAACTTTTTGATCCAGATAATCCTGATACCTTTAGATATCTCTAATAAGAACTTGCCTTTGCTCCACCTAACAGCTGACTCAAACAGATACAGACACCCAGAACCAAATAGTGGTTGGAGCTTGGGGACTTTTATGAAAGAATAGGAGGAAGGATTGTGGGCCCTGAAGAAGATAGGAACTCCACAGGAAGACCAACAGAGCCAACTAACCTGGACCATTAGGGCTTTCAGAGTCTGAATCACCAACCAAGGAACATACACAGGCTGGACCTAGGCCTCCCCACATATATGTAGCAGATGTGCAGCTTGGTCTTTATATGGATCACAAACAGCTGAAACTGGAGGGCTATCCCGAAAGTTGTTGCCTGTTTGTGGGATATGTTCTTCTAGCTGGGCTGCTTTGGCCGGCTTCAGTGGGAGAGGAAGTCCCTAGACTCATAGAGACTTGAAGTGCCAAGCCGGGGAGATGTTCCAGCGAGACCCCCCGCCTACTCAGAGGGGAAGGAGAGAGTGAGGGGGATACTGTGGAAGGAGGTGACTGGAAGGGGGGGTAGTTTGTGGGATGTAATGTAAGTTAAAAATTTTAAATGAAAATAAAATAACATAAAATAAAGAACTTGTCAGTGCTTGCCAGTGAGACAGGAAGCCCAGTTTTGTGAGCATTCAGTAATTTGGCCCTAGTTAGGAAGCAGTCAGCATGTAACAGAACAATAACCAGTTTCATTTTCTTTGTCTTCCCAGGGCATGTGGAAATTTGATGATGATTGCTATAAAAAATATGGAAAAATATGGGGGTAAGTCTTCTGGAATTTTCCATTCCACATACTAATTAGGATAATGCACTTCCCTGAGCACACTGTTCTTGGGGTGAAGCCTTTTGATGTGGTACACATCACAGGCAGCAACTTGAACAGTATGAGTTCAGTTGACAATGTTGCCTGCCATGGCACCCTCTGGGATTTGGTAGCCTCCAAACTCAAGGCTTACCACCTCTCCCTTTTAATACATTAAGGCTATGTTCAGAACCTCTAAGCACATGTTCAAACACATGGGAAGTCTTTACAATTTTGTGCATGCCATCATAGCTGATGTGAGTTCAAATGTGGGACTGCACTGCTGTATCCAGAAAACAGTTTCTCTGGAGTCCTCTGCTGCCTCTGACTCTTACAGTCCTTCCACCCTATCACCTTCCAGAATGATCCATGAGCCTTGGAAGGGGGGCGGGTGCTGGATAGTTTTATGTCAACTTGACACGAGCTGAAGTCATCTGAGAGGAGGAGGCCTCAATTGAGAAAATGCCTCCATAAGCTCAGGCTGTAGTCAAGCTTGCAGGATAATTTCTTAATTTAATTAGTGATTGATGGGGTTGACCCAGCCCACTGTGGTTGGTGTCATCTCAGGACTGATAGTCCTGAGTTCTATGAAAATGTAGATTGAGCAAGCTAGTAAGTAGCACTCCTCTATGGGCATCTTCATTAGCTCCTGCCTCCAGGTTTCTGTCCTGTTTGAGTTCCTGTCCTGACTTCTTTCAATAATGAACAGAGATATGGAAGTGGAAGAGGAATACACCTTTTCCTCCCCCAACTTGCTTTTTGGTCCTGATGTTTCATTACAGCAATAGTAACTGTGACTAAAACAGGGTAGGACAGCAATGTTCCATATAAGATGAACACTCCACAATCTCTTACTCTCTGCATGTTGAGCAGTTGCAGATCTCTGTGCTAGTCACCATGTTCTGCTAAAACAGCACTTCTCAACCTGCATGTCATGACCATCAGAAAACACATATTTTCTGATGGTCTTAGCAATCCCCCACAATAAATGTATTTATGGTGGTACTTCATAACTGTAAGTTTCCCAATGAAGGGTGTTGAAGTTCAAAAGACCATCAGAAATGTGTTCTCTGATGGTTGCAACTCACAAATTGAGAACTGCTGTGCTAAAAGAAGCGTCTTTGATGAGGGTTGAGACCTATGCTAATCTTGTTATGTCCATCTCGTCAAACATTCTCCCTCAGCATCTATGACCTCCCTAGTCACATAAGATCAAGCTAGATAAAATCCCAGCATGGAATGCGGATATGGTCAGAAAGTCCCACACTTACCTGAGAAGTTGGCAAATCATAGCTTGATAGGAGGACAAGTTTTCTTCAGGGATGGTTCCTCCAAACAGCTATCTCATCCTCTGTGGGCCTGGGTACCAGAGGTTTTCCACAGAGATACCTGTCCAGGCCGGGTGCAAGGGTTCCAGTGAAGGGAAGCAAATGCAGGCAGGAAGACGAATTCTCTGCCACACCTTCCAGGTCACTTGGTAACTCCGAGCCACTCTAAACTGAATCTGGTTGGGCTGGGCTGATGAAAAGCTGAAAATTCAGTGAGGAGTGTGGGTGGCTCTTCGGGAGAGATCTCTTCCCAAGAGTTACATACAGCTCTTGGAACAAAAGAATCAGATGAAGGAATAGTTCTCATGTACCTTTAATTCCCTAACCCTGACTTATATACAGTTCTGGGGGTGATTCAGGGTTTGACAGCAGGTACCTCTCATTTGCTTGGACTGAGAGTTTGGGGAAAACCTCATTTTCATGTGGGAAGGCTTGGTGCTGCTCTTACATGGCTGATAGCCACGCCTCTCCTGTGGGAGCGGTAACTTTGACAAGAGGAGCCAGGGGTCCATGAGACATGGTCGAATGCTGAACGTCCCATGTAGGTGGGAATTACCACCCATCAGGTTCCACCGGGATTCAAGATCTAGCCTCGACTAGAAACCAGGCTGTCTGAGCATAGACTGTAGCCCCACAATCCTCCAGTAGATTGCCCTACATGCATGAACATACTGGCACAAGTAAGTAGGATTTTAGAGAGAGAGAGAGAGAGAGAGAGAGAGAGAGAGAGAGAGAGAACCCATGAAGTTGGAGGGAAATGGTGATAGTGGGGATTGGAGGGGAGGAAATGGGAGTTGCTCTCATTAGTCACCAATGGTTCCTCAGCTAAAATGGGTCTTCCTGCCAACCTCCCCTCTCCAAGCTGTGATTTTTGTCTATTTTGAGCTCATGAAGGTCTTGTTAATGCTGTGACAATGATAGTGGATCCATTTGTACAACTGACACATTGTGTTCAGTTTTCTGGGCATCCTCTGCCTCAAGCACTTAGAATCTTTCTCTCCACCCCCCCCTTCTGCAAGGATCCCTGAGTGTTGGGAGGAGAATCTACTATTATCATTCTGCTAAATGAACATAGTATTGCATGGACTCCAAACAACTTGTCATTGGACCCACAGAGTAGCGCACCTCTTGGTCTCATCAGCAAAGCTCCTTTCTTCAGTAGATGATGAATAAGATGGAGATCTACAACTGGCTAATGTATAGACCCTAAGAGATTGTAGATGGCTCAGTCCTGAATGAGACATCTGTGTAAGAATTTTTCTTTTTGTCCACTAATTAAATTCAAGATAAGAACTTCGCTAGAAGTATATATGGGTATTTCCTGCCCATCTAATTCTGCTGACACTGAAGAAGAAATGCAGGGAATTATTCAGCCGTGGGTTACTTCCCCAAGGTTAAGTCTTCAGTGGTTTTGTGGAGTGGCTGAGTCAAGGGTGTAATCCTTTCCTGTCAGTACAGATGATGTTTTGGAGACTTGGAGGAGGTGCCCCCCATTGTACTGTGAGACACAAGAAAGTGGGAGGAGGCTCTGTCTCTTCATCACTTCTCATCCATCTTCAGAAACCACAGGCCTGGATACAGGGATTGCTGAGGTGACACAGTCCATAGAGACATTGTGACCAATGCCAGGCATGTGTTGTGTTGCCCTCTAGTGTCCCCTAAGTAAATGCTTCTGCAATATTATTATAGACACTGAATAGTTTGTCTCTAAATTTCCTCTGATACATACTGCTTTGACTTTTGGGTCCTTTAGTAATTTTTCTCTATATTTTTTATATCTCTGGAAGTCTAACCCAGTGCCACACACTTGATAGAAAAGGGCTCTACCACTGAGCCACACCTCCAACCCAGATACTGAAATATTTAAACACTCAAGAATGGTATTGGCAATAACCAGGATGTCTTCAAAGGGCTGTTTTGTCCTAATTGCCTCTTTCCTTCTTCAGCCATATTAGACTTCCTTTCATGAGACTCTAATGGCTTCTATGGTCAGAACTTGAACTAGCACTTCATATTATGGTGCTTTATACAACTGAGGATATGTACTGTGCTTCAGGGCTTGAGATTGAAATTTTGTGTGTGACTCCAGCTGTAGAACCCGACTTCTGAGGTTCAGTTCATTCTGTTTTCCCCCTAGGTTTTATGAGGGCCCACAGCCTATATTGGCTATCATGGATCCAGAGATCATCAAAATTGTGCTGGTGAAAGAATGTTACTCAGTCTTCACAAACCGTCGGGTAGGCATCCCCTCTTTAGAAATATAAATCTTTACTATTATTTTAGTCAGTGTTCTATTGCTGTAAAGAGATACCATGATCACATCAGGGCTGGCTTATAGTTTCAGAGGTTTAGTCCATTATCATTATGGTAGAAAGCATGGTGACATGCAGGAAAACATGGTGCTGAAGAGGTAGCTGAGGGTTCTACATCAAGATCAGCAGGCAGCAGGAAGAGAGAAACACTGGACCAGGCTGGGGCTTCACCCCCAGTGACATACTTTCTCTAACAAGGCCACACTTTCTAATCCCTGACAAGTCATATCACTCCCTAATGGCCATGAATTCAAATATAGGAACCTCTCTGGACCATTTCTATTCAAACCACTACAACAACCTATGAAATTTAAATTTTCAAGATAATTATATAATAATGGTAAAGAGCCACCGCCATTCTTAGGAAAGTTTTGGTCCTCTTCATACACACACACACACACACACACACACACACACACACACACACACACACATTATATAAGTATAATATAATGTAACTATAATGCAGTTCTGTTTTTTTTCTACTTTTATTTCTGTTGCCCCCGCCCCCACCCTCTGGGAGCTAGCGAGGTGCCTCAGTGGTTAAGAACACTGACTGCCCTTCCAGAGTTTCTGAGTTCAATTCTTAGCAACCACATGGTGGCCCACAAACATTTGTAATGGTTTCTGATGCCATCTTCTGGTGTGACTGAAGACAGCTACAGTGTATTCATATTCATAAAATAAATAAAAATTCTGAAAAGAAAGAAAGAAAAAGGAAGGAAGGAAGGAAGGGAAGACACTCTGACCAAAAGAAGTTTAGCAGAGGAAGGTCTTCAGTGACTGACACTTCCAAGTCACACTTTATTCCTGAATGAAGTCAAGGCAGGAGCTCAAGCAGGAGCTTGAAGGAAAAAAAAAATCCATGAAGAACAGCTGCCTACTGGCTTGCTCAGACTCATGCTTAGCTGGCTTCCTTATAAACCACAGGGCCTAGGGATAGTACTGCCCTAAGTACATCAGTTACTAACCAAGACAATTCTCCACATACATGCCTTCCGGCCAATCTGAGTTGGAAATTTCCTTATTCAAGGAAATTTCCTTATTTGTCATTGAGCTTTCTCTAGTGCTTATGTTCTAATGGCCATGTATAGCCTGTTTTTTTTTTTTTAATTCCTCACAGAGTCTGATCCACTTTCTTTTTATAGATGTGCCTTTGGAGTCAAGTCTGATTATATTTTGTTCAGTACTCTTCTTTGAATAAAGTTTCATGTGACCCTGCCTCAGCCTTAAACTTCTCAAGTGCTGGGATTCCCAGTATGTGCCACCCCACCTGATTTACGCAGTGCCGAGGATCAAGCCAAATGCTTCATGTATGCCAGACAAGCACTCTGCCAACTGAGCTGCATCCTCAGCCATGCCTAGCAATCTTCTCTCTTTTAAACAAAATATGCACATAGTTTTATACTTTACAGTAACATGTATGATGTATTTGTACTTGGGCTATAAAGTATAAGATGCAGGTAAAGTCTTATGTTGTACCATCCATGTCCAGTTGTTTGTGTATCATTTAGGGAAAACTGTTCCCTCTAAAGAATTCTTGTAGCACTCTCAAAATCTGTTTAGAGGCTGAAGAGATAGCTTAGTGGATAAGAGTACTGGAGTTTCTTCCTAAGGACCCAGGTTTAATCCCCAGAACCCATGTGACTATTTACAACTATCTGCAACTCCAGCTTCAGGGATTCAATGCCCTGATCTGGCCTCTGAGAACACCATAAACATGTAGTGCATAGACACACATGTAGGAAAACACACACACAAAGTAGATAAATCTAATTTTTTTTGCCTATTGACCTATTTGTATGAAACCTTTTCTCATTCTACATTTTCTTCCAGAGATCACAATGCCTTTCTGTCTTCTAGGGTCATATCTTATTAATAACTGATTCTGTACAACAAGTGAATTCTTTCTAACCACTTTTTTTCCCTAGAGTTAATTTGAAATACTCTTTATCTTTCTAACAAAAATCAGAACTAGCTTGTCTGTATTGATAATGATCTCAGCTTGATGAAAACTTGAAACTTACCCATGAGTAAAGAAACACATTTTCTGAGTTGGGTTGTCTAACCCATGGCTATTATGTGTTCTAGATGTTATATATTTGATTGCCACATGGAAATTTTTATAGGTTTCAGCTGAAAACCCTGCACATGTCTTGTTAAGTTTCTATTTTAATTATAAATGACTTAACATGTAACATTTCTTGACATGTTTGAATATTGTGTAATATTCTTGAAATTTTTCTAATACAACTGACATTAAATACAAAAAATTGATTTTGAATTGCTGTTGTATCATAGAACAATTTACAAATTCACTTTTTATTCCTATTAATTCTTTCTGTGTGTTATTTGATATGTTCTGCACAGAAAGTTATGTGGCCTGGAAATCAGAATATTTTTGCTTATTGATTCTTAATCTGTATGCTTTCTATTTTGTTTTCATGGCTCTTTGCAATAGCCGGCAGTTTTAGGATGAGATTGAATGACAGTGGTGAGATCAGACTCTTGGAATTGCTACAAATCAGTGAGTGAAACATTCAGACTTTCACCACTAAGTGTGACGTTGACTGAAGGATATTATATTTACATAGATAGATAGATAGATAGATAGATAGATAGATATGTAGATAGATAGATAGATAGGCAGATGTAGACATTCCATTGATACACTGTTCACCGATAAACATGAATAAAGTTTCTAGCAGAGAAATAAAATTATCTTTCCTTTTCCTTGTGTCCATGCATAGAAAATTAAGATAAAATAATTGCATTATATCTTGAAATATCAAATAAATATTTTATATCAGCTACAGTCTTTTAGAAACTCCATCTCAAAGCATCATCCCTATTCTTCAATTCCTCATACTGTTTACACTAGTAATACTTTGCCAAGGCCAGTTGCTGTTTGTTACTAATCCATTCTTTTTCATCTGCACAGATTTGAAAGACACTATAGGTCTGGCCTATTTGTTCTCATGGATTCTGCAAGGGTGATTTTACATTTAAAGTGAGATGGTCATAGAAAGATGTGAAGCTGTGCCAGATGGATAGATATCACCTTCATTTATAGGGATTACAGAAAATTTCAGTAGAAGATTGTTGGACATCTAGTAAGACCCAGACAATTAACAGTGATATTTGTTAAATAAATGATGCTTGTTTAATATACTTTCTAAAATTGTGAAGATTATCATAATTTTAATATGATAAACTTCCTTTCCATTTGAACTCTAGCCTTTTGGGCCAGTGGGATTTTTGAAAAAGTCCATTACCATATCTGAGGATGAAGAATGGAAGAGACTTCGAACACTCCTGTCTCCAACCTTCACCAGTAGCAAACTCAAGGAGGTGACTATGGAGAGGGTGTTCACTTAAGGAACAAATCCAGAGACAGGTAGAAAACAAACCCAGAGTCCCTTTCCAAGGGTTGATCCTCTGAGTTACAATTCCTATAAGATGGTCTTTTGTCTTCATACCAGGGGGTTCTCATAATAAAATCAACTGCAAGTCATTGCCTCACTACTGGGATGATGTGCCTTTTTGGGACCCGAAATTCCACATTTAGCTTCAGAATAGAGGAATTTTATTCCAGTAACATGGCTGCTCTGGCAAGGGATCACATCCACAGACCATCTAGGTCTATGTGTTCTGGCTTCAGTGCAGACATGCTTTGAATTGCTATATGATCTGTCTGGAATATAGATACAGCCTTTGTATACACCTTTCATTCCTAACAATGGAGGTAAGGTTTGTAGAAGGAATCTGCCATGTTTGAAAGTGACCTCTAATTGAGAAACAGGGGCAGACAAAGTGATGAAACAGAGAACAATTTAATAGACCGAGTCAGAGATAGGATACAGCCAACTCTCACAAGAACAGACAGGAAAGAGTGTTGTGGTAATTCTCCAACCCCAATAAATCCATGCAAGGAAAACACAACTCAGTTATAATATTTATAAACTGCACACCTGTATTTGGCAGATATACTATTACACTACTCCCAGCTATGAAATACTTTGCTATTTTTGGTTCCTCCAGGCCATGTGCTTCCATCTTCCTTCCACCTCCTCTTCCTCTGTCTTCCTCTCTCTCCCTTGTCTCCTCTTCTGCCTTCCTTCATTCTTTCTCTTCCTGTCCAAAACTTTCAGTCCCACTTTTTCCTTCCACTGTCCCATCACAGGCTCTATCTTTATTTGACCAGTTAAGGTTGGGAGGTTCACCTGAGTTCATGATCCACTCCATGTCTGAGGCAACCCCTCTTGAAAAAGTGTAATTAGCATCAAAACACAAACAGCACCAGAGCAATCTACAACAAGAGAGGCTACTTAAGAACAGTATGGGGAAAGAGAACAGACTAGACCCAGGTGGTGGTGGTGGTGGTGGTGATGGTGGTGGTGGTGGTGGTGGTGGTGGTGGTGGTGGTGGGGTGTGTGTGTATGTGTGTGTGTGTGTGTGTGTGTGTGTGTGTGTGTGTGTGTTAGCTTTACAGAGACAGTTGGCAGACAGAACAAGCTAGACACAGGTGAGGACAGAACTATCCAGAGAATGAGAAAGATCCAGATTAGGATGTATTACCAAAGTTAGTATAAGGACAGCCAGAGCAATTTAGGCAGAACCCAAGAGAATTCAGCTTGAATTGATTAAGTCAGCTGGGAATACTAGATTATACAGATGCTAGAAGTGTCCATGCCTATGCCTAGAGATAGTTGAAACAGAGAAGGAAACAGTCTCCTTCGGCCCAAGCCATGTCTCTGTACATCTTAGATACAGCTCTCCTCTCACCTTTTCATCGGAGGAAATAAAACTGACATTTACACTACAGGTGTTGTGTTCTGTGCTTAGATGTTCCCCATCATGAGACAGTATGGAGATATATTGGTGAGAAACTTGAGACGAGAAGAAGAGAAAGAGGAGCCCATCAACATGAAAGAGTAAGTAAGTGGTGGTGCAGCTGATGGGACTGTAAGTACCTCAGTGTCCCCTCAACCCTAGGAATACGACATCTGCATACTGACATCAGGTAAAGGCCAAGGTGTGAGTGTGTGATAGGAGCCTGGACCGTACCGATGATCTTGTGGTTGTGACTCTGTGGCTCCTTGCCTGATAGGTTGGAAATATGAGCTGCCTCAGATGCAAATTTTGATTCCCATGTCTCTATCCACCAGTATCTTTGGAGCTTATAGCATGGATGTGATCACTGGTACATCATGTGGAGTGAACATCGATTCCCTCAATAATCCACAGGATCCCTTTGTGCAGAAAATCAAGAAGATCTTAAAATTTAAATTTTTTGATCCATTTCTTCTTTCTGTAGGTATGTATGTTATTTCATCTCTATTTGTATCCCTCCCCTCTTCACAACATTCAAAATAACATAATTGTTAAAAAATAATTCACATGTAATAGTAATACAACTTCATGAAATGTTCACCAAAGATCCATACATCCATCAACATTGTCAACCAGAAAATTTGTTCTCTGAGAAAACCATTTCATCCTCATCTCTCTTTCCTCCTCACCATAAGGAAATGCCCAGCTCCCTATCTGCTTTTGTAGATCTGCCTATTCTGGGCATAGTATCAAAATACAATACAAATATTTTATATAGTATAAGAAATTGGCAACAATTTTCCTTCATTTACCATCACATATTCAACAGAACTATTTGCTAAAGCTCCCATGTTCTGTAGACAGATCATATTCCATATTATCTGATAGTCATTCAAGTTATGTCCAGATTTGGGGTGTTGGGAATAATGTTGTCATGGACGCTGGCATCTAAGATTAGGACTTAACATTTGTTCTCATGTGTTCTGGGTGGGAAATTGGTGTGGAATTAGTGAATTATTATAAAAGAATTGTGTTTGACATTTTGGGCAACTGAAAAGTTGCTCCCACAACAGCTGCAGCATTCAGTTGTGCTGCCAGTAGTTCTCAAGGACTCCATTTTCTCTATATCCCATCTGAAACTTGATTTTTCTTCATTACATTTTAAATTATTAAAACCTTAGAGGACATTTTGGAGTCCATCATTATGGGGAATTATTCATATTTTTATTTTTTAATAATGTTATACATGAGTTCTATATTTGCATTATTTCTTTCTACCCTTCCTTTCCCTCTCTAACTCCTTTCATGTACTTAACTCCTAATCAAATTCATGACTCTTCTCCTTTAAGTATAATGGTTGCATATATGTATATATGCACATGTGCATATATGTGCATATAAGCACACACGTGTATATATATGTGTGTATGTATGCATATGTATGTATGTATGTACACACATGTATATGTGGTACTGAGTCCATTTAGTATTACTTTTACGTGCATATGTTTATGGCCAAGTAATTGGGATTGGATAGCTTATCCTTGGAGAAAGCTGATGTTTTCTCTCAATAGCCACTGATTTTCTATGGCTTTTAATTTAGAGGTAAGAACCTGTGAAAATTCCCTTTCCACATTGGCATGTCAGCTCATGTTATCTTACACAGGTTTTGTCTGGACAACAATAACTTTGAGATTTCAAGAGTCCAGTTTCCCTGCCCTGTCTAGGAGATACAATCTTATGGCAGACCTTCTCCTTTTCTTGCCCTGACAACCTTTCTGCCCTCTCATCCATGATTTCCCCTAAGCCTTGGATATAGAGTTTTCCCTGTAGACATATCAGTCGATGCTGGTCAGTCCATTGTCACTCATTCTCTGCATTTATTTATTTTTTTCTCTGTAGTTCTGTTTCCATTTCTTACTCCAATATATGAGATGTTAAATCTTTCCATTTTTCCAAGACAGTCAATGAACTTTTTCAAAAAATTTGTAAAAAAGATGAAGAAAGATCGCCTTGATTACAACCAGAAGGTAAATAGGACACTACTTTCATGATGCTCAGGGTCTGGTCATGATGCTTGGGGCTTGGTCATAATGTTCAAGGTCTGGTCATGATGCTCAGGGTTTGATCATATTGCTCAGTGTCTGGTCACAATGCTCAGGATTTGGTCATGACACTCAGGTTCTGGTCATGATGCTCATGGATTGACCATGATGCTCAGGGCTTGGTCATGATGTTCAGGGCTTAGTCATGATGTTCAAGGTCTGGTCATCACACTTAGAGTTTGGTCATGATGCTCAGAGTCTGGTCACAATGCTCAGGGTTTTTTCATGGCACTTGGGGTTTCATCATGATAACCAGGGTTTGTTCTTGATACTCAGGGTTTGGTTATGTATTAGGCTCTCAGTATGTGATTTATGTACTTTTCTTTGTGTTCTCTTAAAATTAAATAGAGAAAACTATGATTAGAGCAAGATGGTGTTTACATCTTAGGGAGATAAGTGCTGGATGATTCGATATAAGAAATAATGAGAGAAACAGTGTCACATTTGCCAAAAGAAGGGATAGTTATTATACACTGAGATAAGTACCAGCCAAGTAACATTACCACCACCCTTCACTGAAAAAAATGTCAAAAATAGAATTTGCACCAAGGAATTATATCTACTACTATGATTCTCTCTCTAAAGTTACTATCATCAAAAAATAATTTATATTTTAAACCTCTCATTTTGACATAGTCTCTAACAGAAATATCACCATAACTGGTGGAGATTGGCCCATGTTAAATTTGAGTATGCCTTGCTTTGTGTGTGTGTATTTTCTTGACAGTGAGGCTACAATAGGTGAATATCTTCTCTGGACAAATAGTTTGCTAGCTGCTAGCCTAGCTTTGGTATTTGTGGCCTGGAAGTTACAAGAAGTCTGTCTGCAGATCAGGGAGGAAGGTACCTGTGATTCCACTTTGAATTTTGTAGTATCTGGAGTGTGGAGCACCAGGGGATGCTTGCACAAAACTTGGCAGTGAGCACTACAGATAGAATTAATCAAGGAGGCTGTTGGTTAAGCGTTGTGAGAAGAGAACAGAGAATAGAAGCTTGGGACCTTTCCTGAGCAAGTACCATGAGAGGAGTCAGCAGCTCTCTGGCCAGGAGAATGCTCATGAGCCAGAGACACAGATTAGAGGGATAAAGACCAGAAGATGCATTTCTCTCAGGGCAATGTCCTGGTCCCCAAGGCTTGCTGGTAGGTGCTTTAATTTTAAGTGTATCGGTGCTTTTTTCTATCTGTATGTCTGTCTATGCACCATGTATGGGCAGGGCCTGCTGAGACCAGAAGAGGACATTGTATCCGCTGGAACTGAAGTTTTTAGGAGTTTTGAGTCACCATGTAGAGTCTGAGAACTGAACTCAGGTCCTCTGCAAGAGCATTCAGTGCTCTTAACCACTGAGCATTTTTCAAGCCCCATAGATGCTTGTATTCATTGATTACTCAAGCCAGCACTTGTAAACTCCTGGAGACCATATTATTAGAAGGGAGGTGAACCCTTGTTTCAAGTCTGACTCCCAACTAAACATCCATCATTGACATTTCTCTTGCTGCTTCCAGAACCGAGTAGATTTTCTACAACTGATGATGAATACTCAGAACTCCAAAGGCCAAGAGTCCCTGAAAGGTAACCTGTGATGTTTCACAGTGTGTGGATCAAGAAGCCCAGAGGGAAGAGTGTATTTGTACATGCGCATTCCAGTCCAGGAGTGGGGGATTAGTGGTACAGGCATGAAAGCATTTCCATCAAATTTCAGAAAGACACTCACATCATGCACTTGTATGATATGTATGGTATCCACAGGAACTTTCTAGAAGGACACCAGTGTAAGTGTGACCAGAGCCTGTAGGGCAGCCACGGAGAAGTATTTCATATCCAGAAGTCCTCAGTGCTGGATCATCTATGACAAAGCATATACTGTTTATCAAATTATTCCATTCCACTGATTTTGGATTTCTGCCTGGGATTTTATATAGGGGCCCTCTCAGGAAGCACACTGTCTAGTGGTAGGGATGGCCTCTGGGAGTGCCACAGTACATACAATGGTAGAATTGTGTTCACCAGCTTCATCTGCAGCTCATTTTCACTTCTCCGTGTTAACAGCATCTGGGAAACAATATTCCCTGCCTTTCTTCATTATTTTACCCCTGGTTTGATATCTGTGGATGCTTTGAGATGGAAATTGTTATTACTGTTATAGCTACAGAAACGATGATCTCCAAGCTCCATCATTTTTATCTGTTCTCACCAGTCATCACTCAGCATAGAGGAATGTTTAAAAATGTTAAATTGTGTTTTTATTTTACAAAATGTGTTCACTCGCTTCCATCAGTATGACCTCCTGCATTCCCTGCTATGCTCCTTTGATTCTTAGTTATTTTACATTCAACTATCTTATATATATGTCCACTCAGGGCCCTTTGTGTGATGTGGGTTTTTACCATTTCTTTCATTTTAGTTTCTTTTTATTTTGTTTGTATGTTTGTGTGTGTGTGTGGTGTTTAGAATGGTGTTTGTATGTATATGTGTAATATGATATATGTGTGTTATATGTGTGGTGTGTGTGTTTTATGTGGTATGTTTGGTGTACATGTATGTGTGATATGTATGGTGTGTATGTGTGTGTATTTGGTATGTATGATGTGTATGTATGTGTATGTGGTATGTATAGTATGTATGTATGTATGTATATTGTGTGTATGTATGTATGTATGTATGTATGTATGTATGTATGTATGTTGTGTATGTGGTGTGTGTATGTGTGCAGTGTGTGGTGTGCTCACAAAGACCAAAGGAGAATGTTGGTATTCTGCTCCGTTGTTGTCTTATTCATTTGAAGCAGGGTCTGTAAATGAATCTGGATCTAGTCTGGTGGCCACCAAGCCCCAGTTACCTTCCTATCTCCATTCCCTCCTTGATGGAATTACCAGAATGTGTGACCACACCTATTTATGTGAGTTCTGTGATTTGTATTCAGGTTCTACCCACTCGCCCAAAAGAAGCTCTTAGTCTCTAAGCCATCTCTCTAGCCCTTTCATTTATATTTTCTTAAACTGATAATCATCATCAGCAGAAGCAGCATTTTTGTGTGTGGTATGGAGGGTTGCATCTGCTGAGATATGCATGGGGAGATAGCAAGATAACTTTGTAGAATTAAGTCTATCTGTACACCTTTACATGGGTACAGGAACCAAACTCAGCCTATGTGGCCCGCTCAACAAGGACCTTTCTCCACTGATCCATCTTACCAACCCTTGTATAGTTTTGATTCCTAAAAAAGACCTTAATTTGTAAGGCAATTTCTGGCCATAGAAGAACTGAGAAGAAAGTATAGGGAGGATTACAATCTACTAGTGCCCATGGGTACATGTAACACCCAACCCACCATCCAAGAAACCTATACTGTTATAAGATAGACCTATACTGAGATTGTTTGCATAGGTTTGAATCCTGCTCTCTCTATTTTATGGGTTTTGGACAGTGCATAGTAATGTCCATCATGCTCCAACATGGCAGTAGGAGTCATGGCATCAGGAGTTCAAGGCAGCTGTTCACACTTCATCCACAGCCAGGAAGTATGAGAACTGGTACTCACCTTGTTTTCTCCTTTTTATTCAGTCCAGGAAGCTTGCTCATGGGATGGTGCCATAATTAAGATAGGTCATCCAGGACTGGAGCAGTGACTCAGCAGTTATGAACACCTGCTGCTCTTCCAGAGCTCACAGCCACCTGTAACCAGTTTCAGGGAATCTGACACCATCTTCAGGCCTCAATGGACACACACACACACACACACACACACACACACACACACACACACACTTGAAAGTAAATATTTGGAAACAAGATCAATAAATTAGTCAAGACAAACAGTAATAAGTATATCCAGAAAGTAACTAAATCTAGATAATACAGCAACAGCATTACAGGATGTTTATCTCCTAGGTGATTCCAGATCCCGTCAGGTTAACAATCCCTGTCAACTATGACAATAGTTTGTCTTTATTCCACACTGTGATAAGAGTATGGGTTGGAGAGAATCCTGCCTCTTGAAATTGCCCTGTTGTGATGATATAACTTGGCCTAACAGAGGTGGTCAAGAATAATACATATCTTAGATTATTAATCCTGGATTAAAATAATTTGACTTTGGGACTTAAGATATGGCTCAGCAGTTAAGAGTACTGACTGCTCTTCCAGAGGATCTGGACTTTATTCACAACACATTCTATTCACATGGCTGCTCTTAGGTATTTGTAATTCCAATCACATGGGTCTGATGTCACAGGCCCTCTCTTGGCCTCCCTGGACACCAGGTATGTATGTGGTACATAGATATACATGCAGATAAAACACCCGTACACATAAAACATATTTAAAGCATAATAATAATTTGACATTTTTTCTGGTGTTTCAAACAGACACCAGAGTGGAACTCAGTCCCAGTTACTGTGAACTGCCTTTCTCTGTTCTTCTCTAGACAGCTATGAGCACCATTTGAATTTATTTTCATCTCAACTATGATGTTCTTCTTTGACCTTCCTTATCTGAAATGTTTTTCCCTTTTAGCTCTTTCTGATCTAGAAATGGCAGCACAAACTCTTATTTTTATTTTCGGGGGCTATGATGGCACAAGCACCTCCATTTCCTTCATAATGTATGAACTGGCCACTCACCCTGATGTGCAAAAGAAACTTCAGGATGAGATTGACAGAGCTTTGCCCAATAAGGTATGTGGATGGTACTCAGAGAGGGACGACAAAGGTAAAGGACTAACAAAAACATGCCTCGTTTGCAATGAGATATTTTTACAGAGAGCTATACAACATTTCTTCCACCCAGCAAGTGTCTAAAAGAGAAATAAAGAGAAGGACTTAAGAAATGAATGTGACCCACAAATACACAATCTTTAACAGAGAGCTGGTGGATTTGTTATATATAATGACAATAAAGCCAGGTAGGAGATACCCAGGAAATCTGTATGACTCTTCGTAGGGAGCCAGTCCTGGTGAAATAAAGGGAGGGGAGAGAGATGACCTGCATCCTGCCTGAGCTCAGGGGCACTGGGAGGGCGGACAAGGGATTTGGAATGCACGAGCTCTCCATGATGATGGGTAGGCATCTGGCTAGATGGGTAGAACCCTAGTTGGCATGGGTGGGAGGGAGTAGTCCAGGGTTTCTGTGACTCACAGAGGCCAGGGATAACCGGTTTTAGCTCTTGGGCATTGAAGGACATTGCTGGATACCTAGGCAGAGCTGAGAACAGGTCGGGGCCCTGGAGGCTGCTTGGTCAGCCCTGGGGACAAAGGGAGAAGGGGCAGAGGGAGAAAGTGCTTGGTGGGTGCTGTAAGGGCAAGAGTACTTGGTCTGGTCTGGTGGCTTAAAACCCTGGGAGGCCTCCTGGCAGGAGGTAAGACATGTAGCTCTTAAAGGGAAGCTTGGTCCATTGATCCAGCATGGCAGATCACAATGAGAAGAGACTGTCCATCACTTTAAGGCATTTATTGTAGAAAGACAGACAGAGAGAGAGAGAGAGAGAGAGAGAGAGAGAGAGAGAGAGAGAGAGAGAGAGAGAAGAGTAAAGAAGCAGAGGGTGGCCATGGCCACGTAGAGAGACAGGGAGCAGGAGGAGGAGAGAGGGGAGCAAGAGGTGAGAGTAAAAGACAAGAAAAAGAGCAAGAGCTTAAGAGAGTGAGGAGGGGCCAAGCAACCCTTTTTATAGTAGGCTGGACTACCTTGTTGTTGCCAGGTAACTGTGGGGCAGGGCATATCTGGCTGTAGCCAGGTAACTGTGGGGTTGGAGTCTAGCCTGAATACCAGGGGCTTGGGGCATTGCCTATGTGACTTATAGCCACAGGAGTAAGGAGTTGAAGGCTCGTGGTGTCAGGAGCCTAATGTCTAGGAGCATAGCTTATGGTTCAATCCCTTGTAGAATTTTCTCCTGGGTCTCTGGAGCAAGCCTTAATCAACCAGAACACAGGCTGCCTTTCACAGTCCAACAACTCTTAAGAATAAGCACCAATCCCCACATGTCAGGACAGTTATCTCTGCTGATATCTGTGGGTGTCCTGCCTATCTAAGGGTTGCTAGCCTGGCCTTCATTGATCTCAGCAGGCTGACTAGACATTACTCATAATGGCTCTGCTGTCCAGTCCAATAGCATGACATTTATGTGTGTGTGATGTACATGAGTTGAGCTAAGAAGTTTTTTCTTTTCTAGGATTGATAATGGCTTTAATGATGTATCAGACTACTTCCTTTTTAAAGCTTTGGATGCTAGATAACATCACTTTAATAATTTCTTTGAGTATCAGCACCCTCTGCTGTCAATAGACTTCTTTATAGTCAGTGTGCCAGACAGGCTCTCTCATCCTCTTGGGAGTCTCTGGATCAAACACTTAGAATTGGATAATGTCTCAACCCTAGCTGTATGGGAATGCACTCATCGATATAGCTAGAGGTGAAGAAGCCAAGGGATGAGCCAATGTCTCTAGGTCCTAAGCCTATAGTTATTATTGTTGTTGTTGTTTTATTTACTTTGTGTGTGTGTGTGTGTGTGTGTGTGTGTGTGTGTGTGCATAGGTGTCCATGCCACAGCACATGTGTAGAGGTCAGAGAATAACTTGCAGGAGTCAGGTCTCTCTTTCCACAATTTTGTTGCTAGACACTGAGTTCAGGCCAATACCTTTAATCCCTGACCCATCTCATAAGCCTTCTAAACCAAACTCTAAATCTCTACAGGATAGTCTTTTGAATGTCACGCAAGGTAACAGACATAATAATACCCACACTGTCTCCATCTCCTTGCTTGACTGGCAGGTTTGGAATTGTGAAGTTACCTGGGATTCATGTGACTGTTCAGGCAGAGTGGGGAGAAATGCATCTCTTCTAGAATTTATCATCAGGTCTGGAAGCAACAACTGTTATGCTTGTCCAGCTACCAAGGATGTTGTTGAGAGTGTCTTCTGGTCCCATTGGAAATGACTTTAAACATTTTAAAATTTATATTCTTTTAAAAGTTAGCACACAAAGCAATGTGAGTCACTTGGCCATTCTAATATTCATGACAATAAAGCTGACTCAGGTTCATCCTCCTCCCACTTTGCCCTCCCAGACCCTCCCTGACCACTCTTACAGGGATTCTCCCTTCCCCTAAATTGTATGTGGATCCATTTTACTTTCATACCTCTCTCTCTCCTTCTCTCTCTCTCTTTCTCTCTCTGCCTTCCTCCCTACCTCCTTCACTCACTCTCAATTTCCCCATCTTTTTTATCTGTCTCCCTACTCTCTCCCTCCTTGCCTACCTCAAGCCCTCTCTTCACACGTTTTTTGATTTTGGTTTGTGTCACTTAACCTAATGATCTCTAAGTGCACCTGTTTCCAGAAAACTTTATGGTTTCATATCTCTGTAGTTAAAAAATATTCTGTTTTGCACAAACACCCCTTTTGCTTTACCCATTCATTCATCTGTATTTAGATACTAAGTCCTGTTGCTTTCTTAGCTATTGTGAATAGTGAATCAATAAACAGAGGCTTACTGGTAATGATGGGTGTTAACCTAGAGTCTTCTAAATATACAATGGGGGGGGGCAGTTAGCACTAACTGTCACCTTGAATAGCCTAGATTCATCAAAAGTGTCTGTGTCTTGTCATTTTGCCCAAGAGTCTGGCCCTGTTGGAGGGTCAATTTACAATAATAAATTCTCTGGGTCTTACTGCGTGACTATGGGGATCTTTCTGTCAATGAGGGCATTGTTATCTCACTCAGACCTGTATGGGTTTTGAGGTTGTGGGAGGTAGGAATTTCTCTTAAAGACGGGGCTCCAGTCTCTTTCAATCAGGTGCTCTGGTTTGACTTGGGGTACCTTTGACTAACTCTCTACTGTGAACTGAGACAGGGTAGCTGAAGCCTAGTTTAATTTGGCTCCTTTTTCCATGAGTTCAGCCATGTCTTCCCTCAGGCTTTTAACCTATCCTGCCACTTCCTTTGTGTGTTTCTGAAGTTCTTCCTCTCTTCCTTTCTCCAGAAAGGGCTTTTTTTCCCCCTTGTTTGGAATTTTCACCTTCACCAGATCACACAGAGGCAGCACCTAGTCTCTCATCTTACACAGAATACTTCATTATACTTATCACTAAACCATTCCTGTATGAAATCAAAGAAGCTACCAAGATGTGGTATTGCCATTGTCAACCTGGTTGGACCAGGAGTAGGGAGTTTGTTCCTTGCAACAACATATTTCCTTGGTTTTGGCTGATAGTCTATGGATATGAGACTACTTTGTCTGAGTGTCATAATATATTGGCCATATACACTCACAGCGAAAAAGTAATCAGAGCATTATGGTACTGAGCAGGGGGTATCTGGGCATGGGAGTGTCCCAAATGAGAATGGGGGATCTGGGTAGGGGATTGTCCCAATAGCTCTAATAGTTATACCTCACATCCAATCATCACAGGTGTAGAATGATTTACTAAGACTAAGTTTTTCTACTAATTGAGGTTAAACATTAAAGCTTCTGAAGACCAAATCTAAGCCTCATCTGGAAACATGTGTCCCTTTCCTAGGCACCTGTCACCTATGATGCCCTGATGGACATGGAGTACCTGGACATGGTGGTGAATGAAAGTCTAAGACTGTACCCAGTTGTTAGCAGGATAGACAGGTTCTCAAAAAAAGATGTGGAAATTCATGGAGTGTTTATTCCCAAAGGGACAATAGTTATGATACCAATCTATCCTCTTCATCGGGACCCCGAGTACTGGCCAGAGCCTGAAGACTTCTGCCCTGAAAGGTACAGATATGTTGGAAAGGGATTTCCGCCATGAACCAGGCAGGTTAAATATATAACATCTGTTTTATTTGCTGTTCCATGATGTGAAGAGATACTGTCATGATTTGAGTAGGTTTGGTCCCCACAGACTCGTGTATTTGAATGCTTGGCCCATGAGGAGTGGCACTATTAGGAGGTATGTGCTTTTAGAATAGATGTGGCCTTGGAGAAAATGTGTCAGTGATGGGGTGGACTTTGAGGCCTTACATTCAAGATCCACCCAACATGGGAGAGACTCCTGTTGACTGCTTGCAGAAGTGAGTCAACTTCTGGCTGACTTCAGATCAAGATGCACTACTCTTGACTCTTCCAGCACCAAGTCTGCCTGTGTAATATCATGCTCCCCACAATGATGATAATGAACTGACCCTTTGAAACTGTAAGTCAGTAGCAATTAAATGCTTTCTTTTAGAAGAGTAGCCATGGTCATGGTGTCTATTCACAGCAATAAAAACACTAACTAAGACAGATGCCATGAGCAAGGCAACTATTCTGAAAGAAAACATTTAATTAGAGGCTTGCTTACAGTTTTAGATGTTTAGTCCATATCATCATGGTGGGGAACATGGTGATATGCAGGCTGGTGCTGTGGCAGTAACTGGGAGCTATATCCTGACCCATAGGCAGAGAAAGAGACTCTGGGCTTAGCATTGGCTTTTGAAACCTCAGAGCCCCCTTCTAGTGTCATACATCTTCCAACAAGGCCACACTTCCTAATCCTTCTAATCCTTTCAAATAGTCCCACTCCTAGGTGACTAAGCAATCAACTATGGGAACCATTATCATACAGACTACCACATTTTACTTCCTGATCCGCATAGGCTTGTAGCCATATTGTAATGCAAAAAAAAAAAAAAAAGGCCTTCAGTTCAACTTCAGTAGTCCCCTTAGCCTTTCACAGTTTCAACATTGTTTAAAAGTGCAGAATTCAAAGTCTCCTCTGAGATTCAAGGCAATCTCTTAACTATAATCCCCTCTAAAGTAAAAATAAAAACCAGATCATATACCTTCCAACATACAATTGTATAGAATATATATTACCATTCCAAAAGGGAAGAAAGGGACCACAGTGACAAAATACTGGACCAAAGCAAAGTCAAACTACAGCAAGACAGACTCCAAGTTCTGAACCGTCAAGTCTGATGTCAAGGTGTTCTTCAGCTCTCCAACTCATTTCTGCTTTGTTGACTGTATTACACTTCTCTCTGTTGGGCTGGTTCTACACCTTGTCTGCATCTTTCCTTAGTAGGCATTCTGAGACTCTGGAATCTCTAACATCTTGGTGTCTCCAGTGAAATCCAGGCTTCACCTTCAGAGCTTCACACAATGGTCTCTCTGGGCCTCCATGTAGGCTCATCCTTGATATATATCTGGCCTCTGCAGCTTTACTGGAGGGAAATTTTATAATTCCTTTCCTGTATCCTTGACTATAAAGCCAGAACCACATGGCTTAAACTTGCCTTTAATTCCTTCTCACAAGTTGGAAGCTTAGCTGGCTGGGGTCTGTTTATCTTCTTGAAGACAGGACTTGGCTCTACAGAACTTCCTGGTGCCTCTTTTCTTCTCAAACTGTACACTTTCTATTTTTCCTTATTCAGTTTGTTTCTTTTCATTATAGATCTACAAAAGAATGAACACCAATAAACACATGACAAAGTCAATACTAGGCTGTCTTGAAATTTCATCTGCCATCATCATTAATCCAAAAATCTTCAATTTAGCTTCTGGCATATTTTTTTTTGACATGGACAAAACCACCCAATTCTTTAGATGAAATATCAATCACAGGAGTGACTTCCAGACCTATTATTATGACTCTTTAGCTCTTATACTTCTTGAAAGAGGCTGTCACAGTTCATACCTCCCTCAGCAGCATTCTTCCTAATCCAACTAGGATGGCCCATTACATCCTGCTTAAAGAAGCCAAAGACTTTTTTAGTCCAAAGTCCTAAATACTTCCATGTTCCTCCTAAAAACAGCATGGTCAGACTTGTCACAGTGATACCCTGGTCATTGGTACAAACTTCTGTCTTTGTCACTGTTCTATTGCTGTGAAGGGACATCATGACCAAGTCAACTATTACAAAAAAGCATTTAATTGAAGACTTGTTTACAGTTTCAGAGGCTTTGTTTTTTATCACCATGGCAGGAAACATGATGGCATACAGTTTGGCACTGTGGCAGTAACTACAAGTTACATCTTATCCTCATCAATAGGGAGGCAAAGAGGAGGGACTGAGGGGGGGAGAGAGAGAGGGAGAGAGAGAGAGAGGGAGGGAGGGAGAGAGAGAGAGAGAGAGAGAGAGAGAGAGAGAGAGAGAGAGAGAGAGAGAGAGAGAGAGAGAGAGAGAGATTATAGGCTTGGCATGGGCTTTTAAAACCACAAAGCCCACCCCCAGTGACACACTTCCTCCAACAAGGGTATGCCTCCTAATCCTTCTAATCTTTACAAATAGTGAAACTCCCAGGTGACTGACCATCAACATATGGGAAATATTATTCAAGCCACCACCATGCCTCTTACAGGAAGTCACATATATGTGATTTTATACCCTTGGCATGCATATATGTATATATGTATATATACACACACATATATATATTATGTGTGTGAGAGAGAAAAAGGGAGAGAGAGAGAGAGAGAGAGAGAGAGAGAGAAAGAGAGAGAGAGAGAGAGAGAGAGAGAGAGAGAGAGAGAGAGCAGTACACTCAAAGCTAGAAGACATCAGGTCTCCTAGAACTCAAATTACAAGAGATTATGAAGTGAGGGTTCTGAGGATGAAACTCAGGTCATTTGCAAGAGCAGTGAACTCTCTAGATCATTGAGCAATCTTCCCAGATCCTGGAATTAGAACTTTAAAAATTTTTAAAATGATAATTGCTGTTGAAATTGCACACATATACCATTCAGAGTGCCAGAGTATTAACATTAAACTCATTAATAAGGTGATACCTATCCTTATAGGTGCACATCTTTTGGTGCACATAGACTGTTAAAAAGCTTATGTAGCATCATTTCAGCTATATTTTGAGTTACTATTTACTTAAAGTAAATCACAAGCAATCTGCTATTTCATAGTATGTATATCTTCTCAGGTGAATCTATTCTGCTATAATTTCTTAAAGCACTACCTAATTTTAGAACTGAGCAATTTTTCTCTTTCAAGCATGCTTAATTCCACGAATTTATCACTAACTTTAGAAGGTTTTACTAGATTTGTGTAAAGAAGGGGTATGCATGCCACAGCATGTGTGTTGAGGTCAGAGGACATCTTTGGGGAGTTGTTTTACTCTTCTATCATGTGGTCCTGAGGATGGGACTCATATCATCAGGCTTGGCAGCAAGCTCCTTTATCCACTGAGCCATCTCATTGGCCCAATCATCAGCTCTAGAAAACAGTTCCCCCATCCATTTGATTAGAAACTTCCTCCTGGGCCCTCCAGTATAGATAAAACAGCACAAATAGAGGTCTGGAAGGTGGAGACAACAGAAACCATACAGACTCTAGTCCTGTCTTGATCTGCCATCCTGGGCCAGTTTCTGCCCAGTCTCCATGAAAGCCTGAGTCACTCCTGAGTCTGACATACTCCTCCTTGGAACTGGCTTGAACATCCGTGTTAGAGTCAAGGTCAGGAATCAGGCATGTTTTCAGTTTAAAAATGGATTGTGCTGCCCTACTGTGTTAGAAAGCAAAACCATGAATACAATTTAAGACAGTGGCTTGAGGAAGAGTGAGTCTGGCACCGAGACTTCATAGGCTCATTCACTGTGCCTATGGCTGGGACCTTGTCTTATTGGCAGTGGTGGCCCTAGTGCCATGATTAGGTCTCCACACTGAACATATGGAAGGGATCTATCAGAGTTGATTGATTTCTCTGCTTTCTTGGCCATAAAATCTATGGGTTTTGCCCAGTCTCACTACTTTCAGTGAAAAACCTAAGTAAGTGTATAGAACATTTGACTATTTGACCTGTATTTCAGTATACTCTAGGTTATGAGTCCATATGATTTTTTGTGTAGGAGGATACATGTGTGTGTACAGGTGGCTGTAGGGGTACACAAGTGTGTGTGTGTGTGCGTGCGTGCATGTGTGTGTTTTGGAAGAGCATATATATGTAGGTGTATGTGCACAATTGGACGAATATAAATATTGTTATATCTGAGGTCTGGAGCAAACCTCAGATGCTACTCTCCAAGTGCCCTCCACCTTTTGTTTGCAACAGGACCTCTCATTGACCTAGGAATTCACTAAGTGGAATAGTGTAGCTAAATAGTGCCCTCCAGGGCTGCAATCGTCCCCACCTCCCAGGTAGCCACTGTGAGGCACACAACACCGTGATCACAGTTCTGTGGATGTTCTTGGGTTCAAGCCCAGGTCTTCACACTTGCCAGACAAGAGCTTTCCTGCATGAGCCATCTCCCAAGCCCCATGTAATTAGTATATTGAATTTCTTGTGTCCACTGTGAATCCCCTATCCATCCATCATAACCTGATTTGTCTACACTCCCATGTTATTTTATAGCATATCACATGCAAAATTTCATTTTCTCTCCAAAATATAAAAACAGTTTTAAAACACCAGTTCCTCCTCTCCTTCTCATTTTTTCAGGTCCATTTATTTTCATTTATATACTCAAATAATAAAAAATCACATTTGAACAAATTCAGCTTTTTTTTTGTTTTTGTTTTTTGAGACAGGGTTTCTCTGTGTAGCCCTGGCTGTCCTGGAACTCACTTTGTAGACCAGGCTGGCCTCAAACTCAGAGATTCACCTGCCTCTGCTTCCCAAGTGCTGGGATTAAAGGCGTGCACCACCACGCCCGGCAAATTCAGCTTTAAGTGTTCAGGAGATTATTTTCAGCTTCACAGAGAAGGTAGACATGAAAGTCATACATGAAGCTACAAGAGAAACTTATCCTGTATCTCAGAAAAATAGCTTTAGCTATTATATAGAGGAAGAGGGAAAAAGAAAAAAAATCAATTCTGAGAATGAAGAGAGAGAGAGAGAGGAAGAAGAAATCAAGGAAAATTCAAAGGAGCAGAACTATAAAGAATGGTGAAAATGAGAGGTAATGTTAGCAGTGGGAGTGAGGGGAAATTAGCATCCCCTATTCACAACCCCCTTAAACGTGAGTCAGGAACCTACTTTGCCTTCATTTGTCCAATCCCAATATGACTTTCAGAGCAGAAAATATCAACAGTCTGGATGAGGATTTTTGTGTTTAAGGCAATTACTTCAATTTATCTCAACAACAGAGAACAGTTATGTTTTGGTGTGAGTGGTGGTGGGGGGACCTTTAGCTCACAGGTTTTAGTTAGATACCTGCAGCAAGGGTTTAGCTACAAGTCCACAAATATATACTGTGCCATCCTGGTTGAAGTGAACTCCAAACTTGCAGCTCTTGGGGTCTCTAGGTTCTATCACCTCATTTCCATCTCTTCTGTGGTTCCAGGTTCAGCAAGGAGAACAAGGGCAACATTGATCCATATATATACATGCCCTTTGGGAATGGACCCAGGAACTGCATAGGCATGAGGTTTGCTCTCATCAGCGTGAAACTTGCTGTCACAGGAGTCTTGCAGAACTTCACTGTCCAGCCTTGTGAGGAGACACAGGTGGGGCAATAAATGTTCTCAACAAACAGTATTTCGACTTTTATACTTAAAAAAAGACTTAGACCTTTACATGTGGAAACAAAAATGCTTGTCTTAACTACTTTTCTATTGTTGTGATAAAAGACTATGACCAAGGCAACTTTTTTTAAAAGTATTTAAATGAGCTTATGGTTACAGAACATTAAAGTTCACGGTGATAGAGTGAATACATGGTGGCAGGAATAGCTGAGAGGAGAGAGAGAGAGAGAGAGAGAGAGAGAGAGAGAGAGAGAGAGAGAGAGAGAGGTAATGAATGGTACCATCCTTTTGAAACTTCAAAGCCCATCCCCCAGTGATACATCTCCTAGATTGAGGCCTCTCTCTGCTCCTAATCCTTCCCAAACAGTTCCATCAACTCGACCCAAGAATTTAAACAAAAACCTGTAGGAGCCATTCTCATTGAAACCACCACAATGCTCATTAACATTTTAATAATGTATGGAACAAAGAATGTATGTGTAGTCTGATATGAAGTCTCAGATCCTGAGCTGACCTTAAACCTGAGCATGGTTTCCTCCCTGAGCTGCGTCTGAAATAAAGATCAAATAAAGAATGCATTTAAAGTCAGTCCAGATTAGTGAGACAAGGCTATACGAAATCTCCTTGAAATCGACTCTAAGGTAACTAGAGATGGGGAATGATTGTGCACACAGCATACATTAGTCACCTTATTATGGTTGTGAGTGGAGGACATAACTAGGTCTTAAGAAAATTTTCTAGGTGTCAGGGGCTCCCAATCACTGGCAGTACTTTAGAACTACTGAAGAGCCTTAAACCTTCATAATGCCTGGTTAAATCAGATCCGCTGAAATAATTCACCACAAGTGTGGCTTTAAAACGCACACCTTACTTCTCCTGCACAACCCAAGTTCAGAAGCATTGATGTGACATCTTTTTACAAGATTGTCACAAGATATCAAGCACTTCAGGTGTTAAAGTCATTCTGGTCATTTGATCCTACATTTCAGGAGTTCTGCTCCAGGAAAAATATCTTTCTTTTTACACCTTCGTAATAAATCTCTGTTTCTTATTTCATATTCCTCTTTACTCTTGTAATTCCATCTCAAAACAATGCCTAAAAGACTCAAGGAAAAATTCCCAATTGTAACCAGAGCTCATTTATTCTGTGTCTGTTACTGGTTATTGCCAAACTGTCTCACACTCATCAGCAGCCCAAATAATGGCATGGTGACCTTTTTATTAATTATGAAAGCTTAGATTTAACTTAGTCTTGTTCTCAACAAGCTCTTATACTTAAATTAAACTGCTTATACTAATCTACATTCTACCACTTGGGCCATTACCTCCTGAGTACCTGCACCCGTTCCTTCCTCCTCATCTGGCTGGTGAATCTTTTTGACTGATTCTTTCCCCAAATTCTTATCTCTGCCCATGTTTGCCACCTATCCTTTCCTGGCTTGCTATAGGCCATCAGTTCTTTATTTAAAAAATCAGAAGTGTTGGAGGGAGTGTTTACAAAATATAATTTCACCATAAGAATAATAATACCAAAGTCCAGCCTGTAATTGGATCTCTGCTGGCACAGAGATCAGGTTAGAATAATTCAAAGACAACCTTTACACAGTGCACAAAAAGATCAGCCCATCAATTGATTCCCACAAACCTTTCTTCATTGAAGTAAATACTTTTTCTCTAGATCATCCAATTCTGTTCTCTGTATCTTCTTTGGATTGAAAATACACCATCGCTTATATAAAGCATTCATGGTGCTTCGCTGGGGAACATATACATTGAAATCCTTCAGTATATTTTAGAAAGTGGTTGCCAGTTTAATAAGAGTTCTTATATTTTTTTATTTTAAATATAATCTTTATTTGTGTCTTTAGAGAACATGCATAAAATCCATGTTATTTTAGAATAATAAGATATGACATGTAGAATGCTGAAACATCTTTCCCAAAGAACTTAAAGACAAGTATCTCATTTCAAAAATATATATTGTCTTTATTCTCATTAATGGGTGTGGTGGTTTGAATATGAATGGCCCTCACAGGTTCATATCTTTAAATGCTTATTCATCAGGAAGTGGCAATATTTGAGAAGACAAAGGTGTGGTTTGTTGGTAGAAGTGTATCACTGGGTATGGACTTTAATGTTTCAAAATTCCACACTAGGCCCAGAGTTGTTGCTCTCTGTTTGTGGATCAATATTCAGCCCTCAGGTTCTTTTCCAGCACCATACTTGCCTGCTTATTGCCATGCTCCTCCTCACCATGGTGAGAATGGAACAAGCCTCTGAAACTGTAAGCAAGTCCCCAACCAGAGTTGTCATGGTCATGGTGTCATAACACTAGAACAGCGACTAAGATAATGGGAATACTATATATATCACTGCCTGATGGTTATGTTCCAACACACATGTATGAAATATATAGTGCTTTCCTCTTCCATTGCCGTTTTTCAAGGGAGGCCAGGGGGACTGTAGTGGCCCGTGGCTGCAGTGTGACTGTATTATAAGACAGTGCAGCAGTTTTTTCGATGGGCACATGGACAAAGCTTTTAGTTTTGAAAATAAGCAGGAGTTGGGGACACCTGACAAGCTTTACTCACCCACAGTCTGACACCCCTCCCCATGACAATTTTCTTTCTTTTTTCCTTGTACTGAGATCAAAAGCAACTGAGGCAAAATGGTTATGAAAACACTCAATTACTCAGAAGTTCATCTTTCATATAACCCTCGGCAGCTGTAATAACAAGGGACAAAACTTCCTGAAGTCCTTGTACACCAATGAACTGAGTGAGGACACCTGCTGCCCAGACACTTTGATAACTGAGTTCCTCTATAGAGATGAAATTGTGATACCTGCTCACGATTACCTTATGCTTCAACAAATGTAAAATTAAACTTATATTGCCTTTAAAATCCATTTTCCATACATTTAATATCTGATCTAAAATTTTAGCATGTCCTTTTCACTTAAAATTTAAGTCACTAAAGAGTCCATACACACATAACTTTTCTCTGGTTCTGTATATACAATAGATGTTCAACTAATACTTTGATGTATAAAAATTACATAAGGACTTTTACTATTCAGTCTCAGTGAATGTATAGGCATAACAAGCTCAAGAATGATGGCCGATATAAATGACTGATATAATTATATCACACATGGTGATATACAGTGTATTTGAGTGTATGGAACATCAGGGTCCTTGATATATCTGTTCCTCTTGCTTCTGCCCTTGCTGTTGGTTCACTCACTGCTTCTCATTGTGATTGTTCAACTACTGCAGATCCCTGTGAAGATCAGCAGGCAACCAATTTTCCGACCAGAAAAACCCATCATCCTAAAGTTTGTGTCAAGAGATAAACCCAGAACTGGACCGTGAATTTCCTTCAGAAACCATGTTATATTCTTCAAGGGGCTTGTGTCACAGAACACCAGAGAATTTAATTAACCTTAGAACAAGACCAACATAATATGGGCATAATCCTCTTTCCTTGATGACTAAGTATTAAGAAACTCATTGAACATGCTCAGTGTCTCTGCAGTATATCATCTATTGTGTGATTCAAAGGAAATTATTGACTCAATGTTAGACGTGGAGATTCATCTTCTGATTCTCGTGGGACCATCTACACTTATTCCAGTTAGTTCCATCCATTCTGAATTCTAACTGCAGCAACTATTTATCTCTAGTTCTATCAATAGAAACCATTGTAATAACTGTTAGTAAATGTGTATCAAGTTTTCTCTATGTAAAATATATGATATTAAGAATATACATAAATATATCTTTCAAGAGGTGTGATGTACTTTTGTCACTATACACATCAATGGCAAAAACCACTGAATCAAGAAAAGAAGATACTAATCCTTTCCAATCACACTTGTGTGATCCAGTTTGGGATGCCCACTTGACTCTAACAGTTTGGTCATCTTGATCCATTTTGATTTGACACATTTCTTGAGAAATGTATTCATAGTTTAATTCTGCCACATTTGAAGGATTTATTATATAGTGCAGATGAAACCCTGTTCTTAGGATTGACCTAGGATCATCTTCCTCTCCTCCTACATCTCTGAAAGCACAAGTTTTCTTAGACTTCTTTGGAGTCTATGGCTGTTAGTGTTGTCAACTTCAGAGGATCTAGAATCACCTGAGAGGTATATGGGTCTCCAGGCATGACTGTGAAGGATTTTTTTGATTGAGTTGATTAAGGTGTGAAGACCAACTCACTGTAGTGGTACCATATGAGATCTAGGACTGTAGGGAAAGGAAGCTGAGCATCAGCAAGCATCCATTTCTCTGCCTCCTGATTGTGGATTCCGCATGATTAATCTTCAGGCTCCTGCCACCCTGACTTCTTCTCCAAGATGAACTCTTCCTGAGAACTGTGAGACAGTCACCTCTTTCTCTTCTAAGTTGCTTTTGTCACAGTATTTAACACAGCAATAGGACCAGATATGAAGGTTGAATCCATCATATGCTCTTCACTGTCCTACATAGTGACAATAAAATAAAAATGGCTGACTGGACCCAGGCTAGCCATGCCTCTCGGTGTAGTACAGTAGAAGACACCCACGCAGCACACCTCTCTACTTCAAACACCTTCTAGCCCACCATACAAAGATAGGGGAGAGAAGATGACAAATAGGACAAGGAGATATAGACCTTTTTAGAAGTAGTTTTTTGAAGCAATTCCCATTTCCATTTGTCAGACTACAGGCACAGTATTCAGTAGTGTTAGGGTACCAAACACAAATCAGCAGCAATTGCATGATCCAAATTGGAGCAGGAGCCTGACCTCCACTAAGTTGACATGAGTCAGTGGAAATGACCAGGCCAGCCATGGACACCAGAAGAAGTTCTCTGCC
Source organism: Mus musculus (assembly GCF_000001635.26). Lineage (NCBI taxonomy): Eukaryota > Metazoa > Chordata > Mammalia > Rodentia > Muridae > Mus > Mus musculus. Next base: position 145,392,003 of record NC_000071.6, read on the forward strand.
ATGTCTCTCTCAAACAAAGTGCCAGTCAGCAAAGTCAAAGATGCAAGCTCAGTGAATATTTTCTCCAAATATCACATGTCCTCGAATGGTTCTTATTTCAGCAAAATACCAGGTGAGTCTGCCTCACCACGGGAGTCTATAACACCTAACATATCCAGAAATGTCCACTTCACCAGTGGTTCACAAATTTCATTTAAAATAAATAGTTGGGGTAGGATAAATGGGTCAGAGTGATCAACTGACCACTAGATACCAATCAACACTATAAAAACCCAGAAAAGGTGGTATATACTTGTAATCCTAGTGGTATAGAGGCAAAGACAGGGCCATTCCTGGAGCTTGCTGGACAGATAGTCTTCACAGTCATTGAGTTTGCTGGGAGTCCTTGTCTCATACAATAAAGTAGAGGTCCAGCAAGATGGCTCAGTGAGTAAGTTGCCAGTTGCCAAAACTTATGACCCTGTATTCAGTTCCAGGGCCCATACAGTAAAAGGGAAGAAACAATCATGAGTTGGTTTATGACTTCTACACAGACTCTGAGTTAAATGTACAGTTGTGCACATAAACACATCAAAATGTAATTTTAAATAATTATTAAGTAGAGAGACACTGAGGAAGACCCATTGATAACAACTTCTGGCATACATACATATGCACACACATGTGAACGTGAAAATACTTACAGAAGCAAACAACACACACATAGAAGTCATGGAAGAATGAAACAATAGGAAAAGTCAAAGAGGGTTAGCTCTTCATCTGAACTAATAAACAAGTCCAGATGTAAACCAGATCCACACAGTCATTGACAATGAAGGACAGAAATATTTAGTTTTTTCTTTTTTTTATTAAGTATTTTCTTCATTTACATTTCCAGTGCTATCCCAAAAGCCCCCCATACCCTCCCCCACCCACTCCCCTACCCACACACTCCCACTTCTTGGCCCTGGTGTTCCCCTATACTGAGGCATATAAAGTTTGCACGACCAATGGGCCTCTCTTTCCACTGATGGCCGACTAGGCCATCTTCTGATACATATGCAGCTAGAGACACGAGCTCGGGCGGTGGGGTGGGGTACTGGTTAGTTCATATTGTTGTTCCACCTATAGGGTTGCAGATCCCTTTAGCTCCTTGGGTACTTTCTCTAGCTCCTCCATTGGGGGCCCTGTGATCCATCCAAGAGTTAACTGTGAGCAACCACTTCTGTGTTTGCTAGGCGCCGGCATAGTCTCACAAGAGACAGCTATATTAGGGACCTTTCAGTAAAATCTTGCTAGTGTATGCAATGGTGTCAGCGTTTGGAGACTGATTATGGGATGGATACCCGGATATGGCAGTCTCTAGATGGTCTGTTCTTACGTCTCAGCTCCAAACTTTGTCTCTGTAACTCCTTCCATGGGTGTTTTGTTCCCAATTCTAAGAAGGGGCAAAGTGTCCACACTTTGGTCTTCTTTCTTCTTTAGTTTCATGAGTTTCACAAATTGTATCTTATATCCTGGGTATTCTAAGTATCTGGGCTAATATCCACTTATCAGTGAGTACATATCATGTGAGTTCTTTTGTGATTGGGTTACCTCACTCAGGATGATGCCCTTCAGGTCCATCCATTTGCCTAGGAATTTCATAAATTCATTCTTTTAATACCTGAGTAGTACTCCATTGTGTAAATGTACCACATTTTCTGTATCCATTCCTCTGTTGAGGGGCATCTGGGTTCTTTCCAGCTTCTGGCTATTATAAATAAGGCTGCTATGAACATAGTGGAGCATGTGTCCTTCTTACCAGTTGAAACATCTTCTAGATATATTCCCAGGAGAGGTATTGCTGCATCTTCAGGTAGTATTATGTCCAATTTTCTGAGGAACCTCCAGACTGATTTTCAGAGTGGTTGTACAAACTTTAAATCCCACCAAAAATGGAGGAGTGTTCCTCTTTCTTCACATTCTTGCCAGCATCTCCTGTCACCTGAGTTTTTGATCTTAGTCATTCTGACTGGTGTGAGGTGGAATTCCATGGTTGTTTTGATTTGCATTTCCCTGATGATTAATGATGCTGAACATCTTTTCAGGTGCTTCTCAGCCATTCAGTATTCCTCAGGTGAAAATTCTTTGTTAAGCTCTGCACCCCATTTTTTAATGGGTCTATTTCATTTTTTGGAGTCCACCTTCTTGAGTTCTTTATATATATTGGATATTAGTCCCCTATCTGATTTAGGATAGGTAAAGATCATTTCCCATTCTGTTGGTGGCCTTTTTGTCTTATTGACGCTGTCTTTTGCCTTACAGAAGCTTTGGAATTTTATGAGGTCCCATTTGTCGATTCTCGCTCTTGCATCACAAGCCATTGCTGTTCTAACAGGAATTTTTCCCCTGTGCCCATATCTTTGAGGCTTTTCCCCACTTTCTCCTCTATAACTTTCAGTGTCTCTGGTTTTATGTGGAGTTCCTTGATCCACTTAGATTTGACCTTAGTACAAGGCATAGGAATGGATCAATTCACATTCTTCTAAATGATAACTGCCAGTTGTGCCAGCACCATTTGTTGAAAATGCTGTCTTTCTTCCACTGGATGGTTTTAGCTCCCTTGTCAAAGATCAAGTGACCATAGGTGTGTGGGTTCATTTCTGGGTCTTCAATTCTATTCCATTGGTCTACTTGTCTGTCACTATACCAGTACCATGCAGTTTTTATCACAATTGCTCTGTAGTACAGCTTTAGGTCAGACATGGTGATTCCACCAGAGATTCTTTTATCCTTGAGAATAGTTTTTGCTATCCTAGGTTTTTTGTTATTCCAGATGAATTTGGATATTGCCCTTTCTAATTCGTTGAAGAATTGATTTGGAATTTTGATGGGGATTGCATTGAATCTGTAGATTGCTTTTGGCAAGTTAGCCATTTTTACTATATCTATCCTGCCAATCCATGAGCATGGGAGATCTTTCCATCTTCTGAGATCTTCTTTAATTTCTTTCTTCAGAGACTTGAAGTTCTTTTTTTTTAAATTAGGTATTTTCCTCGTTTACATTTTCAATGCTATCCCAAAAGTCCCCCATACCCAACCCACCCAATCCCCTACCCACCCACTACCCCTTTTTGACCCTGGGGTACCCTGTACTGGGGCATATAAAGTTTGCAAGTCCAATGGGCCTTTCTTTCCAGTGATGGCCGACTAGGCCATCTTTTGATACATATGCAGCTAGAGACAAGAGCTCCGGGGTACTGGTTAGTTCATATTGTTGTTCCACCTATAGGGTTGCAGTTCCCTTTAGCTCCTTGGGTAATTTCTCTACCTCCTCCATTGGGGGCTGTGTGACCCATCCAATAGCTGACTGTGAGCATCCACTTCTGTGTTTGCTAGGCCCCGGCATAGTCTCACAAGAGACAGCTATATCTGGGTCCTTTCAGCAAAATCTTGCTAGTGTATGCAATGGTGTCAGCGTTTGGAAGCTGATTATGGGATGGATCCCTGGATATGGCAATCACTAGATGGTCCATCCTTTCGTTGCAGCTCCAAATTTTGTCTCTGTAACTCCTTCCATGAGTGTTTTGTTACTATTTCTAAGAAGGGGCAAAGTGTCCACACTTTGGTCTTCGTTCTTCTTGAATTTCATGCGTTTAGCAAATTGTATCTTTTATCTTGGGTATCCTAAGTTTCTGGGCTAATATCCACTTATCAGTGAGTACATATTGTGCGAGTACCTTTGTGATTGGGTTACCTCACTCAGGATGATGCCCTCCAGGTCCATCCATTTGGCTAGGAATTTCATAAATTCATTCTTTTAATACCTGAGTAGTACTCCATTGTGTAAATGTACCACATTTTCTGTATCCATTCCTCTGTTGAGGGGCATCTGGGTTCTTTCCAGCTTCTGGCTATTATAAATAAGGCTGCTATGAACATAGTGGAGCATGTGTCCTTCTTACCGGTTGGAACATCTTCTGGATATATGCCCAGGAGAGGTATTGTGGGATCCTCCGGTAGTACTATGTCCAATTTTCTGAGGAACCGCCAAACTGATTTCCAGAGTGGTTGTACAAGCTTGCAATCCCACCAACAATGGAGGAGTGTTCCTCTTTCTCCACATCATCGCCAGCATCTGCTCTCATCTGAATTTTTGATCTTAGCCATTCTGACTGGAGTGAGATGGAATCTCAGGGTTGTTTTGATTTGCATTTCCCTGATGATTAAGGATGTTGAACATTTTTTCTGGTGCTTCTCAGCCATTCGGTATTTGTCAGGTGAGAATTCTTTGTTCAGCTTTGAGCCCCATTTTTTAATGGGGTTATTTGATTTTCTGGAGTCCACCTTCTTGAGTTCTTTATATATATTGGATATTAGTCCCCTATCCGATTTGGGATAGGTAAAGATCCTTTCCCAATCTGTTGGTGGCCTTTTTGTCTTATTGACGGTGTCTTTTGCTTTGCAGAGGCTTTGCAATTTTATGAGGTCCCATTTATCGATTCTCGATCTTACAGCACAAGCCATTGCTGTTCTAACAGGAATTTTTTCTCCTGCACCCATATCTTCGAGGCTTTTCCCTACTTTCTCCTCTATAAGTTTCAGTGTCTCTGGTTTTATGTGGAGTTCCTTAATCCACTTAGATTTGACCTTAGTACAAGGAGATAGAAATGGATCAATTCGAATTTTTCTACATGATAACCGCCAGTTGTGCCAGCACCATTTGTTGAAAATGCTGTCTTTTTTCCACTGGATGGTTTTTGCTCCCTTGTCAAAGATCAAGTGACCATAGGTGTGTGGGTTCATCTCTGGGTCTTCAATTCTGTTCCATTGGTCTACTTGTCTGTCACTATTCCAATACCATGCAGTTTTTAATCACAATTGCTCTGTAGTACAGCTTTAGGTCCAGCATGGTGATTCCACCAGAGGTTCTTTTATCCTTGAGAAGAGTTTTTGCTATCCTAGGTTTTTTGTTATTCCAGATGAATCTGCTGATTGCCCTTTCTAATTCGTTGAAGAATTGAGTTGGAATTTTGATGGGGATTGCATTGAATCTGTAGATTGCTTTTGATAAGATAGCCATTTTTACAATGTTGATCCTGCCAATCCATGAGCATGGGAGATCTTTCCATCTTCTGAGATCTTCTTTAATTTCTTTCTTCAGAGACTTGAAGTTCTTATCATACAGATCTTTCACTTCCTTTTTTAGAGTCACGCCAAGGTATTTTATATTACTTTTGACTATTGAGAAGGGTGTTGTTTCCCCAATTTCTTTCTCAGTCTATTTATCCTTTATATAGAGAAAGACCATTGACTTGTTTGAGTTAATTTTATATCCAGCTACTTCAATGAAGCTCTTTATCAGGTTTAGGAGTTCTCTGGTGGAATTTTTAGGGTCACTTATATATGCTATCATATCATCTGCAAAAAGTGATATTTTGACTTCTTCCTTCCCAATTTGTATTCCCTTGATCCCCTTTTATTGTCAAATTGCTCTGGCTAGGACTTCAAGTACAATGTTGAATAGGTAGGGAGAAAGTGGGCAGCATTGTCTAGTCCCTGATTTTAGTGGGATTGCTTCCAACTTCTCGCCATTTACTTTGATGTTGGCTACTGGCCTGCTGTAGATTGCTTTTATCATGTTTAGGTATGGGCCTTGAATTCCTGATCTTTCCAAGACTTTTATCATGAATGAGTGTTGGATTTTGTCAAATGCTTTCTCCGAATCTAGCTAGATGATCATGTGGTGTTTGTCTTTGAGTTTGTTTAAATAGTGGATTAGGTTGATGGATTTCCGTATATTAAACCATCCCTGCATCCCTGGAATAAAATCTACTTGGTCAGGATGGATGATTGTTTTGATGTGTTCTTGGATTCAGTTAGCGAGAATTTTGTTGTGGATTTTTGCATCTATGTTCATCAGGGAAATTGGCCTGAAGTTCTCTATCTTTGTTGGGTCTTTCTGTGGTTTAGGTATAAGAGTAATTGTGGCTTCATAGAATGAATTTTGTAGAGTACCTTCTGCTTCTATTTTGTGGAATAGTTTGTGAAAAACTGGAATTAGATCCTATTTGAAGGTCTGATAGAACTCTGCACTAAAGCCATCTGGTCCTGGGCTTTTTTGTTTGGGAGACTATTAATGACTGCTTCTATCTCTTTAGGGAATAAAGGACTGTTTAGATCATTAATCTGATCCTGATTTAACTTTAATAACTGGTATCTGTCTAGAAATTTGTCCATTTCATCCAGGTTTTCCAGTTTTGTTGAGTATAGCCATTTGTAGAAGGATCTGATGGTGTTTTGGATTTCTTCAGGATCTGTTGTTATGTCTCCCTTTTCACTTCTGATTTTGTTAATTAGGATGCTCTCCCTGTGCCCTCTAGTGAGTCTGGCTAAGGGTTTATCTATCTTGTTGATTTTCTCAAAGAACCAGTTCTTTGTTTGGTTGATTCTTTGAATAGTTCTTCTTGTTTCCACTTGGTTGATTTCACCCCTGAGTTTGATTATTTCCTGCCGACTACTCCTCTTGGTTTTATTTGCTTCCTTTTGTTCTAGAGATTTTAGGTGTGTTGTCAAGCGGCTTGTGTGTGCTCTCTCTAGTTTCTTTTTGGAGGCACTCAGATCTATGAGTTTTCCTCTTAGAAATGCTTTCATTGTGTCCCATAACTTTGGGTATTTTGTGGCTTCATTTTCATTAAATTCTAAAAAGTCTTTAATTTCTTTCTTTATACCTTCCTTGACCAAGGTATCATTGAGAAGAGTGTTGTTCAGTTTCCACGTGAATGTTGGCTTTCTATTATTTATTTTGTTACTGAAGATCAGCCTTAGTCCATGGTGATCTGATAGTATGCATGGGACAATTTCAATATTTTTGTATATGTTGAGGCTTGTTTTGTGACCAATTATGTGGTCAATTTTGGAGAAGGTACCATGAGGTCCTGAGAAGAAGGTATATCCTTTTGTTTTAGGATAAAATGTTCTGTAGATATCTGTTAGATCCATTTGTTTCATAACTTCTGTTAGTTTCACTGTGTCCCTGTTTAGTTTCTGTTTCCATGATCTGTCCATTGGTGAAAGTGGTGTGTTGAAGTCTCCCACTATTATTGTGTGAGGTGCAATGTGTGCTTTGAGTTTTACTAAAGTTTCCTTAATGAATGTGGCTGCCCTTGTATTTGGAGCATAGATATTCAGAATTGAGAGTTCCTCTTGGAGGATTTTACCTTTGTTGTGTATGAAGTGCCCCTCCTTGTCTTTTTTATGACTTTGGGTTGGAAGTCGATTTTATTAGATATTAGAATGGCAACTCCAGCTTGTTTCTTCAGACCATTTGCTTGGAAAATTGTTTTCCAGCCTTTCATTCTGAGGTAGTGTCTGTCCTTTTCCCTGAGGTGGGTTTCCTGTAAACAGCAAAATGTTGGGTCCTGTTTGTGTAGCCAGTCTGTTAGTCTATGTCTTTTTATTGGGGAGTTGAGTCCATTAATATTAAGAGATATTAAGGAAAAGTAATTGTTGCTTCCTATTATTTTTGTTGTTAAAGTTGGTATTCTGTTCTTGTGGATGTCTTCTTTTGGGTTTGTTCTTTTAGGTTTGTTGAAGGATTACCTTCTTGCTTTTTTTTTTTTTTTGCCATTCATACATTGATACTTTATTCAAATGAGGAGGGTTTTTTATACAAGTTGAATATGTATTTAAGGATGGACTTAATAGTAATTCCAGAAAATAGTGGTTGACAACCATATTAATGAAACCAACTAAAACTTTTTTTTTAAAATTAGGTATTTTCCTCATTTACATTTTCAATGCTATCCCAAAGGTCCCCCATACCCACCCCCCCAATCCCCTACCCACCCACTCCCCCTTTTTGGCCCTGGCGTTCCTCTGTACTGGGGCATATAAAGTTTGCAAGTCCAATGGGCCTCTCTTTGCAGTGATGGCCGACTAGGCCATCTTTTGATACATATGCAGCTAAAGACAAGAGCTCCCGGGTACTGGTTAGTTCATATTGTTGTTCCACCTATAGGGTTGCAGTTCCCTATAGCTCCTTGGGTAATTTCTCTAGCTCCTCCATTAGGGGCCGTGTGACCCATCCAATAGCACCTGGTTTCCATCCTTGTATTGTTTTTTTTTTTTTTTTTCTGTTATTATCCTTTGAAGGGCGAGATTCGTGGAAAGGTAATGTGTGAACTTGGTTCTGTCTCAGAAGCTGTGTTTCTTTGGCCTGTCACAGAAGCTGTTAGATCTGTAGTCCACACAATCACCTGTGCAGACTACTTTCGGCAGAGTCTCGGAACCAAGATGTCTCCTGCCGATGCTGAGGCAAGCCCTCCAGGGCTGGGCAGACACCTGTCCTCTGGCCAGGGAGGTGGCCAGATGTCTGGAGCCCAAAAAGGGGGCTGCCTCAGAAGCTCTGTGGCTCCTGCCTGTCCCAGAAGCCGTTAGCTTCTGTAGTGCACACTCTCACCTGTGCAAACTACTTTCGGTGGATGTAGTAAGATGGCTCCTGCTGATGCTGAGGCAAAGCTTCTCCGTTATTTTTATTTTTTTAGTTCTTTGTGTATTCTAGAAGTTCTGATGAGTTTGTTATATTGATCATTTATACATTTCCTTGTACTTTTTTTATTGTTTTGGTTTTTGAGACAGGGTTTCTCTGTATAGCCCTGGCTGTCCTGGAACTCACTCTGTAGACCAGGGTGGCTCCAAACTTAGAAGTCCCCCTACCTCTGCCTCCTGAGTGCTGGGATTAAAGGTGTGCGCCACCATTCCTGGCTCCCTGTACATTTTTATTCTTACACACTTAGTAATATTTCTTCTTAGTGTTTCTGAGCTGTGCCCCTCTCTCCTAGTGACTTGCAGCTAGGTTTTTTAATTTGGATTTTCTTGGCTTTGTGTGTGGTTTTGATTTTCTGGGTCACAGAAGGCTCAGGGGTGTTCCCAGATCCTTTTGAAGAACAGACCCCCCTCAAGCCAGACCCTGTGATTGTAAAAGCAATGGGACACATCGGGTTACAAGCTCAAGATGTTGAAGATTCGTTACGTCAGAGAAAATTCAACCAAACCATGGCGTCTTATTGTCCACTGAAAAAACAGATTCTTAAGGAATGTGACAGGCCAACCCGGGCTCAGCCTGTGAACCCATCGGTGACCCCATTCCCTTCCCTTGTTGATACTGCTACTTTCCATCTCTGACTTCGCAGGATAGAGACTGAACCCACATGTCCCTGGTCATCTGCCAATAGGCAAGTGTCTGTCTGTGGCAAGAGTACTAGTAAGAAAAGAGACAGAAGAGTCAGTTGGCCCGGTGTTCTCGGCAGGCCACTCCACACAACACCCACAATGGACCACACACACACACCCGTTTTTGGAGTGTACCCTGCGTTTACTCAATGTTTTGCACAATCCAGTCAAACAGCAGCGATGAGAGCACAGAAGGCCACACCAGAGCCTCAGCAGTGGATAAACCTGTCCGCATAAGAGGGGCTGGCCCAGAGGCACTGAACACTCTTTCCCTATCTATAGGCTGTTTTGTCCTAATGACAATGTCCTTTGCTTTACAGAAGCTTGCAGTTTCATGAGGTCCCACTTATTGTTGATCTTAGTGCCTGATCCATTGGTGTTCTGTTCAGGAAGCTGTCTCCTGGGCTGATGAGTTCAAGGCTATCCCCCACTTTCTGTCCAATTAGACCTTGTGTGTCTGGTTTTATGTTGAGGTCTTTGATCCACTTCAAAATCTGAAATTAAAATTACTCCGTTGACGGTTTTTTCACAGGGTTTCTAAACACTGAAAGTTGGTCCTTGTGTTTTGCTGAACTAGCTACCAAGTCTGTGGATATTGGAGAGTTTTGTTTTGTTTTTTGTTGCTTTTTTTTCATGAGACAGGGTTTCTCTGTGTAGCCATGGATGTCCTTGAACTCGCTCTGTAGACCAGGCTATCCTTAACTCAGAAATCCAAGTGCTTCTGCTTCCTCAGTGCTGGGACTAAAGCTGTGTCCCACCCCCTGGTGGTTATTTGAGTCTTAACCTTATATGCTTAGGATTTTATTTTCTGGTTTCTTTGCTTGGCTGGTTTTTGGCTTTCAGTGTTGATTGAGGATTTTGTTTGAAATTCTCTTTTGTTTTTATTATGTTTAGCATTTGGTGGAATTTTGTGCCAGTTTTTTTCTTCTACACTTTTGTTATTCTAGATTTTCTTATTTATTGTATTTTTGGTTGTTTCAGTTTTGGCTTTGTTTGGGGCTTTATATTTTGTTTTGTTTTGTTTTTCTTTTATTTTGTTTTTGTTTTGTTTGTTTGTTTGTTTTTTTTTTGAGACAGGGTTTCTCTGTGTAGCCCTGGCAGTTCTGGAACTCACTCTGTAGGACAGGATAGTCTCAAACTCAGAAATCTGGCTGCCTCTGCCTCTCAAGGCTGGGATCAAAGTTGTGCGCCACCACTGCCCAGCTTTTTTATGATTTTTAAAAGTTATAATATTTATTGAGAATTTCAGACATCCATAAAATGTATCTGGATCCTAGTTACGCCATGCCCTTCCCTCACTCATCCCAGATCCCTCCCCACAGCCCCTCTGCCTACCCAGGGTCATAATCAGACTCCTCCTCTGAGAATAAAATAGATGTTTGTGAAAGATGACCTCGGAGATTTTCCTGCCTCTTCTTTACATAGGGAAATTGTTCCTGTGGTGTTCAAAAACCCCAGGAAGAATAACTTCACACCCCTAACCACCAGATCATTAAAAGTGCCTTTGAAGGGACCAAGCTTTCAGGTACCTGAAGTGGGGAAGTGTAGAAGCTGGGTGTGGACTTTGGGTTCTTCTGGACCCAGCAGCATGATCAGAAGGGCCAGAGAGAACATTAGATACCATCAGCTTGACCCACTTCCACAGAGGCAAGCACGGTAACCCTGTGGATTCCTGCAGATGTGGCATGAGTCGCATCCCAGGGTCTCTGCCTATGTAAGATCAGAGAGCCTGGAATTAGCTAAATATCAGTGTCCCTTGGCCTCAAGGGAGAAGGGAGTTTGGATTCCAGCCCTAGCCTAGTCCTGTAATAAACAGTCCCCCTCAAATGCAGACAGCAAGGTCTACATGATGTTCACAGCTCCCCTGGCCTGAAACCATCCTGTGATTGACAGTACAAACCAGGAAGCAGGGACTTGAACTTGAGATCACTGACTCAGGCTAGGGAGGGCTCCAGGGCACCTGATCTCAACTGCAATGTCAGAAGCTGAGGCACAATGACCAGTGGTGGCAGGTTTTCTTTTCTGCTCTCAGGCCTGTCAATGAAGTTCACCTATGAGGATCTTTCCTCCTAGTTGTACTGTCTGCAGATTTGAGGTTCCTCAAGAGAGGACTCAAAACCCCAGAAAAGAGTCTTCAAAAGGAAAGAGCTACACACTGCACTGCCCACAGCACTCTGAAAAGCAGAGGCCCTTTCAGGGTTGGAGCCAATCAGCGCTCAATAATTAGCTTCTGGATACACTGGGTGCTCAGGAATAACACAGCAGCATGGGTTCTGTGACCTGACTGTGGTTCAGAGTCTGTTTCCTGTGTGTCAGCAGTACAGCTAATCTGTTCACGGTGTCCACAGAGCTTCTGGTCCTCGCATGTGCATGCTCCACCTTTGGACCTTAGCGTGTAAAGTGAGCCCTGCACGCAGCATGGACTTGGTTTTCTATACATCATGCCAACCTCTGTGTGATGACGGGGCGGGGTGTGTGTTTGGGGGGGTAAGAGAAAGGAGAGAGAGCGGTGGGTATAGAAAGGGAAGCAGGGAGGGAGGGGAGAGAGAGAATGGAACAAGCTTGTATGTACATGGTCATGAATATGTCCCACCATGTGTGCGGAGGTTAGAAGACATTTTTGTCAGACTTTACCTTCTACTTTGTTTGAAACTAGGTGTGTAGTTTGATACTACATATGCCTGGCTACCTGGCCCACAAGCTCCCAGACATTTTCCTGTCTCTAATGCTTTCCCTGCTTCCTAGGAGCTCTGATATTGCAAGTGTCTGCTCTGTGTCCACATGCGTTCAAACTCAGGCCCTCATACTTTGCAGGGCAGGTGTTCTAACCACTTGTCTATCCCCTAAGGCCCCTCCCATGTTTTTGATGAGAATCCAAAACCTTGGAAATTATGAGAAAGGCCTCTTTCTGTCATCCTCATAGGTGGTAATAAGCTGCCCTATTGTATTTCATGAGCAGAGTTGGGGTCCAGGAATCACCCCACAAACCACTCAGCCATCTCAGTCAAGCAGGGGTAGTTTATTGAACATATACCCTGGAACTGATTGATCAGGGATGTAGGTCAGACTCAGAAGTTTAGACTTCAACTCTGTTTCCCAAGGATTGCTTATAAAAGGCAAAAACCACAGAAGCCACGGCAACCATAAAAGCTCATACACAGGTGCAGGAAGTCTTGCCAGGCAGTTGGGTGGCTGGTTCAAGTCCAAGCTTATTGTTCCTAACTATACAAAGCAATTCTAACTGACCGTAGTAATTATGATTGGCCCTAAAGGAGGGCTAGGGTCGGGGGAGTTTCCATGAACACCAAAGCATAAAGCTTAATGAGATATGCAGTTAATGGTTAGCCGGGTATGAGAAAGGCCCTCTGTAATGATGTAAGACGGCTGGCTACAGGTATAAAAAGAAATGGCTACAGTAATGTCAGAAAGGCAGCAGGCACCTAGGTCTTAATGAGTAGGACCTTTTTTTATGTTAAGCAGTGGCATCATCCTGGACCCATCAGTTGGAATGCAAAGGTGACACACAGAGTGTAGACATGAGGAGTTTCAAGCAGGAGGCACAGCAAACATTCAAACCAGAGACCTAAGGATATCAGCACATCCTAGAGGTTTTGATATCTAAAAGCCTAATGTCAGTCTCCATAGCCCACCTAAGCCAGAGCCTTGAGTCCCTCCCAGGCCTGCCAGGACAGGTCCTGATATGACCTCATGAGGAGCGACTATGATGCGGCCCAGTCAGCAGGGTTAAGCTGTGGCCACACCTAGATTTCTTTGAGTGTGTTGAGAGAATTTGGTGGAGTTGGCTGAGTTTGGTGGAATTGGTGGAGTTTGTGGTTTCCTTTACCATTTTGTTGTATCTAGCGAGCTGTGTGTGGATTTTGTGTTTGATTCGTTTGTGTGTAAGCTTGTGTGTGTGTCTAGATCAGTGTGTGTTTGGGAGAAGCATTACTTGTGTGTGTGAGTTGTGTTTTAAGTTTACTTGCATGTGAGTACCTTTGTGTGTGTGTAGGTAGACCCAGGGGTTACTGTAAGTGCACCTGTGTGTTTGTGCGCGAGTATGTGAGAGTGTGTGTGTGTGGGCACAAGAGTGTGTATAGGTGCACATGTAGTAGGTGTGAGAACATCTGTTGTGTTGAGGCCGTCAGTCAGCTTGGCCATTGTTTCTAAGGTAAGCCATCTACTTTATTTTTTTTAAAGATTTTTAAAAATTATTATTTATTCATTTTACATTCCAATCATAGCCCCTCTCCTTCCTCTTCTCTTAGTTCTACCTCACATGCCCCTCCTCCTCTAATTGCCTCCCCTTCTCAGAGAAAGGGAGGCTGACTTTTTAGGTGCCACCATGCCCTGGGACATCTAGTCCTAGCAGGACTAAGCCTATCCTCTCCCACTGAGGCCAGAAAAGACAGCCCAGCTAAGGGAAAGGGATCCAAAGGCAGGTAACAGAGTCAGAGACAGCCTCTGCTCCAGTTCCTAGGGGACCCAAATGAAGACTAATCTGTACATCTACTACAAATACGTAGGGGGCCTAGGCCCACCCCTGCATGTTCTTTGGTTGCTGGTTCAGTCTGTGAGCTTCCATGTGCCCCAAGTTAGTTGACTCTGTAGGTCTTCTTGTGGTGTCCTTGACCCCTCTAGCTTTCTCAGTTCTATCCCCACTCTTCCACAAGACTCCCCAAGCTCCACCTAGTGTTTGACTCTGCATCTCTGCATCTGTTTCCATCAGCTGCGAGGTGAAGCCTCTCAGAAGACAGTTAGGTCCTGTCTGCAAGTCATAGAGCATCGTTAACAGTGGTCTCTCCCATGGGCTGGGTCTCCAGTTGGGCCTGTCATTGGTTGAACGTTCTCTCAATCTCTGCTCCATCTTTATCCCTGAACAACTTATAGGTGGGACAAATTTTGGGTTGAAGGTTTTGTGGGTTGGTTAGTGCCACCCTCCCCTTACTGGAAATGCTGCCTGGCTACAGGAGATGGCCACTTCAGTCTCTCCAACCCCAGCTGCTAGAAGTCTCAGCTAGCATTACTCTCATACGCTCCCTAGAGTCTCCCCCAACCCTATCCCTGCCAAGTCTCCAACTCATTCCAGAGATACATCCCCCACATCCACCCCTCTGCTGCCCCTCCCCCTGCTCTCCCCACACCTATCCCTACCCCTGTTACTCTCCCCCACACTTCTCCCCCTCAGTTCCCTCCTTCCATCCAACTCTATTTGATTTCCTCTTTTAAATGGGATTCAAGCATGCTCTCTTGGGTCATCCTTGGTATTTAGCTTCTTTGGGTCTGTTCATTACACCGTGGCGATTCTGTACTTTATAGCTAATATCCACTTATAAGTGAGCACATACCATGTTTGTCTTCCTGGGTCTGGGTTACCTCACTCAGGATGATATTTTCAAGTTCCATACATTGGCCTGCAAATTTCATGATGCCTTTGTTTTTCATAGCTGAATAGTATTCCATTGTGTAAATGAACCACATTTTCTTTATCCATTCTTCAGTTGAGGGACATCTGGGTTGTTTCAAGTTTCTGGCTGTCATGAATAAGGCTGCTATGAATATAGTTGAGGAAGTTTCTTGTTTTGGGTATATGTCTCTGAGTGGTATAGCTGGGTCTTTGATATAGAACTATTCCTGGTTTTCTAAGAAAGTGCCAAATTGATTTCCAGAGTAGTTGAATAAGTTTGTAATCCCACCATCAATGGAGAAGTGTTACCCTTGCTTCACATCCTCAACAGCATGTGACATCACTTGAGTTTTAGATCTTAGCCATTCTGATGGGTGTAAGATGGAATTTCAGAATCATTTTCATTTGTATTTCTCTGATGACTAAGTACGTTGAACATTTCTTTAAGTGCTTCTCAGCCACTCAAGATTCCTCTGTTGTGAATTGTCTTGTTTGGTTCTATGCCCAATTTTTTTGATTGGGTTGTTTGGGTTTTTTTGTTTGTTTGGTTTATTGTTTTTTGTTTTTTTAACGTTAGCTTCCTCTTGAGTTCTTTATATATTTTGGATATCAGCCCTCTATCAGCTGTAGGACAGTGAACACTCTTTCCCAATCTATAGGCTGTTTTGTCCTAATGACAATGTCCTTTGCTTTTCAGAAGCTTGCAGTTTCATGAGGTCCCACTTATTGTTGATCTTAGTGCCTGATCCATTGGTGTTCTGTTCAGGAAGTTGTCTCTTGGGCTGATCAGCTCAAGGCTATCCCCCACTTTCTGTCCTATTAGACCTTGTGTGTCTGGTTTTATGTTAAGGTCTTTGATCCACTTCAAAATCTGAAATTAAAATTACTCCGTTGACTGTTTTTACACAGGGTTTCTAAACACTGAAAGTTGGTCCTTGTGTTTTGCTGAACTAGCTACCCAGTCTGTGGATATTCGAGGGTTTTGTTTTGTTTTTTTTGTTGACCTTTTTTTTCCTGAGACAGGGTTTTTCTGTGTAGCCATGGATGTCCTAGAACTCGCTCTGTAGACCAAGCTAGCCTTAAACTCAGAGATCCACCTGACTCTGCTTCCTCAGTGCTCGGTCTAAAGGTGTGTCCCACCACCCTGGGGGTTATTTGAGTCTTAACCTTATATGCTTTGGATTTTATTTTCTGTTTCTTTGCTTGGCTGGTTTTTGGCTTTCAGTGTTGATTGAGGTTTTCGTTTGAAATTCTCTTTTGTTTTTATTATGTTTAACATTTGGTGGAATTTTGTGCCAGTTTTGTTCTAGATTTTGTAGACTTTTGTTCTAGATTTTCTTATTTATTATATTTTTGGTTGTTTCAGTTTTGGCTTTGTTTGGGGATTTATATTTTGTTTTGTTTTGTTTTTGTTTTATTTTGTTTTGTTTTTTGAGACAAGGTTTCTCTGTATATCCCTGGCTGTTCTGGAACTCACTCTGTAGGACAGGCTGGCCTCAAACTCAGAAATCTGCCTGCCTCTGCCTCCCAAGTGCTGGGATCAAAGGTGTGCACCACCACTGCCCAGCTTTTTTATGGTTTTGAAAAGTTATAATATTTATTTGAGAATTTCAGACATCCATAAAATGTATCTGGATCCTAGTCACCCCCTGCCCTTCCCTCACTTATCCCAGATCCCTTCCCACAGTCCCTCCCACAGTCTCTCCCACAACCCACAAAATTCATGTACTTTTTTACTAACCTGCTAGCATATATTCATGAGTGTGCAGGCATCCACTGGAGTGTGGTTGATCTACCAGGAGCCACATCCTTAAGGAGGAATGTCTCTCTTTTCTGGATTTCATCAACTGTCAATGTTCCCAGGATGGGTTAGTCAGGGTGCAATGCTTGATTTTGGGCAGATTTCATACTGGAGGCCGCAGCTTCTGTGAATTCATGAGTGCACTGGTCTTGTCCTGTCAAGAAGATAATATTTTGCTCTGGCCCTTTCCAATCCCTGGTTCTTACAATCTCTCTATTCCTTTTTTCTGTGATTGTCCCTGAGCCCTGGAGGTAGGGAAGGAAGGAGGGAAGAGGGAGGAAGGAAAGGACAAGAGAGTACAATTTAGACATCCCAGTTTTTGAGCCCTTTGTTAACACTTACTCTCTAGTCTTTGACCAGTTGTGAGTTTCTGTATCATGGCACAAGGAAATTTCTCTGAGATATGAGAGTTACTAATAAATGTAATTTCTTTGAGATATGAGAGTTGTACTAATAAATACAGTGGCCACACCAGCTTTTATCCTCCCCTGGACAACTTACATGAGGGTTTTCATCCCCCACATCCACCCACACCAGCATTGGTGCCTTAGCCATCCGATTAGAATAAGATAAAATCTCAAACTAGTATTAGTTTACATCTCCCTGACGGCCATATAAAGATACATTTTTCAGGCGATTCCACGTCTTCTGAGAAAACCCTCTTCAGATCCCTATCCCAATTATTCCCAATTATCCATTGGGTTCTTTTCTCCATGATTTTTTTTAAAAGTTCTTTGTGTATTCTAGAAGTTTTGATGAGTTTGTTATATTGATCATTTATACATTTATACATTTCCCTGTACATTTTTTGTTTTGTTTTGTTTTTCAAGACAGGGTTTCTTCATATAGCCCTGGCTGTCCTAGAACTCACTCTGTAGACCAGGCTGGCCCCGAACTCAGAAGTGCTCCTGCCTCTGCCTCCTGAGTGCTGGGATTAAAGGCATGCGCCACCATGCTCGGCTCCCTGTACATTTTTATTCTTACACACTTAGTAATATTTCTTCTTAGTGTTCCTGAGCTGTGCCCCTCTCTACTAGTGACTTGCAGTAGGTTTTTTAATTTGGATTTTCTTGGCTTTGTGTGTGGTTTTGCTTTTCTGGGTTTCTGCTGTTGTTATTTTTTGTTGGGTTTTAGTTTTCTGTTTTGCTTATTTTTCACTATTTTAGTTTTTATCTTCACTTTCTTTCTTCCCTTTATTTCTTCCCCCCAACCCCCTTAGGTAGCATTTATACTTTCTTACCTCAAATGGGCTCTGGGAGTCAACAGAAGTCAGAAAAGCTCAGCTCCAAGCCCACTTTCTCTGACATGGACAGTTTTCATGCTCAATATGTGATGCTAGAGACTATTGGCCATGGAGACTGTGCCAAGGTGAAGCTGGCCCGGCACCGCCTCACAGGCACTCACGTGGCATCAAAATGATTCGAAAGAGGGATTATTGGTGATTCTGATTGAGAAATAAAGTTAGTAGCAGCCAATGGCTGTGGAGGGACACAGGGATGAGACTAATAATTTTCTGGGGCAAGAAACAGGAGAGAGGGATGAGAGCCCCACCATGAGAAGGGCATAGGACAAACCAAACCAGGAAGGTACAAAGGGAGAGATAGCCAAAATGTACATGCAAAGAAAAGCAGAAGGGACCCCTCCTCAATTGCATCTGGGGTAGTAATAAAGATAAAATACAGATTCATTAAGTATTAACTCAGGGTTATCAGAGGTGAATGTGTTAATCACGTGGAGGTACAAGAGGGGGCCAACCATTGAGAGAGTTAAGGCATATTAAAAATAATTATGAGCTTTGTGCTTTTCACTCAGGGACTCCAGAGCATTGGAATGGATCCAATCAGGTCACAATACCCGAGAAATAAGGAGAGGTTTAATCGTTTCCTCCTGTACTAGAGGAGAGAGTGTCAGTTTTTCTTCAGTAGTATAGCTCCAGATAGTTACCTGTGCTCTAGTGAATGGCCCCAAACTCTGTTCATAAGGGCAGCACTAAATATACTTAGTTGTTAAAAACAGAAAAGAAGACATGAATTTGAGTAGATTTGATAGGTTATTGAAAGGCATTTGAGAGGAAGTAGGGATGTATATATACAAAATATATTGTGTACATATATGAAATTCTCAAAGAATAAAATTTTAATAAATTAACAATATACTTTGTTTCTTATTCATCCTCACTCCAATTTCTATCTTTCCTCTTAATACTGGTAAAAACCTCAGGTCATGCCATCATATTCACAGTACTGGAATGTGCTTACACAATTCTGGATGAGCAAAGTAATCATGACTCTCACACAGCTGTAAGCCATGTAAGCTACCATATTACCTACCTGAAAGACATGCCCACTGGAGCACAATGTTATGTCACTGTGGCACAGATGTTATAGCAGTAACAAATCATTTTTTAAGTTGGATTTCAGGCCCACTGCATTAGATGAAATCAATAGCAGATACTGTTCATGAGGCCACAAACCTGAGATTAGATATGTCATGAATTCTATGGGAAAAAAAACCTACCACTATTAAGCTATTAAATTAATGTAGCAACAAAAAAGATTTCCAATAAAATACTGCCATAGTCAGAGAATAGTGCATCACTCAACTCTTGTTAGAGAAATTTCTCCTTAGAGTGTAGGAGGGATTACTAAAAATGAAGATGGACTTTAGAAAAATCACACAAATGGTGCTATGCCATTGAGGTCTAAAAATTCATTGTTTTCTCAACTGGAACCCCAGAGTACAAAACCACACCACCACAGGTACAGCATACACATGCACCTCATACCCACCAAGTGACATCAAACAATGATTGATAATATGTACTGAGGACATTGCCCACATTAGCTAACATCATCTCCTCTACAACCCTGTGAGGTATAGCTCTGTCACAAGTGAACAAACCATGAATCAAATGATAACTGATTCAATCAAGGTTACATAGTAAATCCCTAAGGAAACGAGGACGCAAGGGATAAACTATTTCTAAAGTTCAAGGTCTCCATCTTTTAAAAATCATTTATTAAAATAAAATTAAATCATCTTCCTTCCTCCAATTCCTCCCATCCCCACCTCCATCTCAAATTTGTGGCCTCTTTTTCATTATTATTATTGTTCCACATATATAAATATATGAATACAATCTGTTTGGTCCATTTAGTGTGGCTTTTAC